>NC_092018.1:9828018-10428018 GCF_042242105.1 Pempheris klunzingeri
AAAAGTGATCAGTAACTGTTTCCCAACAGGTCTGGAGGTGTATGAGGCAAAAAAGAGGCAGTTTTGCGTCCGCTCCCAAAACGGCCATTTCCTTGACCCCGGGGTCAGCGTTTTTGGCCAATCCCCCCTCCTCCACTGTTTTGGCTGCCACTTGTTTTCTGGCCGACTTACCACATTAAAAGTGATCAGTAACTGTTTCCCAACAGGTCTGGAGGTGGATGAGGCAAAAAAGAGGCAGTTTTGCGTCCGCTCCAAAACGGCCATTTCCTTGACCCCGGGGTCAGCGTTTTTGGCCAATCCCCCCTCCTCCACTGTTTTGGCTGCCACTTGTTTTCTGGCCGACTTACCACGAGTAAAAGTGATCAGTAACTGTTTCCCAACAGGTCTGGAGGTGGATGAGGCAAAAAAGAGGCAGTTTTGCGTCCGCTCCCAAAACGGCCATTTCCTTGACCCCGGGGTCAGCGTTTTTGGCCAATCCCCCCTCCTCCACTGTTTTGGCTGCCACTTGTTTTCTGGCCGACTTACCACATTAAAAGTGATCAGTAACTGTTTCCCAACAGGTCTGGAGGTGGATGAGGCAAAAAAGAGGCAGTTTTGCGTCCGCTCCCAAAACGGCCATTTCCTTGACCCCGGGGTCAGCGTTTTTGGCCAATCCCCCCTCCTCCACTGTTTTGGCTGCCACTTGTTTTCTGGCCGACTTACCACATTAAAAGTGATCAGTAACTGTTTCCCAACAGGTCTGGAGGTGGATGAGGCAAAAAAGAGGCAGTTTTGCGTCCGCTCCCAAAACGGCCATTTCCTTGACCCCGGGGTCAGCGTTTTTGGCCAATCCCCCCTCCTCCACTGTTTTGGCTGCCACTTGTTTTCAGGCCGACTTACCACATTAAAAGTGATCAGTAACTGTTTCCCACAGGTCTGGAGGTGGATGAGGCAAAAAAGAGGCAGTTTTGCGTCCGCTCCCAAAACGGCCATTTCCTTGACCCCGGGGTCAGCGTTTTTGGCCAATCCCCCCTCCTCCACTGTTTTGGCTGCCACTTGTTTTCAGGCCGACTTACCACATTAAAAGTGATCAGTAACTGTTTCCCAACAGGTCTGGAGGTGGATGAGGCAAAAAAGAGGCAGTTTTGCGTCCGCTCCCAAAACGGCCATTTCCTTGACCCCGGGGTCAGCGTTTTTGGCCAATCCCCCCTCCTCCACTGTTTTGGCTGCCACTTGTTTTCAGGCCGACTTACCACATTAAAAGTGATCAGTAACTGTTTCCCAACAGGTCTGGAGGTGGATGAGGCAAAAAAGAGGCAGTTTTGCGTCCGCTCCCAAAACGGCCATTTCCTTGACCCCGGGGTCAGCGTTTTTGGCCAATCCCCCCTCCTCCACTGTTTTGGCTGCCACTTGTTTTCAGGCCGACTTACCACATTAAAAGTGATCAGTAACTGTTTCCCAACAGGTCTGGAGGTGGATGAGGCAAAAAAGAGGCAGTTTTGCGTCCGCTCCCAAAACGGCCATTTCCTTGACCCCGGGGTCAGCGTTTTTGGCCAATCCCCCCTCCTCCACTGTTTTGGCTGCCACTTGTTTTCAGGCCGACTTACCACATTAAAAGTGATCAGTAACTGTTTCCCAACAGGTCTGGAGGTGGATGAGGCAAAAAAGAGGCAGTTTTGCGTCCGCTCCCAAAACGGCCATTTCCTTGACCCCGGGGTCAGCGTTTTTGGCCAATCCCCCCTCCTCCACTGTTTTGGCTGCCACTTGTTTTCTGGCCGACTTACCACATTAAAAGTGATCAGTAACTGTTTCCCAACAGGTCTGGAGGTGGATGAGGCAAAAAAGAGGCAGTTTTGCGTCCGCTCCCAAAACGGCCATTTCCTTGACCCCGGGGTCAGCGTTTTTGGCCAATCCCCCCTCCTCCACTGTTTTGGCTGCCACTTGTTTTCAGGCCGACTTACCACATTAAAAGTGATCAGTAACTGTTTCCCAACAGGTCTGGAGGTGGATGAGGCAAAAAAGAGGCAGTTTTGCGTCCGCTCCCAAAACGGCCATTTCCTTGACCCCGGGGTCAGCGTTTTTGGCCAATCCCCCCTCCTCCACTGTTTTGGCTGCCACTTGTTTTCAGGCCGACTTACCACATTAAAAGTGATCAGTAACTGTTTCCCAACAGGTCTGGAGGTGGATGAGGCAAAAAAGAGGCAGTTTTGCGTCCGCTCCCAAAACGGCCATTTCCTTGACCCCGGGGTCAGCGTTTTTGGCCAATCCCCCCTCCTCCACTGTTTTGGCTGCCACTTGTTTTCAGGCCGACTTACCACATTAAAAGTGATCAGTAACTGTTTCCCAACAGGTCTGGAGGTGGATGAGGCAAAAAAGAGGCAGTTTTGCGTCCGCTCCCAAAACGGCCATTTCCTTGACCCCGGGGTCAGCGTTTTTGGCCAATCCCCCCTCCTCCACTGTTTTGGCTGCCACTTGTTTTCTGGCCGACTTACCACATTAAAAGTGATCAGTAACTGTTTCCCAACAGGTCTGGAGGTGGATGAGGCAAAAAAGAGGCAGTTTTGCGTCCGCTCCCAAAACGGCCATTTCCTTGACCCCGGGGTCAGCGTTTTTGGCCAATCCCCCCTCCTCCACTGTTTTGGCTGCCACTTGTTTTCAGGCCGACTTACCACATTAAAAGTGATCAGTAACTGTTTCCCAACAGGTCTGGAGGTGGATGAGGCAAAAAAGAGGCAGTTTTGCGTCCGCTCCCAAAACGGCCATTTCCTTGACCCCGGGGTCAGCGTTTTTGGCCAATCCCCCCTCCTCCACTGTTTTGGCTGCCACTTGTTTTCTGGCCGACTTACCACATTAAAAGTGATCAGTAACTGTTTCCCAACAGGTCTGGAGGTGGATGAGGCAAAAAAGAGGCAGTTTTGCGTCCGCTCCCAAAACGGCCATTTCCTTGACCCCGGGGTCAGCGTTTTTGGCCAATCCCCCCTCCTCCACTGTTTTGGCTGCCACTTGTTTTCAGGCCGACTTACCACATTAAAAGTGATCAGTAACTGTTTCCCAACAGGTCTGGAGGTGTATGAGGCAAAAAAGAGGCAGTTTTGCGTCCGCTCCCAAAACGGCCATTTCCTTGACCCCGGGGTCAGCGTTTTTGGCCAATCCCCCCTCCTCCACTGTTTTGGCTGCCACTTGTTTTCTGGCCGACTTACCACATTAAAAGTGATCAGTAACTGTTTCCCAACAGGTCTGGAGGTGGATGAGGCAAAAAAGAGGCAGTTTTGCGTCCGCTCCCAAAACGGCCATTTCCTTGACCCCGGGGTCAGCGTTTTTGGCCAATCCCCCCTCCTCCACTGTTTTGGCTGCCACTTGTTTTCAGGCCGACTTACCACATTAAAAGTGATCAGTAACTGTTTCCCAACAGGTCTGGAGGTGGATGAGGCAAAAAAGAGGCAGTTTTGCGTCCGCTCCCAAAACGGCCATTTCCTTGACCCCGGGGTCAGCGTTTTTGGCCAATCCCCCCTCCTCCACTGTTTTGGCTGCCACTTGTTTTCTGGCCGACTTACCACATTAAAAGTGATCAGTAACTGTTTCCCAACAGGTCTGGAGGTGGATGAGGCAAAAAAGAGGCAGTTTTGCGTCCGCTCCCAAAACGGCCATTTCCTTGACCCCGGGGTCAGCGTTTTTGGCCAATCCCCCCTCCTCCACTGTTTTGGCTGCCACTTGTTTTCAGGCCGACTTACCACATTAAAAGTGATCAGTAACTGTTTCCCAACAGGTCTGGAGGTGGATGAGGCAAAAAAGAGGCAGTTTTGCGTCCGCTCCCAAAACGGCCATTTCCTTGACCCCGGGGTCAGCGTTTTTGGCCAATCCCCCCTCCTCCACTGTTTTGGCTGCCACTTGTTTTCTGGCCGACTTACCACATTAAAAGTGATCAGTAACTGTTTCCCAACAGGTCTGGAGGTGGATGAGGCAAAAAAGAGGCAGTTTTGCGTCCGCTCCCAAAACGGCCATTTCCTTGACCCCGGGGTCAGCGTTTTTGGCCAATCCCCCCTCCTCCACTGTTTTGGCTGCCACTTGTTTTCAGGCCGACTTACCACATTAAAAGTGATCAGTAACTGTTTCCCAACAGGTCTGGAGGTGGATGAGGCAAAAAAGAGGCAGTTTTGCGTCCGCTCCCAAAACGGCCATTTCCTTGACCCCGGGGTCAGCGTTTTTGGCCAATCCCCCCTCCTCCACTGTTTTGGCTGCCACTTGTTTTCAGGCCGACTTACCACATTAAAAGTGATCAGTAACTGTTTCCCAACAGGTCTGGAGGTGGATGAGGCAAAAAAGAGGCAGTTTTGCGTCCGCTCCCAAAACGGCCATTTCCTTGACCCCGGGGTCAGCGTTTTTGGCCAATCCCCCCTCCTCCACTGTTTTGGCTGCCACTTGTTTTCAGGCCGACTTACCACATTAAAAGTGATCAGTAACTGTTTCCCAACAGGTCTGGAGGTGGATGAGGCAAAAAAGAGGCAGTTTTGCGTCCGCTCCCAAAACGGCCATTTCCTTGACCCCGGGGTCAGCGTTTTTGGCCAATCCCCCCTCCTCCACTGTTTTGGCTGCCACTTGTTTTCAGGCCGACTTACCACATTAAAAGTGATCAGTAACTGTTTCCCAACAGGTCTGGAGGTGGATGAGGCAAAAAAGAGGCAGTTTTGCGTCCGCTCCCAAAACGGCCATTTCCTTGACCCCGGGGTCAGCGTTTTTGGCCAATCCCCCCTCCTCCACTGTTTTGGCTGCCACTTGTTTTCTGGCCGACTTACCACATTAAAAGTGATCAGTAACTGTTTCCCAACAGGTCTGGAGGTGGATGAGGCAAAAAAGAGGCAGTTTTGCGTCCGCTCCCAAAACGGCCATTTCCTTGACCCCGGGGTCAGCGTTTTTGGCCAATCCCCCCTCCTCCACTGTTTTGGCTGCCACTTGTTTTCAGGCCGACTTACCACATTAAAAGTGATCAGTAACTGTTTCCCAACAGGTCTGGAGGTGGATGAGGCAAAAAAGAGGCAGTTTTGCGTCCGCTCCCAAAACGGCCATTTCCTTGACCCCGGGGTCAGCGTTTTTGGCCAATCCCCCCTCCTCCACTGTTTTGGCTGCCACTTGTTTTCTGGCCGACTTACCACATTAAAAGTGATCAGTAACTGTTTCCCAACAGGTCTGGAGGTGGATGAGGCAAAAAAGAGGCAGTTTTGCGTCCGCTCCCAAAACGGCCATTTCCTTGACCCCGGGGTCAGCGTTTTTGGCCAATCCCCCCTCCTCCACTGTTTTGGCTGCCACTTGTTTTCAGGCCGACTTACCACATTAAAAGTGATCAGTAACTGTTTCCCAACAGGTCTGGAGGTGGATGAGGCAAAAAAGAGGCAGTTTTGCGTCCGCTCCCAAAACGGCCATTTCCTTGACCCCGGGGTCAGCGTTTTTGGCCAATCCCCCCTCCTCCACTGTTTTGGCTGCCACTTGTTTTCAGGCCGACTTACCACATTAAAAGTGATCAGTAACTGTTTCCCAACAGGTCTGGAGGTGGATGAGGCAAAAAAGAGGCAGTTTTGCGTCCGCTCCCAAAACGGCCATTTCCTTGACCCCGGGGTCAGCGTTTTTGGCCAATCCCCCCTCCTCCACTGTTTTGGCTGCCACTTGTTTTCAGGCCGACTTACCACATTAAAAGTGATCAGTAACTGTTTCCCAACAGGTCTGGAGGTGGATGAGGCAAAAAAGAGGCAGTTTTGCGTCCGCTCCCAAAACGGCCATTTCCTTGACCCCGGGGTCAGCGTTTTTGGCCAATCCCCCCTCCTCCACTGTTTTGGCTGCCACTTGTTTTCAGGCCGACTTACCACATTAAAAGTGATCAGTAACTGTTTCCCAACAGGTCTGGAGGTGGATGAGGCAAAAAAGAGGCAGTTTTGCGTCCGCTCCCAAAACGGCCATTTCCTTGACCCCAGGGTCAGCGTTTTTGGCCAATCCCCCCTCCTCCACTGTTTTGGCTGCCACTTGTTTTCAGGCCGACTTACCACATTAAAAGTGATCAGTAACTGTTTCCCAACAGGTCTGGAGGTGGATGAGGCAAAAAAGAGGCAGTTTTGCGTCCGCTCCCAAAACGGCCATTTCCTTGACCCCGGGGTCAGCGTTTTTGGCCAATCCCCCCTCCTCCACTGTTTTGGCTGCCACTTGTTTTCTGGCCGACTTACCACATTAAAAGTGATCAGTAACTGTTTCCCAACAGGTCTGGAGGTGGATGAGGCAAAAAAGAGGCAGTTTTGCGTCCGCTCCCAAAACGGCCATTTCCTTGACCCCGGGGTCAGCGTTTTTGGCCAATCCCCCCTCCTCCACTGTTTTGGCTGCCACTTGTTTTCTGGCCGACTTACCACATTAAAAGTGATCAGTAACTGTTTCCCAACAGGTCTGGAGGTGGATGAGGCAAAAAAGAGGCAGTTTTGCGTCCGCTCCCAAAACGGCCATTTCCTTGACCCCGGGGTCAGCGTTTTTGGCCAATCCCCCCTCCTCCACTGTTTTGGCTGCCACTTGTTTTCAGGCCGACTTACCACATTAAAAGTGATCAGTAACTGTTTCCCAACAGGTCTGGAGGTGGATGAGGCAAAAAAGAGGCAGTTTTGCGTCCGCTCCCAAAACGGCCATTTCCTTGACCCCGGGGTCAGCGTTTTTGGCCAATCCCCCCTCCTCCACTGTTTTGGCTGCCACTTGTTTTCAGGCCGACTTACCACATTAAAAGTGATCAGTAACTGTTTCCCAACAGGTCTGGAGGTGGATGAGGCAAAAAAGAGGCAGTTTTGCGTCCGCTCCCAAAACGGCCATTTCCTTGACCCCGGGGTCAGCGTTTTTGGCCAATCCCCCCTCCTCCACTGTTTTGGCTGCCACTTGTTTTCTGGCCGACTTACCACATTAAAAGTGATCAGTAACTGTTTCCCAACAGGTCTGGAGGTGGATGAGGCAAAAAAGAGGCAGTTTTGCGTCCGCTCCCAAAACGGCCATTTCCTTGACCCCGGGGTCAGCGTTTTTGGCCAATCCCCCCTCCTCCACTGTTTTGGCTGCCACTTGTTTTCTGGCCGACTTACCACATTAAAAGTGATCAGTAACTGTTTCCCAACAGGTCTGGAGGTGGATGAGGCAAAAAAGAGGCAGTTTTGCGTCCGCTCCCAAAACGGCCATTTCCTTGACCCCGGGGTCAGCGTTTTTGGCCAATCCCCCCTCCTCCACTGTTTTGGCTGCCACTTGTTTTCAGGCCGACTTACCACATTAAAAGTGATCAGTAACTGTTTCCCAACAGGTCTGGAGGTGGATGAGGCAAAAAAGAGGCAGTTTTGCGTCCGCTCCCAAAACGGCCATTTCCTTGACCCCGGGGTCAGCGTTTTTGGCCAATCCCCCCTCCTCCACTGTTTTGGCTGCCACTTGTTTTCAGGCCGACTTACCACATTAAAAGTGATCAGTAACTGTTTCCCAACAGGTCTGGAGGTGGATGAGGCAAAAAAGAGGCAGTTTTGCGTCCGCTCCCAAAACGGCCATTTCCTTGACCCCGGGGTCAGCGTTTTTGGCCAATCCCCCCTCCTCCACTGTTTTGGCTGCCACTTGTTTTCTGGCCGACTTACCACATTAAAAGTGATCAGTAACTGTTTCCCAACAGGTCTGGAGGTGGATGAGGCAAAAAAGAGGCAGTTTTGCGTCCGCTCCCAAAACGGCCATTTCCTTGACCCCGGGGTCAGCGTTTTTGGCCAATCCCCCCTCCTCCACTGTTTTGGCTGCCACTTGTTTTCTGGCCGACTTACCACATTAAAAGTGATCAGTAACTGTTTCCCAACAGGTCTGGAGGTGGATGAGGCAAAAAAGAGGCAGTTTTGCGTCCGCTCCCAAAACGGCCATTTCCTTGACCCCGGGGTCAGCGTTTTTGGCCAATCCCCCCTCCTCCACTGTTTTGGCTGCCACTTGTTTTCTGGCCGACTTACCACATTAAAAGTGATCAGTAACTGTTTCCCAACAGGTCTGGAGGTGGATGAGGCAAAAAAGAGGCAGTTTTGCGTCCGCTCCCAAAACGGCCATTTCCTTGACCCCGGGGTCAGCGTTTTTGGCCAATCCCCCCTCCTCCACTGTTTTGGCTCCACTTGTTTTCAGGCCGACTTACCACATTAAAAGTGATCAGTAACTGTTTCCCAACAGGTCTGGAGGTGGATGAGGCAAAAAAGAGGCAGTTTTGCGTCCGCTCCCAAAACGGCCATTTCCTTGACCCCGGGGTCAGCGTTTTTGGCCAATCCCCCCTCCTCCACTGTTTTGGCTGCCACTTGTTTTCAGGCCGACTTACCACATTAAAAGTGATCAGTAACTGTTTCCCAACAGGTCTGGAGGTGGATGAGGCAAAAAAGAGGCAGTTTTGCGTCCGCTCCCAAAACGGCCATTTCCTTGACCCCGGGGTCAGCGTTTTTGGCCAATCCCCCCTCCTCCACTGTTTTGGCTGCCACTTGTTTTCAGGCCGACTTACCACATTAAAAGTGATCAGTAACTGTTTCCCAACAGGTCTGGAGGTGGATGAGGCAAAAAAGAGGCAGTTTTGCGTCCGCTCCCAAAACGGCCATTTCCTTGACCCCGGGGTCAGCGTTTTTGGCCAATCCCCCCTCCTCCACTGTTTTGGCTGCCACTTGTTTTCAGGCCGACTTACCACATTAAAAGTGATCAGTAACTGTTTCCCAACAGGTCTGGAGGTGGATGAGGCAAAAAAGAGGCAGTTTTGCGTCCGCTCCCAAAACGGCCATTTCCTTGACCCCGGGGTCAGCGTTTTTGGCCAATCCCCCCTCCTCCACTGTTTTGGCTGCCACTTGTTTTCTGGCCGACTTACCACATTAAAAGTGATCAGTAACTGTTTCCCAACAGGTCTGGAGGTGGATGAGGCAAAAAAGAGGCAGTTTTGCGTCCGCTCCCAAAACGGCCATTTCCTTGACCCCGGGGTCAGCGTTTTTGGCCAATCCCCCCTCCTCCACTGTTTTGGCTGCCACTTGTTTTCAGGCCGACTTACCACATTAAAAGTGATCAGTAACTGTTTCCCAACAGGTCTGGAGGTGGATGAGGCAAAAAAGAGGCAGTTTTGCGTCCGCTCCCAAAACGGCCATTTCCTTGACCCCGGGGTCAGCGTTTTTGGCCAATCCCCCCTCCTCCACTGTTTTGGCTGCCACTTGTTTTCTGGCCGACTTACCACATTAAAAGTGATCAGTAACTGTTTCCCAACAGGTCTGGAGGTGGATGAGGCAAAAAAGAGGCAGTTTTGCGTCCGCTCCCAAAACGGCCATTTCCTTGACCCCGGGGTCAGCGTTTTTGGCCAATCCCCCCTCCTCCACTGTTTTGGCTGCCACTTGTTTTCTGGCCGACTTACCACATTAAAAGTGATCAGTAACTGTTTCCCAACAGGTCTGGAGGTGGATGAGGCAAAAAAGAGGCAGTTTTGCGTCCGCTCCCAAAACGGCCATTTCCTTGACCCCGGGGTCAGCGTTTTTGGCCAATCCCCCCTCCTCCACTGTTTTGGCTGCCACTTGTTTTCAGGCCGACTTACCACATTAAAAGTGATAAGTAACTGTTTCCCAACAGGTCTGGAGGTGGATGAGGCAAAAAAGAGGCAGTTTTGCGTCCGCTCCCAAAACGGCCATTTCCTTGACCCCGGGGTCAGCGTTTTTGGCCAATCCCCCCTCCTCCACTGTTTTGGCTGCCACTTGTTTTCAGGCCGACTTACCACATTAAAAGTGATCAGTAACTGTTTCCCAACAGGTCTGGAGGTGGATGAGGCAAAAAAGAGGCAGTTTTGCGTCCGCTCCCAAAACGGCCATTTCCTTGACCCCGGGGTCAGCGTTTTTGGCCAATCCCCCCTCCTCCACTGTTTTGGCTGCCACTTGTTTTCTGGCCGACTTACCACATTAAAAGTGATCAGTAACTGTTTCCCAACAGGTCTGGAGGTGGATGAGGCAAAAAAGAGGCAGTTTTGCGTCCGCTCCCAAAACGGCCATTTCCTTGACCCCGGGGTCAGCGTTTTTGGCCAATCCCCCCTCCTCCACTGTTTTGGCTGCCACTTGTTTTCAGGCCGACTTACCACATTAAAAGTGATCAGTAACTGTTTCCCAACAGGTCTGGAGGTGGATGAGGCAAAAAAGAGGCAGTTTTGCGTCCGCTCCCAAAACGGCCATTTCCTTGACCCCGGGGTCAGCGTTTTTGGCCAATCCCCCCTCCTCCACTGTTTTGGCTGCCACTTGTTTTCTGGCCGACTTACCACATTAAAAGTGATCAGTAACTGTTTCCCAACAGGTCTGGAGGTGGATGAGGCAAAAAAGAGGCAGTTTTGCGTCCGCTCCCAAAACGGCCATTTCCTTGACCCCGGGGTCAGCGTTTTTGGCCAATCCCCCCTCCTCCACTGTTTTGGCTGCCACTTGTTTTCAGGCCGACTTACCACATTAAAAGTGATCAGTAACTGTTTCCCAACAGGTCTGGAGGTGGATGAGGCAAAAAAGAGGCAGTTTTGCGTCCGCTCCCAAAACGGCCATTTCCTTGACCCCGGGGTCAGCGTTTTTGGCCAATCCCCCCTCCTCCACTGTTTTGGCTGCCACTTGTTTTCAGGCCGACTTACCACATTAAAAGTGATCAGTAACTGTTTCCCAACAGGTCTGGAGGTGGATGAGGCAAAAAAGAGGCAGTTTTGCGTCCGCTCCCAAAACGGCCATTTCCTTGACCCCGGGGTCAGCGTTTTTGGCCAATCCCCCCTCCTCCACTGTTTTGGCTGCCACTTGTTTTCTGGCCGACTTACCACATTAAAAGTGATCAGTAACTGTTTCCCAACAGGTCTGGAGGTGGATGAGGCAAAAAAGAGGCAGTTTTGCGTCCGCTCCCAAAACGGCCATTTCCTTGACCCCGGGGTCAGCGTTTTTGGCCAATCCCCCCTCCTCCACTGTTTTGGCTGCCACTTGTTTTCTGGCCGACTTACCACATTAAAAGTGATCAGTAACTGTTTCCCAACAGGTCTGGAGGTGGATGAGGCAAAAAAGAGGCAGTTTTGCGTCCGCTCCCAAAACGGCCATTTCCTTGACCCCGGGGTCAGCGTTTTTGGCCAATCCCCCCTCCTCCACTGTTTTGGCTGCCACTTGTTTTCAGGCCGACTTACCACATTAAAAGTGATCAGTAACTGTTTCCCAACAGGTCTGGAGGTGGATGAGGCAAAAAAGAGGCAGTTTTGCGTCCGCTCCCAAAACGGCCATTTCCTTGACCCCGGGGTCAGCGTTTTTGGCCAATCCCCCCTCCTCCACTGTTTTGGCTGCCACTTGTTTTCAGGCCGACTTACCACATTAAAAGTGATCAGTAACTGTTTCCCAACAGGTCTGGAGGTGGATGAGGCAAAAAAGAGGCAGTTTTGCGTCCGCTCCCAAAACGGCCATTTCCTTGACCCCGGGGTCAGCGTTTTTGGCCAATCCCCCCTCCTCCACTGTTTTGGCTGCCACTTGTTTTCAGGCCGACTTACCACATTAAAAGTGATCAGTAACTGTTTCCCAACAGGTCTGGAGGTGGATGAGGCAAAAAAGAGGCAGTTTTGCGTCCGCTCCCAAAACGGCCATTTCCTTGACCCCGGGGTCAGCGTTTTTGGCCAATCCCCCCTCCTCCACTGTTTTGGCTGCCACTTGTTTTCTGGCCGACTTACCACATTAAAAGTGATCAGTAACTGTTTCCCAACAGGTCTGGAGGTGGATGAGGCAAAAAAGAGGCAGTTTTGCGTCCGCTCCCAAAACGGCCATTTCCTTGACCCCGGGGTCAGCGTTTTTGGCCAATCCCCCCTCCTCCACTGTTTTGGCTGCCACTTGTTTTCAGGCCGACTTACCACATTAAAAGTGATCAGTAACTGTTTCCCAACAGGTCTGGAGGTGGATGAGGCAAAAAAGAGGCAGTTTTGCGTCCGCTCCCAAAACGGCCATTTCCTTGACCCCGGGGTCAGCGTTTTTGGCCAATCCCCCCTCCTCCACTGTTTTGGCTGCCACTTGTTTTCAGGCCGACTTACCACATTAAAAGTGATCAGTAACTGTTTCCCAACAGGTCTGGAGGTGGATGAGGCAAAAAAGAGGCAGTTTTGCGTCCGCTCCCAAAACGGCCATTTCCTTGACCCCGGGGTCAGCATTTTTGGCCAATCCCCCCTCCTCCACTGTTTTGGCTGCCACTTGTTTTCAGGCCGACTTACCACATTAAAAGTGATCAGTAACTGTTTCCCAACAGGTCTGGAGGTGGATGAGGCAAAAAAGAGGCAGTTTTGCGTCCGCTCCCAAAACGGCCATTTCCTTGACCCCGGGGTCAGCGTTTTTGGCCAATCCCCCCTCCTCCACTGTTTTGGCTGCCACTTGTTTTCAGGCCGACTTACCACATTAAAAGTGATCAGTAACTGTTTCCCAACAGGTCTGGAGGTGGATGAGGCAAAAAAGAGGCAGTTTTGCGTCCGCTCCCAAAACGGCCATTTCCTTGACCCCGGGGTCAGCGTTTTTGGCCAATCCCCCCTCCTCCACTGTTTTGGCTGCCACTTGTTTTCAGGCCGACTTACCACATTAAAAGTGATCAGTAACTGTTTCCCAACAGGTCTGGAGGTGGATGAGGCAAAAAAGAGGCAGTTTTGCGTCCGCTCCCAAAACGGCCATTTCCTTGACCCCGGGGTCAGCGTTTTTGGCCAATCCCCCCTCCTCCACTGTTTTGGCTGCCACTTGTTTTCTGGCCGACTTACCACATTAAAAGTGATCAGTAACTGTTTCCCAACAGGTCTGGAGGTGGATGAGGCAAAAAAGAGGCAGTTTTGCGTCCGCTCCCAAAACGGCCATTTCCTTGACCCCGGGGTCAGCGTTTTTGGCCAATCCCCCCTCCTCCACTGTTTTGGCTGCCACTTGTTTTCAGGCCGACTTACCACATTAAAAGTGATCAGTAACTGTTTCCCAACAGGTCTGGAGATGGATGAGGCAAAAAAGAGGCAGTTTTGCGTCCGCTCCCAAAACGGCCATTTCCTTGACCCCGGGGTCAGCGTTTTTGGCCAATCCCCCCTCCTCCACTGTTTTGGCTGCCACTTGTTTTCAGGCCGACTTACCACATTAAAAGTGATCAGTAACTGTTTCCCAACAGGTCTGGAGGTGGATGAGGCAAAAAACCACACCACATTAAGGTGAGCTGTAAGTGCTACTGACTGTTCAATAAAAACCTTCACTGACCACTGATTCTCCAATCGTACTGTAGCTCAGCAAGCATAATTGGGCATGTCAAGCTTTGCCAAGTGATGCTCTGCATTTATAGAGTTTGGAGGGTGAAGTCTTTTCTTAGCTTTTAAAACTACATATAACCACATTCATTTGTAGCTTTAAAGGTTATTCCTTTTCATGACTAGGACATCCTCTCGTGGATCCAATTCTGAGTATAGTTCTACATTTGCACCTCTGTCCTGGTCTTTCTTACATTTAGGAAAGTTTACTCTACAGCGAACCAAGCCAACTTTACTCAAGATAGCATTTTGTTTGGCATACACGTTGGTTAGTCTTCATCCTAAAAGTCTTCTCTCTTGTAATGTTTAAAGTGAAAACATGATGTTTGAAAATACAAATGCGTAACGTTAAGCTAAGCAGCCTAACAAAATAAATGAAATCTTACATTTTTTCCTAATTATATCTATAATACAAGAAGTAACACACATCAGCAATGTTTCATCTCAAATAGGTCAGCTGAAAACACTAAAAATTCAGCTGAGAGCAGCATTTTCTACCAATGTTGTTAATGCTAGCTTAGTTAACTAGCTAGCTATAGATGATAAAATCTGCAAAATAGACAGTAATCAGCTAGAAATGAGATGCCTTCTTTTGACTATCTCTGTCTATAACCAGGGACTCCCAGTAAGTATTTCTGTTGGTGAGTCTGTCACAGTTATATTTGTTAACTGCATATGTGCAGCACTAGAATAGAAAGCTTGACAGGCATAGCAACAGTAACTAAGGGGGGATGCAGGGATGATATTTTTTGTCGGCAAACCTGGAGGTGACTATGACCCTGACAATGTGTCTAACTGGACTAAAATAGTGTGTCTGCAGTGAGTCTGCCTGTCTGAATGTCTGTGAGGTTGTCCCCACTAGTGTGTTATGCTGTGTATGTCTGTGGATGTGTTTATGCACATTAGTTTTCTCTATGAATGCCTCTAATCCTGAACTCTAAGGAAAAACAATCTTCCAGAGGAGATGCAGAGCGTATTGTTGCTCTAAACCCGTCCCTACTGAGAACTTCACAATAAACTACAATCACAATCACAAATACTGGATTACAGTTTGGCCAGCGTTACTGTATCTGCACTTTTGTTGAGTATTATAATGGTATACAATGCCAAAGCTTTGTTGCATCTTGCTGTTAAATACTGAATATAATGATTGTTAGAAAAAGTCAATGGTTATGAAGCATCACAAGGGTAATTTCTGCTTTGCTGAGGATCTCTGTGGTTTACTGGCCAGCAACAATCTTTCACTCTGCACCTTATGTCTTGTGCACTGAACAATATCTGCTCCACTTCATATTAAGCTGATTAGGTCTTGCAGTAATCTGGAGGTTGGCCAAAATTCCGTGCAGAGCAGACAATATTGCCTTGTCAAATACATAAAAGCACACTGGAGACATTTTACCCTTGTAGGAAGAGCATTAACACATCCCAAGCACTTAAGATGTAGTAAATGTACTGTTAAGGCATTTAGGTGGCCTTGTTTTGATGTGGAGAGACATGTAAAGGTGTAAACAATGAAATAAGCCTCCGTGCTGCGGCTGCTATTGAATCCTGAAGCCTAACATTCAGAGAGAGAAAAGGCAAATGTGAAAACAAAAGATATTGAAATAGAGAGAGCGGCTTACATTATGACATCCAGATATACTGACTGATGACTTAGCTTTCTGATTATGTAAGTGTACCCTCATGCATCTTTCTGAGAAATATAATGGTCACATTCATACAAAATTCAAAATGTGTCCTTTCTACTATTCCATTAGTAATAAATGAATTTTGACCAGGAATCTGTTAAGTTTCCTTCAGTGATCACTATGATACGATACGATGGCTCGCTCAGAAATCTAGATGCACTGAAGGGTAGCACACTGAACACTGCTGTGGTGATAACAGCCTATTCTCGTATGATTTCCAGCGCACTAAAGCATGCATCATTCAGCTCAAACTTCCCAGAACCCAAGAAGAATCCAGCAGAAGATTCTCAGTGAAGATTCACAAGAACGAGGGTGAGCGCAACTTTCTCTCACGCTTTGAAAAAAGCCTTGGGCTGCGAAGAAGCAGCAAGAGGAGTATACCTCCGAGACTTCTGATGGCAGAGTGAGCAGGGAAAAGAGCCAAGCCTTGTTCTGCCATTATAAGCCCTGCACTGCATACATTGTTGAACGAGCAGGGGAGAAATTGGCAGTGGGAATAAGGGCAAGACGGTGTAAATTTGAAGCACAAAAGGCTTAAGGGGGGCACTGTGCATGCATCCCTGTGACCCCGCACACACATACAGTATAGTATGCACGGGGCTTAAGAGGTGGCTGAGGAGAATGACTGGTGAGGGGATCAAAACAAAGCCCGTGGGTGATGTTGGAGGGGAGCTCAGGGACTTGGGATGGAAGTCTGCTCCTCATCTGACAGTCGTATGTGCTTTCAGACGTGCACACACACACACACACACACACATATCCAGGAAGTCTAAGAGCATAATG
The DNA here is from genome assembly GCF_042242105.1 of Pempheris klunzingeri. Lineage (NCBI taxonomy): Eukaryota > Metazoa > Chordata > Actinopteri > Acropomatiformes > Pempheridae > Pempheris > Pempheris klunzingeri. The sequence goes on from NC_092018.1 coordinate 9,843,748, forward strand.
ACCATAAGAGAGGGAGAGATAACCCAAAAAAAAAGACACACCACCAAGAGAGAAAAGTCAAACTCACATGCATTGATGCACACATATACACATACAGCATGAAGCTCCAACTGGCTGATATTGCCAGGAGTGCAAGGATAATCCTGTGAAACTATGTTTGTGTGGAGAAACTTAGTTTTAGTGGCCAGGAGAAAGTACCCTCCAAAAGTTGAGAGAAGATGCCAATCAACTTCCACAATAATCTGTGACCTGGTTTCTCAGCCTCTTTGAGGGGTGAAAATAACAACAACACAGCTACATCCAATTATTTTGGAATCAGAGCATTTCAACATTTTCAGTAAACAGGCCTGCTATTTTCATAGTCACAGTTCAGAGCTACGATTGGCCCAATCTAAACACCATATGGGTATATATAGTGTGGAACAAATAGTGTGAGTTGTATTTGCAAAAGGCTTTAGTGTGATGTAGCTGTCCTCCAACAGTGTAGGTTCAGCGAGTGGCAGGAAAATGTGGTGCTAATTTACGGGGCATCAAAAAGTCAGAATTTATGGGAGTGCAGCTCCCATTAATAGTGCCATCCCGTGATGAACCCAGAGTCACAACTAGGGTGACAAAGATATAAACGGGAAACGTCATTTGATTCATGATTTCACATATGCTGTTAATTTTGCACAGGACAGACTAATCAGCGTGTCTGAGTATAAACATCTCTCTCCCGAAGCCATAAACCCAAGCTGCCAGACTGTTTTCTGTGCTGCAAGCTTCATGCATAAAAGTCAATACAGAGTGAACACAGAGAGTTGTAGCCTTGCTTTCTATGACTCAATAGGATGTAGCACAAACTAAGATTTGTGCTTGTGTACAAACCTAACGAACGTAGTATTCAGAATACATTACAGAGGTTGAGTATTCTTTGAGATCCAAAATGCTCAATTTTAAACATTAAACATTATAAACCAATCTATTTTTTAAAATCAGCTTAATTTCATCCTCCTCCTCTTCACAATAAGAATTTATTGCAAGTAACTCTTATTTGAATTCAACAGATTATATTTCAATTCATTCTTTTCCCAAAGTCTGTTTTTAAGTCATAGCAAGATTTAGTTTTTCCAATGATAGTTTTGATTTTGAGTCTGATTTCAAAATATTTTCTTATTTCCATCGTAAAGTTTTTGTTTGACCAATAGGATAGAGCCATTTTTGTCTAAGAAAGATTTCAAGCATACATATATTCCCATGTAAGTGCATCTTAATTAATCATTGATGTATTGATGGGTCTATCAGTGAAGACATCTTTTTTGTTAGATTTTGTTGATTTCCATCATGGTCCTTGATCCAGAACTTGTTTCAGAGTCTCTGCACTCATCAAAAACGTGAGAGGAGAGGGTCAAAAGAGAAGCATGTTGAATATCTCACCTCCCTCCCACTCTCTCAGGCCAGTGTGACAGGGGACAGGAGTGAAAACATGCATGTGTGAAAGCCGCCACATACTTGTTAATTTGCTGACGGGGTTTCGTCCATCTACTCTGAAAGAAGGAATAGACTTTGTCATCTTGTTTTGCTTTTAATGGAAAGTCCGGTAACATCTTATTTCACTTAAGAACAGAGCTCCATCTGCTATGTTATGCTTCTACTGTGTTTATTTTAGTCCCATCATTTCATCTCTATGTTTTATATAATCTTTCATTGTATATTTATTTCATACAGCCCTTGCCTGGCTGTTGCCCTCACTGTTGCATCAAAGAGTATTAAAAAAAAAGCCTTCAGATTAACACAAGCATGGAAAATTAATGAGCATGTCATCAGCAATACAGATTCATGGAGATTCATTAGTGTTTACTTTTTACTGATCTTCCTAAGTGCCGGACATTTAAGCACCAATGGATAAAATGGAAATGGAGGTAAAAGATTAAAAACGGGGTTGTCGGGTCATAATGTTTGCCCGACAAAGTGGTTTCTGCAAAACATACATTTTTCTCATTTAAAACTATTTAGGGCAGAATTTTTAGATGGACTATAGTCTCACAACAAAAATACAAACAGTCATATAATGTTAAAATTACTGTAAATATGCACCTGAGTCTACAGCTATTCTTTGTGAGGCTGTACTTTGGCACAGTGATGCATTGACCTAAATGGTAATGTGAGTGTGCTAACAAGCTCACCACGACAATGCTAATCTGATATTTCAATTACCAAAGTCAATATGATTCATCGTCTAGGGTCAATGAATGTTGACCCTAGAATTTCATGCCAATCCATCCCATAGTTTTTGAGGTTTTTCTGGGCCAAAGGGATTAATGGTAACACATTTTGCCAAGGCAGAGCTGTTGTTGTCTTTCAAATGAAATCATCTAATAAATCAAATCAAATCAATCAAATCAAAATCATAGACCAACAAATTGCTAGTGTCGTCCCTAAAGCCATGCCTGAGCTTGTCAAAGTCTCCACAGTCATGTATTCTGTTGTAGTTAGACCACTGAATTTCAGAAACTGCCAAAGAGACATCTACGTTGGAATTAAGTCCACTTGTAATGATCAAAGTTGGACCCACATTTGAAAAAGACATGTGAATTTCCCATTAAGGATACAGCAGCTATCATTCCTCCATCTCACATGCTGGTCATTCAACCAGGATCTTAGCTGGAGAGACATATCATCTGACGGCTGCTGATAACTATTGTCAGAGGGGATTGTCTGGGATTGTCAAACACAAAAGTAAGGAGAAACATGTTGCCCAGTAAGTGTGATTGAGTAAGTGTGACTTTCAGCAGCCATATCCTGAAAACAAGAACATCTAACTGAGATCACAGAGGGAGTTGTGAGCATGTTTTAGCATGGACCAGTTCACCCTAGGCCATCATCCACGGTAGTCTGAATCAGGTGGAAAAAGTGAATGGCTTGGTGTGATAATCATTTCTTTGTGTCTATATCTCGCCAGACCTTTTGCTTTTCTATCCTGGACACAACTCGAAAAGGACAGCCTTGACACTGAGACAGATAAATACTGTAGGAAGTTTATCTCTACAACATAGGGAGGATGTGGATACCAAACACTTTGCACATTATCTGGCTTGTTGATCAAGCCAAAGATACAAGAGTCAGACTGAGCACTCAGTAAAATATCCTTCTAATAGCAGTATCTATTATTCTGTGGAAGCATGGACTGTCATTACCCTTAAGGTTGCAGTCTTTTTAGCTCACATTAGTGAACATGTGTCCTCAGCAGCACACATTTGAATGGAATTAGGGCTAATGACAGAAGCGAGCAGTTCACCAGCTTCGTTTATTGAAACAGCAGCGGGAGTGAGAAAAATGTTACAGTCTGTGGGAAGAACGGATGCTTGTGTAACATCTTTGGCTCTGACACAGTCGAGCAGAGTCAGCCTCAGACTGAGGACAGAGGCCGTGCTGAAACACGCCCACAAGACTGCGCTTACTTTAATGTACAGAGAGGAGCAGAAAGGTCATCGGATGGTATTTTGCTCTAAGAATCTCAAGGTGAGCAGATAAAAAGGTGGGAGAACTCAAGTAGATAAATGCGATATTATTGTAGATAATGCACAAAGATCTTGTACATACTGAGGGATAGCTGTAAGAATGCACAGCAATATTGTGATGTTGGTGTGATGCAGATTACTCAGACCCATCAACGACAAGCACTATCTGCACATAAAAGGATTTCATTGCTCAGATTTATTGTGCAAATGAAAAACATGATGTGTTAGAATATGACATGATAGCCTCCACATACGGAATTATGGACGTCTTAAAAGATGACACACTCATAAATTCATAATTTTTTTCATTTTACATCCTTTTAAGTGTATGTGACTGTTTTAGTTTGTGTCATATATCCTCAAAAGTGACTATCAGTGTTCAATTTCTTTTCAGATTCTTTGCTATACATGTATATGCACAGTTTTCTTAAACCACAGGCCTGTGTTAGCACTTCCCCTTTGTCAGATGAGCCACCTCCCATATCTTGACACATTTACAGCCTCTATGTGGTATCAGCACAGCATTCTGTGTGTGTATGCAGACGTAGCCGTGTGTAGTGGTGGCTGTTCGCCTAAACTGCAGTTCTGATATGAAAAAGAAGGGATATCTTACTGAGCCACAGATGTGGCCACTGAAAGCAGTCTCTCTGCTCCCCAGAGGAATAGTTTTTAGAAAATCCTGCAGAAGTACTGCAGCACTAAGAAATGTGAGAAGAAGCTGGCTAAGCAGTTGATAGCAGGTGTAGACGTTATCATAGAGAGACCTATTTAGCAACAAATTACTGAGCCGCCCATTATATGAACTATAATAATAACTTCCTTTTTTATCACACCTTTCCTGAAGAATTGCAGCCCTAAGTGCTGCAGATAAAATAGTGATTCCAGGGGACACCAGAACCTTGGTTATTACCTAATTTTCAATGGGCTAAAGGATTGTATAGAAGTGTAAGAGTAGAGTTACTCCACAAGAACGGAGATATTGCTGTTTTCAAGCTTCTCTAAAGAGTTTTACTTTAGAATAACCATCAGTAGCTGATACAGGAGTAATAACGAAGGTTCCAGCTGATTTCTCTGTTGTATTAACTTAAAACTGCAGTTTTGTATATTGTAAAGGCCCACCCAGGGACAGGCACTGCATATTGGCTATAAATTGCTGAGATTGTTGCATTGGTTCATGATATAAACAGTAGTTGTCCCTATACAATTAAACACTTGAATAGGCTAATGACGTCAATGGCCTAAACTGTATGTAAGATAAGGTACATATGCATATCAACACCCAAAGCTTTTAACATCATACAAACAACTTCAGTTCTTCAGGTGCTTTCAGACTGTAGAAAACATGTTCCAGTATTTACTTTGATCATCTATTTAGGTGTTTCTGTATATTGTTTTGTCTATTTCATAGTATATCTTCAACTTATTCCAGATATCAAGTTCTATTCAGCAGTCAAGTTTTATATCATGGGTTGAATTTGTTAATATCATGTTGAACATGTTGTTCACACACAGCACTGCTGGATCCTCTTGAGTGTTCACTTTATCTGGAAACTAACGAGTTCAGTTTCGCCTCTGTATTAAGCATTACAGCCATCTGAAGTGATTTACAACAAAATGTTTGAATACTCGAGGTTCAGAGTCTTTAATAGAGTCTTCTTTGAGTCCCATATTGCCATCTTCTATTATTTGGCTCTTATTTTGTTCAGGAATCTTTGTGTGTATGAATTTGTTATCATACATAGCTCGTCTGGCATTTTTACTATCATGTAATTGTGGTATCTTACAGTGGTTGTGGATTGGTCGTGTGTGTGTGAGTGTGTGTCACTCTGTCTGAGCTGGCTCAGTGTCCTCTGTTCTCATATCAGCTGGGATGAAGAGCTGAGTACAATCCATCAGCTCACAGCTGTGACTTAGATCCTGTTGGTTGGTCAAGGTCACCTCACACATACTCACACATGCACTCTCTCACTCACACACACACACACACACACTGTCCTTGCATATGCAGTGCATCCATCCTCATGACACATACAACGTGTCTGTGTTATAACTGCACATCACTGCATCCTGACATGGCAAAACACAACGCACGCCTCACAACTAATTCCCTTTATTAGGTTACAGAGAAACTAAATTATGCAAATTTGAGTTGAAGGAAAACGCCACTGGGATGTCCTGTTGCCAAGCTGATGTATGCACCAGTGAGATTAAAGGTCGTGGGTTTAAATGTGGTTAATGTTTCATTTCTTTTCCTCTCTCCCATGTGTGCTGTCATTCACCACCATATACTGTCTAACAAAGCATAAAAATAGCTGTAGACAAGTAGATGAACGTGTCCTACTTTGAAGCAAACAGCTGCACAGCTGCACGTTTTTTGTTGGGATGTGATTATATTCACAATGTGATCCTTTCTCTGGTGGATGCAATCACCTTTCAAGCAGCCACTGAAAGATCTCAAGTGAAATTGGTTTATATCGCATCCAACTGTAAGTCGACGGACTAAGTTCCCATTGAGCAGAGACGTGGCTGAGTCCAGTTTGATGATGCCGCCAGTCTGAACAAATTGATTCCGTGTCATAATGCCCGTCCAAATAATTTACCTTTTGCAGCTGAGGCTTTGTGGAGGGGTTGGCTAATTGCTGCTGCCTCCATCAGAGGGATCACAGCCCTCTGCAGGGAGAGAAGCCAAACTCTGAACCAGAGGAGGACCGGCCATCTGGAGTGAGGCAGCTAAACTGATGTGAAATAAAGCCTAAAAGTTCCAAGATGCACAATGAGGTCAGCATCATTTCAACTTTTTAACAAATAGAAAAAAAGAAAAGAAAAAAAGAAAGAAACAATGCTACATGAGAGAGATTCTCTACATCAGGGGTGTCAAACATACAGCCCGTGAGCCAAAACCGGCACGCGGGATGAAAAATAAATAAAGATAAATTTCAGGTCGTTCATAATGTTTTGTAAAAAGATAGTTCATTACATGTGAACATTTTCAGAATGCACTTTTTTTGCACTAAAACAAAGGGAAACATTTGGAGTTGTCGTTATTTACAGTTTATTATGCTATGATCTTACTGGTCCAGCTCACTTGAGATCAAATTGGGCTGTATGTGACCCCTGACACCCCTGCTCTACATGACTGGCACATGATCTGTTGTAAACTTTGAATGTACAGTTGATTTAATTGGGTTTAAAACTTAAAGTTGTTATAATTGTCTTTCACAGAAAAAAAAACAGATGGAATGATTGATTTAAACACTAAGGAAGCTCTTCCTTATGGCTTTTATTTGCTTCTGTGAAGACCTGGATGTGGGTACAGTTCTAATGTATTCCATTTGGGGGTTTTAACACATAATGTGGTGCGTTCTAAAAATACACCTAGCGCTATTTTCCATAACATACCAGGCTCACCTTTATCCTATGCTGACGTTGTGTGGTCCTTGGCGGGGCACACACACACCCTGCTGTTGTTGCCATGATGCAGCATCTCTATATTTAATTTAGACCACACAACTCTGTGTTGATAATAATTGCACGGATTACCTGGAGCCATAATCACATGATGTGTGACGAGGAGAAGGTAAAGCACGGGCCATCTGGTCTGCCTGAGTGCGGCTGAGCCAAGGCACACATACACACACGCGCACGCACATATTATACGTAGACAAGCCAGCCAGCAACATACATACTCACATGCACACGCTGTCAAGTAGGAATGCATACGTCGACAATAAGCAGAAACAGCATTATCCTGATATGAATCAACCTGTAAATTCACTTTAAACAACACGGTCAGTATGTCAATAAATCAAGCTGATGTGGCCCTTTTTTTTATTTTTCATTCTATCAAATATTGCCTGCTGTCTATTCATTGTCATGCAGTAAATTATGTCCTGATTTTCCATTATACCATGAGAATCATTTCTCAATCATTCATATTCCGTCTTTTTTTCACATTACTACTATAATTACCACTTTTAACATAGATTTATATTGATCTTTTCTTTAAGTTCTTTTTTCTTTACCTTTCTTAGAGAAACGCCAAGCACATATACATTTTTGCCATTACAAGTCAAATGGAAAGATCTTGTGGCACAGTATATGAACTATCTAAGATTTAAGTCTAAAATCATTAGCATTGGCTCTCTAAACCCCAAACTGTTCAAACTCTAAAATACACTAGACATTATGCATATGCATGTTCAGTAACATATATAATGGACTGAGATAACATTGTACACATTCACAGCCCATATCTGCCCTTCTGCCTTCTTTTTTTGTGCCCTTCACCCTCTCACAGTATCTGTATCCATTTTCTTCCACTCTCACCTTCCCCCAATCATGTTGCATCATCTCGCATCTTTTCTCCTCTCCACACCCCTGCACCCCGCTATCAAATCCCCCCATCTCTCTCCTCCTCCTGCCTATCAGCTCAGCCACCGACATGTCACTTAAACCTCAGAGCTATGGGACACAGCTGCCGGATATCCGTAACCTCTATGCATACATATACACAAGCACACAAGCACACACACACTCACACACACTGTCCCATGCTGTGTCTCTGGACTATAATCAGTGGGGTCTCAGCTGCTAGTCTGGCCATCTCTTCTCTGAGGGCTGGAGAGATCAGTCAGCCCTCCAGGGCAATGACAGAGTGTGTGTCTACCATGTGTGTGTTGCTGAATTTTCAAACATTTGGAGACAAATTTGGAATTTAAACCAGTTGATTGGGGACGGCTTGTCTAATTAAGCACAAAACTGGTGTCCCCAATTTGTTTTAATTGCAGCTGCGCTCAGGGCCGGCTCTAGACAACAGGGGGTCTGTTGCAAGATTTTCTTTGGATGCCCTCCGAACATCACCTGGAGCCAAGAACTGTGGAACAAAATCATAGAGGTTAATTATATATATTTAACTATGTATACAACTATATTAAACTATTACTTCTTTTATGAGGGCAACATGACAAGCTTTGATATTGTACTACCACAATGTGGCCAGGACATTGCCGTAATCTTAACACATAATAAATACACAAAACAGACGCTTGTAGAAAAACGTGCCTTCATTCAATAGTTGTTAATTAAGACCTTAAATCAGAGGTCTCACCAACATCCTCGAGGCACACATTCTTGTGATACAACTCTTGATGACAGGCGTGTTGAGGGAAAAACAATACAACCCAGCCAACATTCAACAGCAGTCATACAAATCAAAATAATCTTAAAAGACAACAAAGCTCACTCATCACATAGAAAAATTAATACTGTTGATGTGAGGTGTTAATATGTGTAAACACCAACAACAACAAAGAAACCAACACTCTGTTATACAGAGATATTCTAGGAAAGAGGTCTCCAATGTATTTTCCCCATATCCTGTAAATACCCAAATACAATAGGAGAAACATGATCAATAGACATATGTCCAGCTGGGACAGCACAATGTAGGTTGCCATGGTACCATGCCACGCCATGGTTTACACGCCCTGCAGTTACAGACCAACTGTTTAACTGCTAAATACTCCACTGTGTTCACCAGCTTGTCACATGGGTTTTTAGAACTTTTGCTTAAAATTGCAGCAGAAAACGACAGTATGAGAGCACTGAGACTGAACCGAAACAGTAATTTAAAGTTGTGAGCTGGAAAACCGAAACAAAAAATGAGCTTTGCAGAGCAGATTTGGTTGATAATCCTCTGTGGATTCATCAAGACGAGTGGCCTCTGCCTCATACAAGTACTGAAGTGAACCTTTGTTAATATAACAGTATATACTGATAAAAAAAAGGAGTATCTGTCAGCTATGGGCCAGTCAGTGAATGATTTTTTTATTCCATTCTACTAGTATTCATCCCTACTAGCATGCAGTGGTTAGGTCTACAGGGAACTGATTTATGTCAATGCAATGCCCCCCAAGAGGCATTAAACCAACCAAGACTTAAACCAACAACAGAGTGAGAGTAGCTCAATAATCTGTATGTGTGTGTTTGTGTGTGGAGCTGCATATTCGCTTCAGCCCAACATACAGCATGTGTGTCCAGTACATGTGCCAGTTGTTGTGTTTTTGTCTCCCTGTGCACACAGTGTGTACAACTGCATGTGTGTGTGTGTGTGTGTGTGTGTGTGTGTGTGTGTGTGTTCTCCGAAGACCTGAAGGTCAGTGGTGAGGTGATTATGCTTCAGCTGCATCCAGGTTTGGAGCACAAACGGCTGCACTTCCACATTGATTTCCTGTCACTCCAGATGGAAATTCATACTGTACACCAGATTGGACCACCCCCCACTCCCACCCCCCTCTCTCTCTTTCTCTTTCCCACATACACACACACAGACAGACTAATCAGCCTCAAACTGATGAATGATTCCAAAGTTAGCTGTTAAAAGGTGAGGGATCAGGCTGTGTTTTTGACAGTTCACTGATGGCTTCACCGGATGGCTGGAAATGCTCTCTCTGGGATCTGGATGAACTGTCAAATGAGGTTATAAGAAAAGGTTTCATCTGGAATTTTAATTCTCAAATATAAAACGCCTGACGTGTTATTGAAATTCAAATGACCACCTCCCCGGTATTTCTCAATCTTTCCACATGAATATGAATGCAGTGATAGCCCCCATCTGATTGTTCCTTTATATGCATGGGAGGAGAAGACTTGATGAATTGCTCAAATCTGTGTACTGATCCCCATTTGTGATTATTGGACCAAGAAACCAATTGTTCTATAATGAGAAGCATTTACGCTCACAGTGGATGGACTTTTAATGTTATTTGGGTTCCATTCTGACCTGGCCTTGTTACACGAGGGGTCAAGGGTCGTACTTCTTGTGACGGGAGCATCCGTCACACTTGACATTTCGTATTGACCTCAGCAGAGGGTGTGTGCGACAGAAGCTTTGAAGGCGCTGACAGTTCATCAGCAAAGGTGCAACGAATGGAAACACACTTTAAACACAAGCAGAGAGGCATGTTATGTAGACACACACACACACACATGCAGACACCCATTCCAATTTCATCCCACACACACATATTTGAAAAGCTTTTTATTCCAGGCAGTGATTGTGGGCTTTAAATATTACTTGTGAATGGGGACTACCATTAACGCTTGTTCATTGCTGTGCTAACAGCCCCATTGCCAATGACAGGTCAGGGCTGTATAAGTGGAGCCACATGAGTGATGACATCAATGCCTGCTATTTATGCAAAAAGCTGGACCTGCAAACTGCAAACCCTAATTTGGCATCATACCATGTAATGGATTTCTACCCATTGCATTTGACTTCTACTCTATATTTGTTTCTATTTTTTTTGTTAACCAAATTTCCTGGAATCTTGCCAAGTACCCTGGCAAGTTTGGATTTGAGAAAATCCTCTTTAGAACATAAAATCAGCAGGGCAAACTTGTTTTTGTGCATGATTGTATTTTACTTGAGCAATTTATTCCACGTGTTTGCAGCATTTTAATGTGTGTGTGTGTGTGTGTGTGTATATATATACATATATACATATATATATATATATATATATACACACACACACACACACACACATACATATATATATATATGTTGCGTATGCAGGGAGATGACCAGGGCATTCGTTGGGCTATTTTCCTGCTGCAAGTGTGTTTTCTTGCTCTCTCTCTCTCCCACACACATACATACACACACACACACACACGCGCGCACACACACTTCTTCCATAATTGATGTGGGAGATGAGGCTCCCCAGGGGTCATCTCCACTCTCTTCATCCCTCCCATTTTCCCCAGCTGTTCTTGGCTGCCTCCTGCTCACCTTCTCTTTTTCTCCTTCTTCTTCCTCTTCTTCTTCTTCTTCTTCACCCTTTAATCTTGTCCACCCATTTACATGCCCGCTGGCCCTCGTCCATTTAATGTGCTGACGGCGCTGGGGACTACCGGTTCGGTTCCAACAAACCACTCATAGCAAGATGCCTTTTTTTTTCACTCCATTTGCCCTCCTCTTGTGTTTCTCTGTATCTACATCTGTATCCCACCACAAATGTACCCTCCCCCACACACATGAACACCCACAAACCCCTCACTTTGCAATTTACGCACACACCTCTCTCTCTCTCTCTCTCTCTCCTCAGAGGCTTTTATCACAACGTACCTGGGTCCCTCTCCAGATGTTAAGTGTCTTCCTGGCTGGGGGAGATAGTAAGGAGAAGGCAGACACGCAGACACGCAGACACACACACACACACACACACACACACACACACACACACACACACATGCGCGTGCACAGAGATGAATGGTGGAGGAAAAGCTGGATTACTGTGAGACCATCAGAACCTCTTAATGGAAAAGACACACATTCACACACACTAAGACCCACATTCACATTATCTTGGACCTTGCGAGTCACCCTTTGGTAATCTTATATCCTAATATACAGTATAGGCTGTATATCTCACCGCATATAATGAATTTAAATACAGTGTGTCTCAATTTATAAAACATGACACTCAAACACTTTTTCTAGGTAACTGTGGGACAATGTGACTTTATGTTACATTAAATTTATCTTTATTGGATTTATTAGCAAGGTTACTGAAACGGAACAAGTTTTATTGCTGAAATAAAAAAAAAAAACACACACCTCGTAAAATTGCTCCTACTGTCCTATGAAAGTGTAGGTCTTATATACTCTCTGCTAATCGTATATTGAACAGGACTTGCACAGACGCTAATCAAAATGTCCTGATAAATGCAACACAAATCTGAGAGACTTGAAAAGAGTTTTGGGAAATGTAATAAGATCAAATTCCAAATTACATTAATCAATTAGCAGAAGACAAGAGTGATTAAAATCATGCTATCACGACTTTTATGAGACGCCTTTTATGAAATGGCCTCGGCATATTAAAAGTAGAGGAAGTATGTGTTATGATTCTTTAAATTCAATATAGTGAGAAAACATTAAAATCACATTTTCAAGTCACTCTTGTTACTCTTTTTTTTACTCTTGTAAATGATGGTGCCTGAGTGGCCCGCGGTGTGTGTGTTATGGGCCACAAAGTAGCCTGAGGAGGCTGTCTGGTGGCTCTGTCTGGTTAGGGTGCCTCGCAGGCAGGCCTGCAGCCCGGAGAGGGCCCCTGTTCCCTGGGGAACATCTGACCATCCTCCTATCACCAAACCAGCCAGATGGTGAAGGACTAAGCACTGACTGGCATGGTCTGCTCTTTAAAATGTTCTCTGAAAACACAAGCAATATAAGTGAAAACACGGCTGTACAGCGGAGCAACAATGAATAAAACATGGGGCTGTGACTTCTATTTGACTCCTCTGTGTTGACATTATTTTCTGTTTTGTCTTTTTTTTTTTTTTCTAAATGGCTCTTCGACACATGAATCACAGCCTACAAATAAAGGAGACATGGGGATGGATTTACATGCAGTGGATATACTGAAATGATTTTATGTGGCAAGAGAGGCAGACTATTTTGAGACATCTCCGCTTTAATACTAGACAGCATGGGGAAGAGTGGCAGCGGAGATGGGCATAGGGAGACATGAAACAAAGTCTGTAGGCTGGAATCAAACCAGCAGTACCCAAGAGTAAATGTCTTTACATTGTACACAGAAAACATAAAGTCTGCTCTGTCAAAACAGGAGAAAATCATACTGAGGTGGACAGGACGTGTTTACTTTTGTCATGAAGTTAGCGATGTCTTTACTCAGTATGTTGTGGATTTCATAGACTCGTGAATTTATGTGATTTGTTTTGTGAAAACACTAAAAACAAGTAGGTCAACAGGACTGACAGGGTGTATGGTAAAGAATGTCAGGTTTGGTCAATTTGAAGTTTTGAGAGTGTGAATGCTTTCAAATGCCCATATGGCCCGGGCTGTTTTCAGAATGTAAAATTGTTTTTTCGTCCTCTCTTTTCTTCTCTTGTTTTTTTGATTATCCTATCCTCGAGCTATTCTGGCTGCGTTTGTGGGTAATTTGGTCCTGCAAATGGTGTTCAGCTGTGCCTGTATTACCACCATCACTGACATAAACAAAATGGTTTGGGTTGTTTTTTTTTTTTTTTTAAGAATTATAATGAATACTAAATCAGAACTACAAGACACAAAACAAGTCCTGTCTGTGACCTTTTTCAAGTACTTTTTAGCTGTTGAGTGACGTGACTCAACCTGGATGGCAATGCCGCCACTTTGGTCCAGACCGATAAGTTTCAACAACTATTAAATGGATCTTCATGAAATTTTTTATTGCATTTTTTTTGAGGAATTCATAGTCTCCAGAGAATTATCCCCTCACATTTCCTTTAGCATCACTTGCAGGTAGCATTTTTGGTTTAGGTCACTGTGCTTAAGTACAGTCTCACAGCCTCTGGCATGGCTGTAGATTAAAAGCAATGGAAACACTAATATCTAAGTGCAGGAAACACCTTTGAAAAAGCTCAAAATACCCTTTGATTTGAAACAGAGTCAAAGGGCTCTGAAAACTTTCTGGGCTCTGAAAACTGGTACAGAGGCTTTTAGAAGGTTTTAGAAGGATTCAAACCAGCTACAGTACTTTACACCAACAGCAAATAGAGTAAAGGTTTAAGTTTATCTCATCGTGACAGCCTGTGGCAGCAACTCATCCAAACGACAAAATAATTCACTGCCTGCAACAGCTTATGAACTCATTCAAACAAGTTATTTTATCATCTAAATGAATGCCAGAAAAACAAATTAACTTTGCCTACAGGGGCTTCTTGAGTAAGAGGTCCCAGTATGGAAAACAATCAACATAATATCTGATTTTATTAGTAATGACCTGTTGAAGAGAATGAATCTAAAAATAACAAGTACAACAATGACTTGAATGTAATCTAAAGATCAACATAGTTTTACTTTCATTCAAATGTAAAATAAAGTCATTGTTATATAGTTATATTTTTGTTAAGAATTACATGTCGTAGAGACTAAAATACTAACATGCATTTGAACTGTTGTTAGTTTTCAATAATGAATGTTAAGACATATGCTCAACCATGAATGAAACAGACACCTAGAAGCTCCTCAACAAAACATACAGCCGACAGCAGAGTCTAAAACATTCTGCATACATATAGCAGCTCATCAGCATGCGTTCCCTTTGGGTTACACACATGGCTACTGCACATGCTGCACATTAGTCAATGGATCACACAATTACAGCATTTAACACCGGTTGAATGGGTGGTAATCATGCATGTTGCAAAGTGTTTTTCATCATCACGAACCCTGTATTACTTGCATGCCACACATCTGCCAAGCCTGAGAGAACAAACAGCTCCGTCTAAAACACTCGATCAGACACGCGCACACACACACACACACAGATTCAGAGCGAGACTCAGTAATGTTTACTCCTCAGAGACAAGCTCATTTACAACAAGTGCAAAGCAGCTTTTACCATCTCTCGCGTAGTTCATGATCATCTAAATATTATGACAAGTACATGAAGAGGACCACAGCACGGTAGCACTGATGGATGGAGTGAAGCTCTGAGAATCCTTCCTCCTCATATTTGATTGAGACAAACACACACACACAAACACAACTTCACTAAGCACTGAATGGTCCTTTCACGTGTGATAAATCTGTAACAACTAAATGCAAAGGAAGCGATGGCTTGATTATAGCTGACACCTCCGAGTGTTGCTTTGATGTAGTGATGGAGAGGCGAGGTCTGCTTGATATAATTTACTTCTAACAGCCATTTATCTTCCTCAATTTACCACCAGTTATCAGTGAGACTTTTGTGCCTCCATCGCTGCTGCCATGCACCCAATTAATTAATTTTGCAGAGGTCGATGAAATGTTTTAGCTTTCAACAAGTTAGTATGCTAAATTGTGTGTGTGGGTGTGAAAATCAACCATACCTACAGGGTTATACTGAGATGAAAACTGTTGCACATTTTATCTGAGACCTTTGAGTGAAAACAGGTTAAGGGAGATCAGACTCGAGGTTAATGAAGGAGGAGTGAATATGAATGTGTCTCAGTGTGTATTTGTGTGTGTGCGCTCTTGTGAGGGTGTAATTTCCGCTGGGGATTGAAGGAAATGTTCCCCTCACATTTCAAAATCCTATTTTTGTCTTCCTCACTTCCACACTACAGTTTCAATTTCATTCACTAGAAGACGGCTTAACTGTGTCCTCTGACCATCTGACTACCAAAATTCAGAAAAGAGAAGCTCTTACTTGATCAAAATGTTAAAATGCTAATCTGACTGGCCTTCAATTACCGTGCGCTCACAGCATTTAAGCTTTACAAGCAGGATCAAGATTTCTTTCTCTCTGGATTTTGCTTCTCTTTGCAACCCAGAAGTTGGCCTTCAAGCGGTGTGTGAGGAAGACTGCAGACACCACTCAAAGCTGAACAAAGGCCCCCTTTTTGGGAAAAGAAAATTACATTGCAGTTTTTATTTGAAGATAATGCTTCTAAAAAAGACACTTGAACTGATCACCAATCAAAGATGCAGTAAATGCAGTGAGAGATAGAAAAGATGTAAAGATGTAATTTTTTTTACAAAATGTAATAAGATTTAAGATCACAGGGGACAGGGAATCATTGAGATGAAATGCATAACAACCAACAATAATTTATTATTTGCAAGATGATGTAAGTTTATATAACTAAACAAAATCACACAATTACTTGTGCATACTGTTTTTGCTGTTGTTGAAGAAGAACCTCTGCCTTCACACTACTCCACCCTACGCCCTGAAGAGTTAGTTAGCATGTTTGCTAGCTCAGCATGCAACAGCATGGTTCCTACCCAGTGTTTTCAATCTCATTAGAACACAAATGCTTTCCTACCACACTGCACACACACATCTCTTTAATCTGCCCCTCTACCCACAGGAGCCTCTCTTCCATACCTATACACACACACACACACACACACACACACACAAATATGAATACAACTACATGCAGACATACACTGTGAGACAGATGGCTAATTGAGAGCACACAACTAAACATGCAACCTTACTGAAATCCCACGATGCCACTAAAGCACTTACAGGTACTCAGTTGAGCATGGAGCACGGAATAGGAATCACACACTCTCACTTGCACACACACAGACACAGACACACACACTCACACGCACGCACACAGACAACTTAATCCATGCTGTTGGCACAGGAGCCTTGGAGCAGCTGCCTTTCTACACATGGTGAAGTAGGCATCATCTGGCTGCTGAGAAAATCCTGTCAGTTATCACACATTTGGACAGACTTACAATCCTGCACTTGCACAGACACACACAGGCCGACATCCACGGTCACATATGAAAACTCTCGCGAGCACACACATCACACAATTAATTATGAAATAAGCCGTACAGATTGGATGGAGGTGTTCTGACAACCCATCCTTGCTTCTCTCTTAGTAAAAAAAAACACTTCGGTTTCACAGCAAAGAATACAGGCTCATGAATTATTAACTGTGACTCTATCAATAAACAAAAAGAACAATAAATAAACCACTAAGTTAGTTACAACAAAACAACAGACTGGCAGGCAGGCTGGCAGAGAAAGACAGCAAGTGTCCCCTTTGTCTGTGTGTTTTTGTGTCTGCTGGAGATATTCTCCACAACAATGCATGCTATAATAATCTTGAGAAATTGTTGATTATGGATGGGGTGCAGGGATTTAGAGGGTGATTTACAAGAGAAAACATCAGGAAGGCAGGCAGGAAGGAGACAAAGGCAGTCTGGAGGACAGTGGATTCCTGTATGCTAAAGCGTATGGAGAAATGTGCAGCACCAATAGGATTTTCTCAGTGGAGTCCAAGGTACTGGGATTTGGGAAACAGGATTAGCCGCTGTGTAATAATGTGGATGTGATGGGGGCAGCAGGAACCGAAGAGTCAGCCCATGCGGTGCGTGTTTTTGTGTGTGCATGAGCGTGCAGAGTGGTGGGGTTGAAGAGAGCAGTCAAAGGGATTAGGAAGGTCCCAAGAATGAAAAGTTCTTCTCTGTTTCTCTCTGAGTTTAAAGATTTGATGCAACCATCCTAATTTTAGGGCTGAGGATTGTAATGAAACATGAAGGAACACTGGGCGGGTTAGAAGGTGTGGGACCTCGCTCACTCTTTCATTCACACACAAAAAAGCAAATACACATAATGTCACAAACAGAGTCCACAAGAGAAGAGGACTAAGCCACCTATGACTAATATAATCAGTATTGTTAAATTTACAGCGAAATGGACAATAACTTGCTGATTATGCATATCATAAAAGAAAAAATAGAAATGCATAAAAACAGTCATGACATGTCTTAAAAAATAAACAAAAACCATTAAAAATCATCTTATGGACGACATCTCATTATTATGTTACTAACACAAAGCTGGGTCAAGGTCCTCCAAGGGCGAAAACACCAAAGACGAGACATGAGTACCAGATTTTTTATCAAGATCTTGTTTCTTCTGCAGCAGAAGAGCCACCTGAGGATCAAAGCCCTGCTCAGTGGGATTTCAAGAGAACCAGCTTCAGATCTTGCTCGTATTCAATAAAAGCCTAAGATTAATAACATCAACTTAGGCACAGCCAGTCCAGCTGTAGCCGACAAAATTACACAATTATCACCATAGCTGTTGTTCCTGCCGTCCTCCCTGTCGGATCAGTCTCTGTTTACTGTGATTGTTCTGTAACAATCGTTATTGAGTTTTATTTACAGCGTCCTTTCAGGGATGGACATTTCATCTGTGTAGCTGCATGGTTGTCTGATTTTTAAGCCACAAAATCAGGATTTGACAAGCAACAGGAATGCATGGGTTAAGATAAGACCATAAATATGGTTCTGCTGCGCCAGTGTTACAGGAGTGCAATGCTAAATCTGTAGAGTACTGTTTTAAGTCACCATGCTTATGATCTCAGCGGCACAAATCTTCTCAGCAACTCTAAAATCCTGATTTAACTGGAAATGTGTTAAATTATGGAAGCAATACACCGCCGACACGCTGTTTCTTTTTGACTTTAAGTGCACTTACAGCTAATTAGAGACATGAAAGAAGATTGGATCCCTTGCTAGGATAAGGAACACTTTCAAATCGTAGACTCAAAGAACACTGGACACTTAATTCACAGGATATATTCATCAAGTAAGACACATCTCGTCTTTTATGTAATGGCACGTCTGTTGCACAACTAGTGAAACGGAAGACAAATGGAAAGTGCCTGCTTAGGTTTTATTTGAAACAAATCCAATATTTACAGGGTGTAAAAATTTTATATGTTTAAGTTTCCTGCAGCATCCCTTTGGCTAAATTTGAATTTGTGACCTCTCTGACTTCTGTGATCTACAATGGGAGCTAAACCAAAGAACTGTGAGTAATAATTCAAGGCTGGACTGAGATTCGTGGAGACAAAACAGAAGAATGTGACATGACTAGTTCCTGACCTTTGCATGTTACTTTACTACTCACCTCTCTATATTTTCATATCTTTCCCCCCGCTGAAAACAACCTAATTAAACTGCAATGTTTCAGAGGAATCTTAATCTTAAAAAATCAACTTACTCTCAGTCTCTCTTGTCATATTTGTGTTTACTATTTTCTCTGTTTTGAACCACATATATTAAAATAAGAGAAGTAGTGAAGATAGAATTTGATATTACTACATTTTCTCATCAAGATATCTGCAGATAAACAAATACAAGCGCAAGGACAATAAAACTAGATGAATTGGTTGGAACAAATTAAGGAACCTCAGTGTCTATTACTGTGGTCTACACAATAGTAACATGGCTGTCCCTGGATCCACTCTACTTCTGTGCTTGTCTGTGAGTCATTTAATGTCACAACTGAAGAAACACAGAGTTTTCTTTTTTTTTCAGACGATAGACTTTGGGAGCTGAAGTATTGCAGGGATGCACCACTGCCCAACTGAACACAGATCTGGAGTGACAGTTTAGGAAGTGAATAGTTCCCCGTTATTGCTTACAGCCCTGACCTCTGATCTGTCATCTTATATCTTCAGTATGTTGCTGGACAAGCCTGCTCTTGTTGCAGTTCAACTCTCTCTCTTCTGAGTAGCCAAGAAATATTGTTACATCTTCCAAATTACTAATCATGTACAGAAAGACTGTTCATTTTATCAGTTTAAGGATTTAAAAAAAAAAAAAAGATACTTCCTTCCTTGACATTATGGTGTCCTATGAACCTTATTCTCTTATTCATTTTAAACACACTACAGCAGTATTTCCTGTCGTTGAAGAAGGGCGCCCCAAGATTTATTTATCTCCATTTCTTTTATATTTAATGTTTCACCACATAGAAAATGAGGCAACTTGTACATCACTGTTGTCAAAGATATCAAAATTGAAGAAATAAGCAATAAGCATTAAAATCACCATATCATAACCTCCAAATATGAGTTATGCTGTGGCTAAGATTAGTGATAAGACAGCTGTATAAAATTAAAGAAACGCATTCAACCAACAAGCATACTTAATTTCTGAGTCCATGAGTCCATCCAAACTGACATTGGGCAAGAGGCAGAGTATGCCCTGGACTGGTCGCCAGCCAATCACAGGGCCAACACATAGAGACAGACAACCATTCACGCTCACACTCATAACTGCGGGCAATTTAGAATCACCAATTAACCAAATCTATATGTCTTTGGACTGTGGGAGGAAGCCAGAGTACCCACAGAGAACCACTCTGAATTACTAATAATTACTACTAACTGCTCTGAATTAATCTTTGTGGCTTTTGTTGCCTCCGCATGGTTTATGGAAGTCAATTATTCCGTCTGTGTGAGCGTCTTTGTTGAAGAGTCAATAACAAAATAAAAATATTCATCTAGACAGTATTTAATCAGACTCTGTAAGTTCTGCTGGTAGAGAAGTCATCATTCAACAGAAAACTTAATCCTCTATCCATAACTCCAGGACACCTGTGCTGAATTGGCTGAATTGGTTTGTAACACACCATGTTCACTGAAGTGGGTAGCAGAACTTCCCCATCAGGTCCAACACAAGACCAGCTACTGCTACAAACTACCCAGAAGGCTGTACCAGTCAGTCATCTCTCTGTCCTACTTTCCGCCTTTTCATCCTCCTCCTCCTCCGCCCCCTATATCTTCCCACCCTCTGACTCCATCCCCTCCATTTCACTCCTCCATCCAGGAAAGGAAATAGCATCACTGGTCTGATTGCTTTTAAGTGCCATCGATAAAAATGAAAACACCACTTTCTGAATGTATCTGGGAAAATTCAGCTGGAGATTGAAAGCTGTTCTGGCTGGTTTGGATCACTGGATATCATGAATTATAGCTCACTCTTGAAAGGAGAGACATTTATTGAGCTATCCATAACAATTCTGAGTTTCTGTTCTATATTTGAAATATGCAAAGTGAAATGAAATATAAACATGTGCAAAAGATAGCCAAACGGTATATGACACAGCCCTCCTAAAATTGATGGATCTCAGGTCGAACATGCTGTAAAAGCAAACAAGCTTCCACTTTTTCCATTTCCTCATCTCATTTCTCTATCACTGCCGACAAACAGACCAAAGCAAAAAGAGGTGCAAGAAAGCCAATAAAGGCAGAGAGACTCTGCACAGGCCGTCAAGGTATAGAGATGGTGACTTCTCATATTGTAGATTTTGAACTTGTTCATGCTTGCATCTTACTTGAATTTCTTCCAAAACAGGACAATTTGTGCCAGCCAGACTCAAACTAGGGACCTTGTAGTATACGGTCAGCGTAACCTTGAAGCTGCATGGGCATCAAAACATAAATGGCAAAACCAATTTGTGATATATAAAGTTATAGGACACAGGATTGACAGTTGAACATTTGGAAGCAAACACGTTTCCAATGCAGTGAGGGGTTATTACAGTACCAATATTTTCAAGTGGTGGACGAAACAGTAAAAAGCAATACCCAAGTTGTAATAAACTGGAACTATCCCTCATGTGCGGTGGAAATGCGTTTGCAGGATTGAGGAGCAGCATCTGGACACACACATACATATAGAAAGAGACAGTCAGACAGACAGACACAGAGACAGACAGCAACCAATAGAGACAGAAGCAGCGGGTGCAGAAGACAGAAAGAAACACAGAGAGTGACAGACGTTGACAGAGAGTCAGAGAGAGAGAGAGAGGGAGGAATGTAGGAGGATGGCGAGCTCCCCGGGCTGTGAACCTGCCATGTGTAGAGGCATGCTGCACCATCTGTGTTGAGACTGTTTACGCAACACACCACTGCTGCAGACACCCTGCAGATACACACCCCATACCACCTTGCCTAGGACATAACAGGGCAGGGTGGTGTGCATGCCTCACTTCGTGCAGCAGGGAAAAACAGAAACAAAAATAACAACTACTGCAAAAACAAAGTCAGGGAAAGGCCAGGCCACACGTGTGACACCAAACACAAGAATTATAAAACAGAACTTACAATAAAACTGTGCAACATAAAAAAGGGGAAATAAAGTTTTACTTCAAAGCATAATGTAGGCCTAAAGGTTGGTTTTAATTACAAGAAAGGTACACACAACAACAATAACAGCAGAGCCGACAACAATCAAATGGGACAGAAGACATGAATAAAAATGGAAAACACACCATGGCACCATGTTACTGTCACCACTTGTTTCCCTGCAACACACATGACTCTGAACAGCAATGACAAGCATTGACTGTTACCTGTCACGAGGCCAAGAATCACAGGCAAACACTAATCATAACAAATATAAACGTATCAGAACTGCAAACAACGAACCATGACAGAGCCACCACAGTATCTGCCACAGTTATATGCTGAGAACAAAGAGATGCAAGAACGAAAGGACGAGACTGAAAGAACAAAGAATAGAAGTGATGTCACATGTAGGGAAAGACAAGGCAAGACATGATGAGGTTTGTGAGGAGGGAGGGTGGTGGGAGTGAGACGCAGAGCAAGTGGGGTGAAAGAAGGCCTTGAAAGAATGACCAGGGAGACAGAAGGAGTCTAGTACGTGTTGACAGTGCTGCCGTGTCTTGGCAGTGCCAGCTAGATTCTAGAGATGTCTTCAGCAGACACTAGCTGGTCAAGACCTGCCCGCTTTGTGCGGAACCAGAATGGACCAAATGACCAAAATGAGAGGGGTGAAAGTTACTAAGACAGATCTAAGAAGATAAGATAAGATAAGGTAAGATAAGGTAAGATGACAAGACAAGACTTTAACTTCAAAACCATTACTAGGCAGGCCTTCTTTACATACATAGCTCCAAATCTGGGCCCTAGCACTACACACTTTTGGTTTGGAATGAAAAGTATGTACAAAATGTTTTGGAATTTGTCAGGTAGCAGGCAGCCACAAACAGGCTAAAAACAAGCTATAATGGCTGTAATGTAATCATTTGGGGCAATCAAAGTCAAAGTATGTCCACTCAAAGTGCTAGTTTTTGCCACTGACAGGATCGCTACAGAGACAGACCTTTAAGATCCATTTGGTTAAACCAGAAGCAGTTGTGATATTGCTCTGTTCAAAGCCAACAGGCTCCATTGACAAAAATGATCATTTTACCACGCAGAATCAGGAGTTGCTGGTCTACCACCGCCTCGATCGGTGGGTTTGTTTGTGTCATTGTGACTTTTGTCAGCGATCTAGCGGACCAATTCCAAAACTTTTTGTACATTGCAGCTCATTTTGAATGAAAAAAAAATGTAAAAAGTTTGTCTACTCTAACCCAGTATACTAGCATGCTTGACTAACTAACTCATTATCAGGAGAAGGAACCAAGTAACAACTAACCAAGCATATTGTATATTAACTGCATAATTTTGAGGACGGTTAACTGGTTATGGTAGAAAAAGCCCTATTCTGGACAGACATGGTGTGCAAGCCTGTAACAATTTTAGAGTAATGTATTTGTTTGCATTTCGGCTGGCAAACTCGACTGTCATCAACTAAAAATGAGAAGCTGCTTCTGTCTAGTTCTATTGTTTTAAAAAGAAGCACAAATTTGGAGTCGTAAACCTGCCTTCACTTTCATTGTTTAACAAGTGTTGCGCTTGATTGGAAAACTTGACAGGTGCACTAACAGTAAAGCAAAAGGTCTTTTGCCATTTGAAAAGATCAAATATCATGACAGCACAAGAAAAATGGGGGAAATGCAGGACTGCAACAACAACACAGCCACATAAACTGAAATTAAAGGTAAATCTAAACCAAAGTCAAGGGGACATGCAATATCAAGGCTTCCATATCTGTGACTGATCAGACCACAGTGAGTCAGACTAACCTGGTCCAGCAGTATATAGAATACACAAGAGACAAAACAGTAAAATAAACAACATTTCTTGTACCACAGTAGCAATTTAGTTGATTTGGGCCAGGTGCACTTTGCTTGCGCCACGGTCGTCTCCATAATATCACAGCACAAGATCAAAACTCCAACTTGTTTACTGGAAAAACTGCCCATCTGGCTAAGCATCTCAGCTGGCAGCAGGATGAAAAGATGACTCAAAGAAATAATGTTGGGGAATGAGGGGAAAGCAAACGATGCGAATCATGAGTAAGGCCTGGCATGTCCCAACTGTCTCTATAGTGGAAACCAGACCAGACTGAGCCCGACTAGGCTGGGTGCCCAGTGCTGCCACCAAGGGCAGTGGACCAACAGAGAGGCGCTGGTTGAATGAGTATGCCTATTCATTTTGCCAACTATGCAGCCAGCTAGACAATGCATGGAAGCAGAAACAGAAAGAGACAGAGAAAGATGAGAGTTTTAGGAAGACATCATGGTCATGGCTGGAAGGGCTTGGAAGAGCAAAGACGATGAAAAAAATGAAAGGAGGGGTGGAGAGGAGGACAGGAAGTTGGTTTGAAAGAGATAATGATGTATCTGCTTCCAACTAGGAGGACAGCAGGAAAGCAGCAGTGGTATGACCTCTGAATGACAACGCCTGTGTGGCAGAGGTGCCTCCAAGCTTCTTTGTGTAGTAAGAAAACTTTCACAACTTCCCCAGCCTTGTTAACTATACATTTTGTTTCCTTTGCATTACTGTCAACCACTTCTCAATACTTTCAATACTACATTATCAAAGTCATCTTGCGTCTTCCCACACTTAGTGCATATCTGTGCACCTGTGTGAAGGTGCACAGATATGCACTGTCAATAAAGGTTATAGATGGATTGGAGTTCAAAGCTTTTACCGTGAAACTGTGAAAACAATGCTGGACAACAAATTAAATGATGGGAATACTATAAACTAAAGTCAGACTAAATGCACTATAAAGATGATTAGTAGAGTAACAAGGAAGCTTGTTCCATAAAAGTATCGACCATTGTCTCTCATGCCAGGAAGAAAACAGTGAAAGATCAATATAAAGTCAGAAGTACAACACAATAAATAACCTAAACATGAGTAAAGGTACAAAGTGTAAATATACATAAGTTAGACCAATAGTGATTTAACAGTTGGCCTAACATCTCTTAGGAACACATTAGCCTCAGACAGCAAGTGCAATGGTGAGCTTTGTTAGCATTAAAATGACTGCTGGAAAGCAAATTATACAAATAACAAAACAAAAATTACAAAACAGCTGTAATAAAAGGAGCACCTACAGATAAAGTCCAACAAGGGCTTTGGTGGAACAGATAAAAGTTGCCTGTTGTTATTTGTTTGGTCGCAGACCCGACTGAAGGCTCAGTTAAAGTGTGACTGCTGTGGCGGTTGCTACTGGCAACAGGATGCTCTGAAAACATCTGCTGGTGTTAGAGCAGGTATATTTTTTCTCTCATTAGATGATGATACATTTTAGAGCTGGGACTGTCTGAAAACATACTTTCTGTTAAATTCATGGGGCTTGGAGTGTTTTAACAAAAGAATCTCTCACATCCACATCATTCTTATATTTATGATATCCATATTTTTTGTCTTGTGAGTTTTATGTCTTGAAACTATAGCTAATTAATGCAGAACTTATTGGCTGCTGCCTCTAAAATGTAGGAGGTCGGACCTTCTTTGAAAGCAAAAGCAGCATGAGGTGAGTACTCAGAGATGTCCCTGTTCACGCTTGTATCATCAAATGCCTTAAAAGTATCTTTGGCAAGAAAAAGGTGACTCATTGCCAACTGTGATGGATTTCTTGCCAGCATCCAGCTTCGATGAGTTCATTTTCATAGAGAACCAGCGTGAATGAAATCGATAGCTACCTGCAAGGTAGAAAACAAATCAACAAACTCATGTTTTGGAAAATGGTTGGCAGTAGCATAAAGTAGACATGATTTGTAGTTAATGGGCTATAACAGTCTTATTCATGCATCCCACTGGAGAAAAACAACCCCTGAAGACTGAACTCTTGCAATATGTCACATAGATAATCGCTATTTTTTTTAGCTTTATTTCTATTGACCATTCATCGTGTTTCTGCATATGCTTTAGCTCAGAAAACATTACTGCAGCTGATCTGTAGATGGACATGCAGCTCCTGAGGCAGTGGATAACAAAGACGTACGCTAATTTTAGACACGCTGCAGCACAAAGCAAAACGCCAGAGAAAATTAGACGCAGGCTTCTACTTAATGAGATGACAACGAATGCTGGTGACATGTTTTGTAATTCAGTGAAATAGATTTGTAATGCTGGCAGATGTCTCATGTAGTCACATCTCGGGTTAATAAAGCAAACTTACTAAAAAGACGAAACTAAACTTGATATGTCAGAGCAGTTTAGAGTCTCCAATTATTTTTAAGGACTAAAGCGTAGAAAGTTGAGGGTAAGCAGAAAGAGGGGACAGTGTGCCTGTCGAGGACAGAGGCAGAAAGAGCTAAAATAACCCCTGTCCAGAGGAACACTTTGGACCTGAAGATACAGGGAAGAAAAGAAGCTTTAAGGGGTTGGAGGTAAAATGTCTTTATCTGTACAGGAACTGGAGGCTGCTGGGTCAAGTGGGGCTCGTGGCTGGGTAGAATAGATAGTGAAGCTGGAGTTGGAAAGTTGTGGGAGAGTGTTGGTAGGATCATAAGGTTGTGAGAAAAGACAAGTTTCAGAGAGAAGCTAGGTGTCCCAGTTCATCTCAAGAAAATGAAATGAAATTCCATTCGAGTCAGAAATCTTCATATAAACATGCAGGGAAGACACTGGAGTTATAACTTTTTCTGTCTGTGCCCTGCAGCAAGACGCAACTCTACACGGATAATAACAGGGTGCAAAAAAAGGAAGCACATAGCTGAAAAGAATACAGTTTTAGAATAGAATTGAAAACTGATAATTTGTAAAACATTTGTTTGTGCGTGGACTGACCACAGGTGGGTTATTGGGGCTGAAGGCAGAACAACCATTTTTGCAGGAAAACAGATAGAGAGCACCACTGAATATTTAATGCAGCTATTCTGCTGGAAATAAACGTTGGTGCGGAACGATGAAGGCCAGAGGGATGATATGGGACCATTTTAGCACCACTGGCACCATCGAAACTGAAAAATACTGTCATTAAGATGCAGACATCCCTCTCTGGAAGTCTGTGTGAACATACTTTAGCATACAGTGGCAATTGTATGGCTGATGCTCTAGAGACAGTGTGTATGATGAGAAGTGTGTATGACAAGGAGTCAAAGGGAGAGGAGATGCCTGAGTTAACAACTCTGGAGTTAACGCAGCAACAAAAGTGACAGAGTTCACAGAAAATGTGAATAGATTTCATTAAAAACTACCAACCTGCACATTAGGAAATAAGAGAGAGTTGGTAGGATGGTTGTATTTTATTAAGTCAAGCCTTGACACAGCAACGCTGCCCTAATGACAAGACCTTCACACACCGGGTGCAAAAGTGACTTTAAAAATCCCAAATCTGTAAGCTCGTCACTTTAGCTGTTTTTTAATGGCTGTTGTGTAGAAATGATCCATCTTGGGGTTTCATTCATGTTTGTCTCATATGTTAATTCACCACATTATGATCCATGCCAGTTGGGCTGAGATCACTTTTCAAATTAATACACTTTTTCTAATGGTTGCAGCTGACAGCAGGCTCTTGAATTACATCCACAAAATGCCTCAAATATGTCACAACTGGCTAGAGAGGCAATGTGACATAACCCCAGGCAGAAAAAGAGGAGCCTTCATCTACTTTATTAATAATGAACATCAAGGCTAGTAACCCCATTTCTACCTACACTGACTGCAGTGCCAACCCATTTCCAATTCCCTTGGACAGAGCTGGTTGGGTGCCAAAGAACTTGGACTGTGAATCCAAAGCAACTAAATTTTTCAATAATTTAGTCATCCAGTTTAAAAAGTATGGCACACAGATTGTGCAAAACAGGATAAAACTCTTCGCTCTCATGTTCCTCTTCTTTTCTTCTTTTCTTTCTCATAATGAAATTATGCCAATGTAAATGTTCCCTATTATAGAGCACTGAAAGAGCACTGATGCTGGTTTTGGTGCTGCTCTTAGTTTTCATTAGCAGATGCTCCATGCTGCTAAAACATATTTATCACTCAATAGAGACAAAGTAATGGGATATTTGGATGAGGAGTAGCTACAAATAAAGAAATAAGGCTGGTACATCGGGAATGAATGATGTTTTGTGTCAGTTGCAGATTCATTTGCTTTTCTACTGTGGGGAGCCTGGAAATGCTTCCAATGTATTCTGGCCTTAGGAAACATCATATCACAGTTTTCTGCTTTTGGAAGTGTTTCACATTTTACAACATCAAGTCTTAACACGCTTCAAGAAACAGCACCGATCAGCAGAGAAGCCTATTCTGATTCTAATGCGGCTCACCCATCACTCCACAGTTATTAGCTGTAACACAATCACTCCACCGCTATTAGCATCATGCTACTGGGTAGACATTTCTTCTGAGGACAGAGTCAAAGTTGGGACAACTCGAAGCTGCTGACTTTAGACACAACTTGACAAAAATCAAAACAGAGTTGCCCCTCAATTTCTATTTTTAAAGCAATGACTTGTGACTTAAGATGACTTGATATCCTCCACAAACTTAAATATTGTTTAAATAGTGTGCAAGGATTGAATGGGAATATTTAAGCCAATAATTAAGCCAATCACATTGCAGACAGACAAATAATTTGTTTTGGACTTAAAACAAAATGTAGGACTTACAACTATGACTCTGCATGTATGAATTTGAGACTTTGATACTTTGCTAATTTTCAACTGGTTTTGTATCATTACAATGTGGGTATGGTGGAAGCATGGTTTAACTTTCCTCTACTCATCATCCTCGTTATAAAACTATTAGTTATTTTACTGTTAAGTCAGTTATTCAATCAAATAACAGCCTTAGAGCCGCTAAATGTCTGCCAGAAACAAATAACTAAAAGTAAACATAGCTCATTTGCGTATACTACCCACACTGTAATGATACAAAGCTACAAAGACAAGACTTTAAAATCCCTTTAACTCAGGCCCCATTGCTAACTTTCAAAACACTGACTGTCTTACCTTTGTTAACAATTCAGTCATGACCAAATTAATATGATTATTATTGCAAATGTCATGTAACCAGGTTATTTTAAATTGAGTCAGTAGAACCTGTTAAATCTCACAACACAAGCAGGCTTGGCTTCAGTCTTTTGAATTATAGTGGCATGCCTTCAGAACACCTTATTCTGATTCATTTCACTGAGTGCAAAGCAATATGTCTGTAGGAAACCACATGTCCTTCTGGACATTAACTAGACTGTCAAATAATCATATTAACTGGGAATACTGGGGAAATTGGGTTCCTGGGAACCTGTGAACCATGACATATTTCTAAATTAACTATTACATTTATCTGGTGATGCAGTGGAATATGCCTGTAAACAGGGTGAACTGTGACCAGTTTTAGAAAAGTAGGAAATACTGACAAAGGTTTAGCAGGTAGTTGGTGTCCTATTGTGCTGTCTGCTACAGAGCACAGTAATAAATATTATAATGACCAGGCACACAAAGAAATGCAAAATATATTGTTCTTGACACAATACAGATTCGTTGTGACTACCTCTCTCTGCAAATGTTCACTTTTTATTAGTTGCTCATAGCTTGCTCGTCCATAGTGAAGAGTTGTTCCTCATGGAGGCAGACTGGTGCTATCTTTGCAGCTTAATGCTATTGTTGTGACTCTTAGCTGTTGTTCATTTTTTACAAAAGACACTCATGATCGTGTCTCTTTTGTCTTTTGAAAGAAGTGGTTGTCAGGCATGGCACAAGCATAGTTGTACAGACGAAGGACAGACACACACACACAGAAGCATACAGTACTTTGTCTACTGTCCAGTCCACACACACTGATCCACACACGCAAAGTCCTTACAAGCACTCATGAATGCACTCGTAAATGCTCACTTCAATGTTTTGTCAATGGTAGGAGGCATGTCGACACTAATGTCGATGAAGCCACTGTTCACACTGAAAAAACCCTATTAAAAGGCAGAGAAAGCCAAAGAAGCTATCATTCTGTGATAACTCGGTTGTAAATAATAGGCTGCTGAGCAATTAACCTTACATACAGAGCTTGTATAGGCTAGTTTTGTATTGAACTAAATGCGCTAGTTTGAACCCCAAACAGACTTTGCTTATTGATGTATGTACTGAAGTGCCTTTGAATGTTGATGCGACCGCTTAGCATGCAGGTTATTTGTGAAACCCACCACTATCTCTTCTTCCTTAGCTTTTGGTTTGCAAAAGGCAAAGCAATGCATTTCCATCAAATATTTGGTAAGGAGGGAAGCTTGCTGGACAGAATGATCAATTTAAAAACCATGCATGGTTACTGTGCTTGGTCTTAAGTTTTGGTCTCACCAGCATTCAAAATAGCTAAATTTCAATTCACTTCAATGGAATTGCCTCAATCAGGGTTCAAACTATGTAAACTTTGACGTCTTTGATGTATATTTGTTATATAAAATTGAGAAATTTTATATAACCCTATATAACTTTCTCATTCGTATTCATTTAGCCTGAAATGAACTGTCCACCTCCCATGGTGGCCCCTGCACAACCTGCAAGTCACTAGTTTCTAGCGTGACCGAGCACTTAACAGGGTAATGCTATCTTGTGTTGCCTCTGACTTTCTTTATATTCGCTTAATTTCTGTGTTATGTCATGGATACAGTTTACTTTTAAAAAGCTTCTCCATCCACAACACATCATGATACTCTGGATGGGGTTTTCAAAAGATCAGTTTTCAATGGTGGAAAACACCCACTTAACATAGAAAGGCCAGAGCGAGTGAAAACAAAGATGAGATGTGGATAAAATATTTCCATATTATTGTAGCGACTAAACACTGGGTTCAATTGTTTGCTTGCTTTTGTGTATTCTAGAAGCCTGCTATCAGTGTCTGTGATCTGTGGCCAAGCTCTGTCATCTCTGTAGGACCGCAGCCACATAGTGAGGTGAGTCCATTAGACACTTATTAAAGCTGGAAAAGCACAGCAACCCCCCGACTAGCTGCTCTGCAAAAACCAGTGTGTGTTTCTGTGCTGTCCAGCCGAACTTAGTTTGCCTCATCACACACACCAGAACATGCAAACAGCTTTGACAAGTACACGCAGAGACGCAACTCACCAGACATAAATACACACACCCAGACACACACTCCCCCTATCGCTCTCGTTGGGACTCTGTGTGCTGTGTTCTGCCGGATCTCAGTGTGAGTCTCAGTGTGTGAGTCTCTTTTTTTCTCATCTTTTTTTCCAGGCGGCCATCTCTGCTCGGCCTTGCCATCTGTTCTCCATGCTGTGGAACACGGCGCTCCCTCTGGCTGCAGGCATTTTCACATGGTAGCAAAAATCTTCAATTGGAGTATTAAAAAAAAAATAAAAAAAGAGCACTCAGGACAGAAGTGGTTCAGGACATAGCTTAGACAGTTTTTCAGGAGAGTTCTATTCCACTTTCCAATTTCATTTTATAAATCAAGTGTGTGTCAAGATTTTCAGGAACATTTTAGTCCAAATTCATGTTTTTATGTACCTCTATACAGTACATGTGTAAATATACCCACTTGAAAGCACAGAGGGTGCCAGCTGTAAGTAGGGTTCCCATAGTAAAATAAGTAGTGAATTCATCTGTTTTACAAAGAGGAAGTGAGTGCTAATATTGTGTGTGTATTTCGTTTTGATATCCACTCTACAAGCCAATTATCCTAACATAGCTTCTGCCATCTGCTAAAGTTAGACACAAAAAGCTACAGAAAGGCATGGAAAAGTTGTCTGCAATGTCTGCTGACTCAAGAACATCTTTTTGAAATTAAAATTTAGTTTGTAAACAATTTTCAGGTTCACAAAGCAAAGAGACTGAATTCAATTATACAGGAGACAAAATCTGTATACGCCTAAATGTCCTTTTACGACCTCAAGCTCGTTCTGGGGGATCCAGAGGTGTACCCAGCCAGATGGGATACATAATCTCTCAAGTGTGTTCTGTCTGCCTCCCAATAGGACATGTCAAGAATACCTCCAAAACAAAACATCCTAGAAGCATCCTGCTCCGATTCCCAAACCACCTCATTCTCACCTTCTAAATGTTTGAGCTCTTCAACTTCTGCAGAGCCCAGACATCTCGTTCTCCGAATCGCTGATCATGTGCGGTTCAACTGTCCGCCAGCACTGCACCAAACCAGCACCTTGTTGACGTTACCCTCTTTAATGAACAACATCTTCAGTCACTTGAGGCAGGAACTCCGAACCATGGCTTCAGACTTTGAGGTGCTGACGCTCATTTCACCTTCTCCATGAATGCATCCCTTAGATCAGTGTCTAATGAGGCCAACAGAACTACATCATCAGCAAAAAGCAGAGATACATCTCATCCACCTAAAAATCACAAACAGAATCATGACAGGGTACAATCTTGCACAGTTTATTGCACACTATTAGATTATTATTAATTGATTTATATTCAGTTAAAAGTTGTGACAAATAGCATTCAGGTAGGCAACTTTGGAAGTAAGTGTAAAGGTAAAGGTTAAGTATAGTGTCACTGGTCTTTCAACTTTTCTTTTCTTTTAATCTTTACACTTTTATTTTTTACATTAACATAACTTACTGTGCTGGTTTAACTACTTACTCGTTTACATCTCTGTGCATACTTTCAGTCTCCTCCTATGTATGAACTTACAAATGTGTGTATCATGGGAAGGCTGACAGGTCTAATCAGTAGACAAAGAGCCATTGGTATGTCTCAATGGGTTGTGTTTACTAAAACTGCATGAGACAATAACACCTGGGAATCTCGGGACTCAATTTGGGATTGGAAGAGCAGAAGCCAGGAATTATGCGCAAAACACACACACACACATACACACTCACACACAGATGCAGTAAGGACAGTAAGGACAGGTGCATGAACAAGGACATGTTCATGCACTCATTTACAGACAGACACATGCATAAATACGTGCACACACAAACACACACACACACACACACACATACATACATACATACATACATACGCACACACAAACACATAAGCACACATACGCACACAGGAGGTCCACTGTGCCTCCCAGAACTCCCATCTGTTGAACCAGCAGTCCAGGTTGGTCTTAATGAGAAATAATGAGCCTTCACTAAATAACAACAGCTTGGATGGATTTCACCTCCACTTCAGATTTTATTAGAATGGCATGGATACTAGTTCATTCTCCAAGTTACAAAATCCATTTTTTTCAACTTTAAATTACATCTATTTTCATTTTATGTCCTTTTTCTAAGAGTCCAAATGACTCATTCAATATTGGTACATTAACATGTTATTAAACTAGTTTATAGGCCAAACAAACATTTAGTTACTCGCTGTGGGGGATAGAAAAACTTATATAGATATACATATATAAACTTGCTTCAGTACAGTTAATTTTCCCAACATTTCATTTGTGAAGACACAAAAGCCAAAACTAAAATTTTTCACACTGACCTCTCTAAGTTATGTGAACAAACCTGGATTAAAAGGAGCTCAAAAGAGAAAGAAACTCTATCCTTCAAATTTTGACATTTTTCTCAAACAAATCAGAGCAAGTATGGAGTTGCAAAGGCCTCTAACAGCTGGCATAGCTATCAGCAAAAACACTAACAACGTACATGTGCCTGTTTGTGTGTGTGGTTGTACAAAGAGCACCAGGCATCAAGTCAGGGAATCCAACTGGCCCTGCACGATTTCAAGCTGGAAGAGAGACGAGAAAAGGTTGAGTGTTTGGAGAAAAAAAAAAAAGAAATACACAGAAAGGAGCACGTGCACATGAAAAGGTACTGTAGAGAAAGTCAGACAGAAAAAAAAAGAAGAGAAAGAGGCAACAAAATGTATCAAAGTATGAAAGAGACAGGCAGGCAGATGGATTTTGTCAGGCAATGTCTGCCAATCAGGGTGAAATGCAACATGGACGATAGGCACTGAAACACAAAGATATAAATGCAATGCGACATGAAAGTGGATGCATACACTCTGAAATAACAGACCTTGTTGTAGAACTCAAGCAGCTCCTGGTGGTTAAATTCAACAAAAACGTTTTCCTGAACCTGGGTAGGGAGAGAGGGAGAGAAAGAGAGAGACAGAGAGGTAGGGTTAGAAGGGGTCATACAAGTGACAGGGAGGAAAAAAAAAACACCTGACAAATAAGCAAAATAGGTCCAGAGAAGTACGAGAACAGATGAACAGAGGATAAAAAAAAGCAGCAATAAGAGCACATGGGTAAGAGTCATTCGGTCGTCTTCTTGTGCTTTCTATAAAAACCTTCATTAATTATTACTGCTCTCCAGCCAGTATGTACTACCCTCTAACCCATCAGACTGGTTAAAAATACGCTGAAGGCAAAGTCACTGTCGACAAACTCATGGCGGGAGCACACATCGCTGTTTCTGTTCTATTCTGTTTGGCTTACTTTTAATAACAGCCTGCCTGCATCATATGTTGCCCTTGCTAAGTAAGTAGCATGATGAACAAAATATTGCTTCAACACATGAACTTCTGCAGAAACACTGCAAAGCGTGCAGCGTGATAAAGACAGCTAGGCGTACCATGGAACACCACGGAAACTATTTCATTTCTTGTTCACTTTTTCATGATAAATCTTAAACAGGCACTGTGTAGAACCTCTCATCAAGCAGCCCTTTTCATCATTCATTTAGCATACAAGGAGAAAGACAAGCTAACAAGTGTCTCATGTGGAGATTTGCCTCTAACTTTGAGTTATAAGCTAAAATTAGTGGGGGGCAATTGTTTATTATTTGGTTCACCTCTGGCCCTTTTGCTTTTTCTCCCTCCTTTCCAAAAAGACTGCAGGCTTTGCAAACTATCGAGGGGAAGGAGGTTGCGCAGATAAACATAAGAAACCAAGGGCAACCATCACTGGACTGCTCTCATCACCATCATCACCCCATCAGAAACGAAAGCTGAACAATAATCCACCCCCATTAGAGGGTGTAATGGCGAGACACTTTATCAACACCCATCATTGAGAAAATAGCTATAATGCGTGAGATGCTTTCTCGGTAGCACAGAATGAGAAGTGCAGTCAGCGCTGTCGTGCTGAATGTTGATAATAGCACTGAACTCCTAGCGCCAACTGAGAGTGCAGAGGAGGGCAGCGGAAGAAAGAACGAACAAAAGACAGACACAAAAACAAATAAAAAGACACTAAAATCACACAGGAGTTGTCCTATTGTACACTTGTACAGTGCTCCTCTCTGCAGTTTGGTGCTTAGAGACTACAGTAAGTGGAGCTTTAGGGCTTGAATCTAACTGGATGGCTGGTTGAGTGGGTGGAGGGAGACCATGTGTCACAGCAAATTAATGACAGAGACATTAATTAGAAGCAACGTTAAAAGTCCATAAAGGAGAGCACACAGGGAAAATGTTATCTCTTGTCAAAGCCTCCACTCCACGGCAGCTCCACAGCACAAGGGGAATGTAGGACAACCTTGAAATTAGCTATGGCTGCATTGACAGCATCTGCGTGACAGGTAATAAAACAACTTATTAAAGTGTTGTTACCAGGTGAAACACAATGAAAAAAATATGCAAATCAATATAATTCTACAAGCTGATGAACAATTTCACAGAGTAAACAAGGTTGTTGTTAGGATATGATTTGATTTAAGATAAAAAATTGGACATGCGGCTGCATTAGTTGAGTGATGAACACAGCCTGTGCTTCCAACAGCACTAATTTGAGTCGCAGTTCACACCTCTCAGTTTGCTATTGATCTCCACTGTGGCAAACACTATTATAATGAGAAGAGACCAGCCCTGCATAATCAGTTATTTGTGTGCTTAGGTCACAATTACACCAGCTGAGTTGGAAAAAAATATAAACACTCATCAGCTAAGTGAGCTGTCTCTATCATTGTCTGACAGAGGTGAAACAGGGGGCAACCGAAAATGCAGTTTGGGTGCATGAAATATGATGTCGATCAAAACTAAGCTACAATAAAGTGAAGACAACAAACCAGACTGTAACACTTCCTGTCTGTTACACAGGGGTTGAGGATGAAAGTGTGCTTGTGTGTGCGTTTGTCCTTATGTGAATGTGAAACTGAGTGTGTTCTGACAAGAATTTCCAGGTACTGCTTGGTAGGTGTGTATGAAACAAAGAAGTGAGAGAGAGATCAGTTTTGTCTTGGGAACATATGCACAATGGTATGTGTATGAGTGTGTGTGTGTGTGTGTGTGTTTTGGCCCATCCCATTGTTCCTAAGGGTTGAGATTTTGCCAGACAGTAACCCAACAAGGCTCTGACAGATCTAGGCTAACACTAATGGGGATAGGATGCATCATCACAGCCCTATACAATCAGTATCCACACACACACACACACTTCTTATCTGTCGCTGTGCCAGAATCCTGTATGTCAGGAAACAGAAAACAGGATTAACCCATGAAGATAGTCATGAATTCACTTGCATCTGGTGTTCCATATGCACAACATGTTGAGTATACCGTTACAATATAGGCTACACACTAAGGGAAATCCATGACATGAGAGAGAATAAACTAACAAAAACAAAAAAAAAACTCAAGGGAATTTCTCCCATCTTATCCTTATAACTCGCTGAAAAGTGGGACTAAATATTCTTTTGCAGCTCTCAGTGCAAGCCTAATAGCTTTCGACAAGGTTAGTTGTTCAATTCCCTAGATGAGCCAACAAAGTCAGGGAGGGATAATTGTGACAGAAGCTCTGTATGGATTACTGCATAAGCCCTCAAACTCAAACTGAGAATACCACAATTTTAAGAAAATTCTGGTTTAATATAACCTTGGTATTACGCTCATAGCTTTGGCCTTCTTTTTAGCAATCAGTACATTGTACTCATCAAGTTAGTTTCTGAAATCTGGGAGTGTGATAACACAGCTAAAAAAAAGTTATTTGGAAGAGGAAACAAAGATCAACAGTAGAATTATTACCACTATTCTTCACAGTTTAAAAACTGACATTCCTGCTTCAACTGTGAACTGCTACACTCCCTTTGGTTGTGCCAAGGGGAGTGTGGTAAATAATCTGCTTAAAGTGTGGCCTTTCTATGCTCACAAGTGCGCCATGACTCAAGGGACGGCAATGTTGGCAGTTGCTCAGTAAACCACTTTGGCCCAGCCTGAAATGTCCAAACAATCATCGTCATGAAACCTTGTGTAGACATTCATGGTCCTCAGAGCATGAAGCTTATTGTCTTTTTATAACCTAGCTTTTCATCTATCACCACCTTTGGGTTGACAATTTTGTTTTTTAGTGACATCCCCTCCAACATTTCATCTGGAGTCACAGATATGTCAAAGTTTTCACTTAAAGTATACAGTGATTTAGGTAAGAATTTTGGACTTTTGGCCTCTTGCGCCACCAGCAGATTAACATTTAGAGTCCAGAGTGGAAAGTCTGAACAACTGTTCGATGGATTTTGCAATTTGATGCAGATATTCATGTTATGGTGAACCTTTGCGGTCTCCTGAATATTCATATAGCTCCATCATCAGGTCCCACCTTCAGTAGATTCCCTTTGGTTTATCTGTCTGACAGATCCGTTTTCTTTACAGTGAGTCTCACAGCCTCACGGAGCCGCATTAGGCTGCATTCAGACCAACTTGGATTTCATTTGAATGAAGCCTGTCCGCCCACACAGCTCATATTCATTATGGATCATATTTCTTTATCTCACCAACACAGCCCACTTCTCTGTCTTCCATGGAGCTGATGTTGGTCTGAATGCCTGCTTAGTCCTGTTCCTATATATTCAGATTCTTTGCGCTCAAGAGTTTTTCCCCATTGGATCTGGTAGCAGTGAAGTTACATGTTTCCAGATCTCAGAACAATGACCACACTGATTCTAGAAATAGAAATGATGGCCAGGTCTACAAAAACAATATGCAAGTTGCACAATAATAACCCAGAATTCCTCTTTAGATAAATGCAAAACTGAAAACGTCCCAACAAACTGTACAACCTATAAATGCTGCATTAACTCATGTCAAAACGAGATCAACTATAAGATTTTTGGTTTTCAACAAGGGTTTTGTTTCTTTAGTGAGCCAATCAATGTATTACAATTGATAAAAGAATGATATGTTCAACAAGCGGTTGCTTTTATCCCATCAAGTGGTTACTGGTGTCAGTAATGCCACTTTATATAAGGCTGTAGTGTACGGCATCGAGCAGCGATATCCTCATACCACAAGCAGCCTGTGTGAATGGGGCTGGGTGGATGCAAAAAGGCTCTCTTCATCAATTATTTGCCTCAGTGCAATAAAGACTAGCTTGGATTTGAAACACTTGTCAAAGCAGTGAATTTTTTTGCTGAGTGCCTGTCTGAAACTGAATTTTTTACTTCTCACTGATAAAAGCAAAGAAAGACAGGGTGGGAATAAGGAGAGGGAGAAAAAGATGACAAGGAAGAGAGATTGACAAAAACAAAGAGGGGAGGGGAGGAATAGATATGAGAGGAATGTGCAGCAAAGTGAAAGCCAGGGTGAAAGCCAAGTGAGGAGACACTATGACAGAGAATGGGAGCTTAAGTAAAATAATGAAAAATTGTGATAACTCAAGAGAGCGTTCGTAATAACAAACTACCAAAGCATCAAACATCAAACTGTAAAGAATTCACTAACAGAAAGGACGTGACTTATATTGAGAAATTTAACATCAAATCTAATATAACAACAAAGCTGTCTATAAATTGACAGAGAGAGAAAAAGAGAAATGGGACAACACTTTTTAGTGTCTATGAAACTGTCTGCTGGGTGAAGGAATCTTAAAATATGCATGGCTAAGTCCGTACCAGACAGACACGAAGTGAAGCAAATCAGGCTCAAGTGTCAACAACAAGTGCCAATCAATCTTTGACAGTATGGTGAAATGATGTGTACTTGTGTGAAACTTTGTGTGTGTCTTGAAGAAAGACAGATGAGTGTCTGAGATGTACTGTATGTATGCACAGACAGCCTCTTTAAATCATCATCAGTAGAATTCAAAAAACTGTACCATTCTCTTTGCTGTTGTAGAAGTCGTATGTCTCATTACATTTGAAAACTCCGGTCCACAGTGCATGGTACAATGACATGGTTAATTTATATTCATGTAACAAACATGATGGGTGTTTTGTTTGGCTCTGTAGCATTTAATTTGTAGCTTGGTACTCTGCTTGTTCTACTCTGCTTGTTTTTATATATTATCTCATTCATCAGCCTCTCCTCAGGACATAAAAATAGGGTCCAGGAAGACCTATTTGAGTGATACATCAGTGAGTTTGGATGCTTATCAGACACAGGACAAGGATTTATAACACTGTGAGGCATAATTTTACAACTCTGCGAAGTACTGAGGATGAACTAAACAGAGGCGTACACTCGTTATAGTACAAATTGTATTCCAGTGGGTGCTCTTGCACTTGAGTGGTCAACACAGTGCATTGTTGGTAGAAGATACGTTGTTTTACAGTAGCTCATCTTTTTTGTCAGATGAACTTGAAGGAAGAGGCAGCAACACAGCATACTGTCAATCTGAACATTTGACCCTACAGCATGGGGAGGTCTATTGTGACTAACTGATGCAGCAGCTACGATATGATTAACCTGACTGCAAGTGCCTGGTGTCTGGTGGAGGACCTAGCCTGATGAAACTGGATGTGCCAACTCGGTGGAGTTCTTTTAACCTAGTCTATCCGGAAATTATGTCACATTCATACCCTTACTTAGCGGGAAAAAAAACATGAAAAAAAGATGTTGGAACAATTTAAATAGCAGGAAATTTGAACACAATGGAAATTCCCGCTAATCAAAAAAGCATGTCCTGTTCATAATTCAAAAAAATGTAAAGCATGCATATTTTTTTAGGCCTTGATGTATCCCACTTGGCATCACAAATGACATAAATGTTTCAATGCATGCATTGCATTACCTGATTTTGGCGGTTCAGAGTATTTAAAATTAAAATGATATGCTACCACAATCAGCACTTCTTAAAAAAGCACAAAACATGCTGCAGTCCATCCCTGCTACAGTGCTCTCCTGCTTCTTTCAACATGGCAGCAGCACAGCATTAAAAAAGCATCAAAAGAAGGGGTTACTGTGTTTTTTGCCTGCCCAAGTGCTCTGCAGAGAGAGGTCCTCAGTGACTTTGCTACATTATCTGTCTTCTGTGACTATGAGCTCTTTGACAGTTTGTCCAATTGGATCTCTATGCCACTGCCTGGTCGTTGACTTTTGCCTGACAGAGAGAAATCTTGACAGTGAAAGACAAAGAGACAGAACGAGGGATGGAATGCACAGGAGGTTTAGCTGTCAGACTTTGGCAACCCTTTATTCCTCCTACTCTCAACACACACACTTATAACAAATACACCCTTCCCTTTCTTCACTGCTTCACTGTAATTTACACACACACACACACACACACAAGCACACACTCTTCTTTGTTTTTTTGTTTTTTTTGGCGTCACCACAGATCCTGACCCGAAGGAATCTACAATCCTCGTATGTTGCCATGGGTACAAACATCAGTGCGAAAACCTGATGACTGAATGACGTTGGTCTATCTTTCAATCTGGTCTATCAACTTGTCGGCATGCTTGACAACTTTTCAGTCCCTCTGTCTGTTGACCAGCGAACAGCAACCTTAGTATATGTGTCATTACTGTTTGTCAGAAAGCTTACAATACATGCATGTCTGCCAACCTGTCTGCCTGTCCTCATCTCTGTCTTTGTGCCAACCTACTTTCACAAGCTTCGCTGGCTGTCTGAACTGCATTCTGCCATTCTGCTGAAGGATAATCTGCGAGGCTATTTTATGAGGAGAGTTGTCTGTTAATGGGCATGCATGCAGGTGGCAGTATAAAAATAAAACTGTGACATGAAGACACTTTGTAATATTTTACACAAACTGGTTTATTGTGTGGAATAAATTGGAATCGCATCATCACTGATATTCTTTTTATTTTTTCAATAAGAAATTAAGTGAGATGAAATAACTCATAACTCATCTGCTGTCTTTGTTTTTTGAAAGCCAACAACCATGACCTTATTGAGACATTAAGCAAATGTGGACACACTTTGCTTTGCTTGTATATAAGAGTGTGTTTGGGGCACTCAAAGATGCTTGTGTGTGTGCGCGTGTGTGTGCGTGTGTGCATGTGCATGTGTGTTTGTTCAGCTGCATAGGTGTCTGTCACTAAAAACAGATACTCTGACAAAGACAGCTGCGCTGTCAAAACAGTCTTTTAATGTCTCAATAAAGATTTTTGTTGTTTGCTTCAGTGCTACAGGTGCGCTGCCTCCTCTTTTATGTTGTGAGTGTTTCTATCCATCTGTCTGCGCCTCATCAACAGTGTTGAGGTTTGCATAGATTGCGGCCACCTGATTCACTCTGGACGAAGAGGAACGCAGATGGGGAATTGGAGACTGGTCAAAGGTTCATCTGAGGAGAATAACAGATACCAAATTGGCCTGAGTATTATGCTGAGGTTAATGAATAGCTTTCTGCTCATTATGACACACTAATCAAACTAAATGTAATATATCACACATCTAATACATTTTACAAACAAGAAGAAGATGGCATAATAAGGCAATTACAGTGTGGTGACTACTGACCCCCCCAAACATTCAAAATGACATGATCTATTAGAACCAGCATTTCTCAAACTCAGGCATGCTGCTGGGTATTCCCTTACCCAGTCAGCTGGCAGGATATTGTGAGTGTGTGCATATGCAGACTATTAGCATTTGGACAGAATTTACCGTAAACTGTGATTAACTTGCATGTAAGTGGTCGGTAGTGGGTGTAATGAAACTTCATCAAAGTCCCTGACACTAAACCTTTGCCATTTTTAAAAATATTCGCTTTGCTCTCAAATGCTGTCTTTTCTCAAGCTCCAAACTGTTGAAGAAGGTTTATCCAACAAAACATTGCTTACTTTCACAGTGACAGAGGCAGCATCCCAGAATATTTTGCTATTACACTACATCTAAATAATACTTATTATCAGTGGTGTGTAAATACTGTCCATCACTCTTATATTTGTATCCCATTGTTAGCTGTAAGGAAGGATATAAAGTCTAAATTTGCTTTTTTTATGTTCTCCAGCAAGTTACTGTTCTTTGGTACTTTTACTTTTTTGTTTACCCACTTTCCCTTATCCTCTTTCGATCCATCTTACTTGTGATTTCCTACCATTTGAAACAACTGACAGCGCAATCTGACCTGAAGATCCAATCAACCCAATCACACCAATGAAAAAAATGAAATGGAAAAATGGAAATCTATATTTCCACGACGACCTGGCAAACCTCATCCGCTGATGGAAATCATGTGATAGGATCAAAAGCCTCAGAGGGTGCTGAATGGAGCTTGAGGTGAGATTGTTTTGTCAGTTCCCAGAATGTTCTGCATCCCCCAGGGAATATGAATGAACTTTCTGTATTTATCTCTAAGTGTAGATGGAGAAAGCAGAAGCAGGAGTTTACCAATCACGAGAAAATTAGTCTTACTCAACAAAAGTGACCCTTTGTTGTTTGAGGAAGCTTCAGTCAGTAAAGGAACTCTTTTCTCTGCTTCTTCCATGGTGGTTTTCTAACATATGACTACCATAATGCAGAGTGAAACCCTTGACTTTTAGTCAGAGACCTCGAGTTAACAATTTATGTTTTAGGTGTGTAACATTATGCTACTAAACTCAATTGTAGAGGAGGTGAACTGGTCAACTGGTGTGCTTGGTTGGATCAGGTGACTGTAAAATGTACCACTGAGCAATAAAATGGGTCCTGAATTTCAATGAACATATTCAGTAACTTTGGATTTGGGAATTTTTTTTCTTCTATGTCAGTTTTCTTGGAATTATTCAGCAAACACTGCAGCCTGTAACATTACACAAAACTGTATTGTGCCAGTCAACAACAACAAAAAGTAAAAATGACCATGTTTAATCTTCCCATGACCGTTTGGTCCCATGGCCGTTGAGAAAAACAGCTTGTAGGAGCAACATAATGCACAGCGCATTGATGCTGAAAGGGGGGCACCATGAACTGGTATCCACATCCACAACGGTGCCCTGTAGCCATTGCACAATGACAGACATGGAACCTCAAAACGTCAGCCATTCACTAAAAGCCTGTCGACTACAACAAATGAGAGCTGTCAAACACGGACACTAGAAACTGTCAATCACCTCTGGTATTTATAACAGAAATGAGCCAAAGCTGATATGTGCACACACATGCAGGCCTACAAAAACACAAATATACGGTCCTATTTTTCCTAAATATATCAATAGAAGAGAATAAGAAGGGAGAGGAGTTATTTTCCAATCTTCATTCTTCATGACATACAAGAGATGACATGACGGAAAACACTTCCTGTACAGTAAGGGGCCCCCAGAATACACGTAAAGGAGCCAACTTGTCACTCAGTCTTTCTAATGTCTTGGAGACATTTGGAGAAAACACGTGGGAATGAATTGGCCTAGAACATTACATCAGTTTGAATGTCTCATCCCTCTGAACTTTTTCTTACTTTTTCAACTGGCCCTTTGATAACACTCTCATTCAATCTAAACCCTGAAAACTGCAGGGAGTAAATAACAGCATAGAAGGGTGAAGTGTATGCTGCTACCAAGTGGGAGACAGCGGGAACTTTTCAACAATCAAAAGAAAAACAAGGGAGGCAAAACAGTAAACAAGCCAGTCTTTTGCTTTGTTTTGTGTGGAGACAGGAGCTGGGGGAGGTAGCAGGTTCCAGGCCTGACAGGATGAATTCCCGAAAACACACCAGGACACACAGACACACACACATGAAAGACTGCACATATACAGTTCACTCATGGGCATGTATAACCACAAGCATGTACGGGTACAAAGGCCCACACACACACACACACACACACACAACAACACAAACAAAAATCAAACATACACAGTGAAGACTACAGTACAAATAAAAACACAAACTTGCACGTGTGTGTGCATATACACTAACAGTCTCTTCCATGAATGGATTATGACCTGGATGTTATTTAACACTATTGATAATATAAAAGCGTTGTTACAGTTGCAACTGTTTTTTTTTTTCATACAGTCAAATTTTCAGTGTTTAGGTAGGTCAAATTAAAGTGGAAGTCAGACAATGTTTTTGCTTTAACCTCATTATGGGGTAAATGTTAGTTGCACAGTGTAGTGACACCATCAGCATTTAGACCGGTTCCCTATAAGCCTTGCTTTCACTACACAATCCTGCATATTTTAAATCATCAACTAAATTAAGTAATTAATTAACTTTATCATAACACCCTATAGCCTATGCATAACACTGAGACCAGGGTTTCCTGTTCATTGTGGCATTCATATAGGTTGTTTCTTGCCAGGTTGCTGGCTGCTAGCATTATTCATGTTGCTAATGCTAGTATTAGCAGATGGTATTCTTTCTACTTGATCAGATTGTTTCAAAATCACTTCATCTCTCTGTGTCTGCTTCTTCCTGTTAATATGCTACTGTCTCCCTGTCCCTCTCTCATCTTCAATCCATCTCTTGTTGGCAAGATGCATCATCCTCTCTTGATGTACTCCTTTTCTTTATCTCTGTAACTTCGCCTCAGCTCCTGTCTCCCCTTGCATTAAGTGATGCCTTGTTATAAACAGCCCATCAGTGAGCTGTCCATCCGTAGCCCGGCCGTGGACTGACATTTATTAAGAGTCAGCTCTGCCCGCAGTCTCCCTGCCTCTCTCCGCATCCCCACATGAATACAGAGGACCAATTAGAGAAGGAACAGGGCATATGTCT
Organism: Pempheris klunzingeri; assembly: GCF_042242105.1. NCBI lineage: Eukaryota > Metazoa > Chordata > Actinopteri > Acropomatiformes > Pempheridae > Pempheris > Pempheris klunzingeri. The sequence continues at coordinate 9,888,468 of NC_092018.1, forward strand.
ACATGCTCGAAGAGGCAAGGCCACAAACACAAACAAACACCCAAACAGACACGGTAGACAGATGGAGGGACGGATGGAGGAAGAGAAGGAAACAGAGGAACAGGAGAGGAGAGGAATAGGGAGAGAGGAGTGGAGAGTGAGAGTGGTAGAGTGGAGAGAGTGGTATATATCTCACTAATAGATATTTATGCAACACAAAATTAACAGTTAATTTTCATTGAAATGGCAACACTGCCTACTGTGCTACATGGGTGCAGTAACAAAGCCTGAAGACAACTGTGTGCTGTGAATAAAAGTGGCATTACAAACTTGCTTAACAAAAACACAGCAGCTTTATTCAAGACATTAAACACACTGGGACATCCTGTGTATTCAACAACGATGAGGCTTGACATTTATGAACAGCATGAGGTAGCTACCGGGGCTAAACAAATAACATCCTAGGTGGTGGGCTAAATAGGACGGCTGTTTTGCCTATTGGTTTTTGTCTCGCATGGATGAGGTCACCTATGTCCTGTCTGTGCAGTTTCAGTGTGTATGCTTGTTCTTTATTTGTGTGTGTGTGTGTGTATTGTCCATCCACCTCCCCAATTAGAATCCTCCACATCCTGTGTTGCGGTTTGGGACGATGGGAACATGACTACGCTTCCAGCGGAGCGTACTGCTCCCACATCCACCTCTTGAAGCTTCACATGCTACGCAGCAAGACACAGTGCAACATGAGCACGAGTGACACTTGTTGATGATGATGATCTGTGAGGGATCTGTTCATATATTAATCACTGGGAGGAGACAGGAAGACAGGGAGACAGAGAAAGAAAGAGAGCCCCAACAGACCTGGAGTCTGGAACAAAGCTGGTTTCCTATGTCTGCTTTAGTATTTAATTTTTGCCATCCATAAATAGGCCTCCATTTTGGAAAAGTTCCATGTTGACTTAAGACAGATATGCTATTAATAGGGCTACAATGTTTGCATGCATAAGGCATTTGGCACGCAAGACTACAGTGACCGGACACATGGCCCATTTAATTCAATTCAATCAGTCAATCAATTCAGATCAAGGATCTTTATTAAAGCCCCTTCACACCCATAGTCCACTCACACAATTGGTCCCACTTAAGTTGCCTGATTGCACTTCTCAAGACTGTATGGGCCAACTGCACGCAATTGACTGCTAGTTCATGATCCTGTTAGTTTGGATGCAACCAGAGGTCTAATCAACCAGGGTGGTGTGGGTGTGTAGGATCTTAAGGACTTCTCATCTTCACCAGGTTCATTAAAAGGTAGAATGGGTATGAATATGCACAAATATGTAAAAACAGCAGTTTATTTACTAAGCAGTGATAGCACGTGCATGTGTAAAAGAAGTTTCATTCAGACAAACAATTCAAAATACCAGGGAGCAACAAGCACACAAGACAAGAAATACTACTACTAATAATAATAATAAATCAATGAAAAATAAATAAAACACTAATGATGGCACCATTCATTCACTATCATTCTATTAAAGCACAATATAAGGGCTCTGGAACTGAGAAATCTATATTTAGTGCAGCCATCATTAATATTACTCATTACACCTGTAAATTTTGGGCTCTGTCATGTCCGTTGTTAAAATTGTCTAAAGGTATTCAAGAGCATGATGGGAGGGGAAAGTGAGGGACACACAGACTAAGAGGAGAAGACAGACAGGCACCGACGGTGGTGCTGAATCTGAGAAAACAGAGTGGCCTCTGCTGGGGGTCATTTGTCAGGTCATTAGGTTTCCCAGTTAATGAAATAAAAAGACAAATAAAGAATCTCTCTGTACAGTCCAACACAGAGAGTGGTTGTTTTGGTGTGGAGTGTCCTCTTTCACCCACTACTTCCCACCCTACACACACATGAATACACCCACACATACGAGCAATCTTTTTCACTCTGTGCCTGTCTTTCTCTTGTACACACACACACACACACACACAGCTGACAGTCTCTAGGTGGGCAAGGGTGGGATTTTCACACGCCTCGCTCCCCAGAGCCCATTCAGTACAGTACACAGCATGGCAGCAGGACATAAGCACAAAGCCTGGGATTGTCTGCTCCCAGTGGGCCACTCACTGAACTAGAATGACAGAAACACACTGAAGCACGGATGCAGATACATACACAGGCTCACTACAGACATGCCCAGACACACACATACACACACACACACCCACACTATATTCAGAGGCTTATTTCTGAGAAGCAGGGGCCTACAGAGCAAACTCTTTGTCTTTTGGGGGCCCAAAATGAGAACACACGGAACACACACAGAACCACTATCTGATTAACTAACATCCTAACTAACAAACTAAATGATGTATTAGAAAAACTTTCTAAATACTGCGAGACTAACTTGACTACAGTAAACGCACAACCTCACTCTTTCCGCTGAGGCACATAAGAGAGCTCTGTTTTGGACTTGGGCAAAACATTTTGTTCCAAGCCCAATAAACTCAGTTGCAAACACAGCCATTAATATATAAACATTATTTTTTATCAACATGCAATCAAGCATTTGCTAAGCATTAAAATGCAGCTTGGCACAAGCACAGCTGTTCCACTTTGATGCCCACCCCTGCTGTGTCATAAAGGGATTTTTGATGCATTTTTAGCAGCTAATTCATAAATAATAGCCACGGCCAACACTTGGGACTTGACAGAAATAAACATTTGAATGCCACTTACTGTTCTCTTAATGAATGATTCTGTTCTGCTTATTTTATTAAGTGCGGGAGTAATAAAAACTCATGTCATTCTCTCTCTCTCTCTCTCTCTCTCAAACATGGAATTGTTTCTTTCAGGAGTGATGACTGTGCTGCAGGTTATGTAGACAATGGACAATCAGTCTAGGAGAGACCAATTAGTAATTAGTATTCTAATTCAGTTTTTTAATGTGTTATATTTCCTTTTAACATGTGCACAAACTGCACTTTTAAGTGTTTATTTTGTGCAGCGCATTGTAGGACAAGGATTCTTCTTTTTTCAACCCAAGAGCATCAAAGGTCTATTTCTTTCTCATTCTCTCCCCGTCTTTGTCTTTTCTCTTTCAAGTCCTCTGTCAGCCAACACCAGCATTTATTCTCATAAAACCTTTGTCAAGTGGGTTCTCCTCTGCTCTCAGTATCCATGTAAGTGCACACTTCTAATAAAGGTTGAAGACAGGGGTTGGTCAGTACGGGTTAATTAATTGTGATTATGAATCACAGAGTACAAGAGTTAGACCACATATATTGTAAAAAATGAATTAATAAGAGCAAAAGTGTTTTCACAAAATTATAGGCTAGCTGTCATATTAGCTGCGTGCATGCACGAAAGATGCAAAGATCGACATTAAGTTCCCACACACAGGAAATACAATTCAGTAATTAATCTAAAAAACATACACAGTCAACAAAAGTATAAAGAATAAAGTTATCCCAACAGTAATTTAACAATTACTTATAATGTTGTTGTAGCAACATAATATCTTCAAAAGGCTAGAACTGTGATTGGCTTGGTTCGCGCTAAACTGATCATAGAAAAACAAAATTCTACTTAATCGGCAATAATAAGAAGAGCACTGACGGATGATGCTCCAAAGGCTACAAGTTGAAACACATTGATCTGACAATAAAGCTGCTCTTTGTACTGCAAGTGTTGCTGGAGTTTTGTCCTCTTCTGTGAAACAACTTCTATGGTGGAAGTTGGTGCACAGTTCATAGCTGCCTTGGACTCTTCTGTACTGTGACAGGCCCAACACTAACACTCTGGACAAATGCCACAAGACTAACCTAATTAAAGATGCAAAATAACAATCTTGGCCTATTTCACACTGTTGATGATACAACAATATTGGATAAAACTCAAGGTAAATTACTGTGCCCTGTGAAAAATGTCGTCATGGCAAATTATCAGCGGAGCTTCAAGATTTTTGTGTAATGACTTCACTGGAAAGGAAAAACTATCCCTGAATTGACTTTTAGCATTTCATTAAATTAGTCAAATCTGCAATTTTGGTTGCAAGGGTGCAATGTGGGTTTGACACCAAGATAATGACAAGCTTAAAACAGACATTTATCAGCTGGTGATGAGACTAAGGGTTTCTTCTGGCTGCCATGAAAAGGGATTCTAAACAAACCACCAAAGTCAGCCGAAAAAACATTCTCATTGCCTTCAGCTTTGTTAGTCAGGATGAGTGTCAAGCTACAATTTGGGATAAATCTGGCTTACATCTTGCAGGGTGCATGCATTTGTGGTGCTTCGGAGGCAGTATGGTAACATCTGTGCTCATCAGTGGCCTCTGTGAGCTAACTGAAGATGACTGGGACTACCGCACCACCGTCACATCCTCCACGCTAGCCTGTCGCTGTTTAGCAGTCCAAACTTGAATGAAAAACACTTTCACGCAAGCATGGAGCACAGAAACATGCTCACATGCACGCACACAACCAAATTTTATGGGGTTGCAGGCATTGGAGTGCTTTTTGTGGTGACAGTGACACTTCTGAACTTCTATGACAAATGTTCTATGACCAATTCTTCTCCTCCCTCTCTGTGCCTTGCTCCATCCAACTTCTCTCCAGTGAGGCAGAGCCACATTATTTTTCAACCACATGGGAATCTGTCCCTCCCTTCCCAGGGGAAATATGACAGCTCCTCAACCCCTCTGTCCTCCTCTCTCCCTACTGTGGTCAGTGTTGAACAGAAACAGAGTCTGGTTCTGATCAGCCCTCTAGTCGGCACGACTGCAATGCGTCATCCGCCATATGCTGTGGTTGCTGGTTTCTCCGTGGCTTTACAGTCTATAAGCCTAAACCAATATAGGAGGAATAAGTGCCTCTCTCATTGATTTGATTCAGTGCCTGAAGATTATGTCAGAAATCAATCTTTGAAGCATTCTGTCATGAGTATTTTGTTTTAAAAACACCACTATGTTGGTTAAGTTTTGTTGATAACTTGCTGAGTTTCTTTCTCTACTAATAGCTGTTCTTAGATCCAACTTTGTGTATCAATCAGGTTCTATTACAGATCCAGCCAGCATTGCCAAAAGCTAAGCCACTGGCAGCAAGAAGAGACGGACACACACCATGCCATGTACAAAACAGTTTTTAATTTTTAATAAGTGAATCTGAGGCACCTAGAGGGCTCAGAGATACTTATTGATGTTTGACATCAAAAATGTCCCAAACCACTAGACATAATGCATTCATTCTGAACTTTCTATCATAGCACATTTCGATGCTGTTCCTGACTTGTACAATATTCTTCAGCAAAATTCACTTTTGAAGTCCAGTGCATGATGCATGACAGATAACTACTCATAATATAAGGAAATACATGCATGAGTCTTTTTGGATTTCTGATTAAACCTCTCCATATGGGGTGGAGGATGGAAGCAGCGCAAGCCATTAAGCTTTGCCTACATCAAACAGGTCCAATAACCACCTAAATTTGACTACCTTAATCTGACAAACTGGCGCAGTTCATGACTATTTCATTGATGTATGAACTTGAAAACTTGTAACAAAAGCCTCTAGAGAGTCTTTAAATCCAAGCACACCCTTAAAGACTCATCTGAGACAAGGCTCAGACATCTTTTCATCATCTTAAGAGGAATCCTGAGGGTTTCTGCCCCTGTAGTGAATTTGTGTAATGTGAGCAGCAGAGTGCAAAAACAATTTTGATACACCTCTCTCCCACATTCCTCCGAACCTCCCAGTCATATTTCACACAGTCTAGCATCCCTCCTCAATTGTTTCTTACAAAAAAATGTATACCTTTTGAGCTCCTAGCCGTATATTTTACACATTCATGCTGATTTTATGCATGTGGTGCTTATGACTGTGGGATTCACAAAAAGCTGTTTCATGAGAAGTTGCTCTAGATAAGAAAGTCAGCTCAATGCCAGCTTAACGTAAATGTAATCTCATCTTTCAGCATCAGGTAGTGTCTGTGAAAGGACAGGGAAATAACTACAGGAGAGGCTTTCTCTGTACCTGACCTGCTTTTGAACATTTACTCGACAAAGTGACTCACAAAGGACAAACTGGAGTGTTTTCATATAGTACACAGCATTAAATACTGCAAAAAAAAAAGACAGAGCGAGGAGGAAGATGGGGAAATACAAAACAAGAGATGGGAGAACAAATTGAGGGAGGGGGACAAACAGAAAGGCCTAAAGATGAGTGAAGAGTGAAGCAAGTGAGAGACGTTAATCCATTTCATAGTCACCCACCACACCACCCTTCATATGTGGTCTGTGGGAGTGGCAGGGGCTGGGCTGGCCTAGATACATGCAAAATGAATAAAGCCATAATATCCTTTGATACAAGTCTTTGAAACGTGTTCAGCTCCAAGCAGCATCTGTTCCTACTTTTAATCTGGTTAGGGTGTTTCTCTAAATACAGCCAAGAATTATCATCATCAGCAGGCGTTGTGTATAGGAGGATATGACACGATCAATGGAATGTACTAATTCGGTGGAAAATAATGTCAATAATCCCCATTAATACAATTTCTCAGTGTACATATTTCACTGCACCAGAGACTGTGAGATGCATAAAGCTGCACTTACGAAAAAAAAAATACAATATAAACACAATAATGTTGATTAATAATAAAGCAGCTGACTTGGGTGTATATCTGAAAGAGCAGGTTTGAAACTTGGCTCACACTGTGCTCTCTATCTCCAACAATCTGTCCTATGTGGCCTATTTAGCCCTACCAGCATCCAGAATCTGAAAACGACCAGACCTCAAAGTGTGTGAAGCCTCTCCCCGTGCTCGTCATTACCATGTTTGTTTATCTACTGCTCGCTCCCTCAGAGGAACACCCAGCCTTGTTAAGGAGAGAGAAGAAAGCTTTAAAAGTGGAAATAAGGCATACATTTCAGTCCAGTCCCAGGACGACGCATAGTACCGAGCTATTTCCATAATGGTAGCTTAACGGGAGCTAGCCGGCTGAGCGAGGGGCACGTCGCCCTCATTAAGGCACTCGCTCAGGAACAGATTAGCGCTTCATTAACATACAGAGAGAAGCAGGGGAAATTACCACTCTCCATTTCACAGTCTAAAAGGCAGGCAAAGACCAGAGTTAGAGATAAGTGGTGGGGAAAAGATGGACTCAATTTGGAGAAAGATAAAAATCGATGTACGGTATAAAAATGTGCTATTAAGGCACCCTGAATGCCTCTCTCCGTTAACCTGCAAGACATAGTTACCTCTCTGTCTGTGCCGTCTCTCTTTTATTCTCTGTTTTCACCACCTACATTACCACTGTGCCTTGTTTCACAGAGAGAGGCCTGACTGGGCTTCATTATCTTAGTTTGACTTAGAGAATGAGTGGTGGCCCTGGACTGTGTTGGTCCTTTTATTCCAATGCCATAAGTCCCTGTAACACCCACAACAACAAAGCCAGACTTCCCTCCTCCTAATTAGCCTGCTGCTAAAGGGGAAGGAGACCCAGTAGGACAGGGTGCTAAACAATAAACCAGCTTTCAAAGACATCAACTTGCTAGGAGTGGCAGGGCAGGTCATATTAGAGCTATAAACCCAAAAGTTTATTTATAATAAGCTCCTTAAACTATACCAAGAATGCACTTAGGAAGCTGATTTGATGTTCATTTAAATTGGAAAACACAGTGGCTGTAATGTAGCGGCTACAGTTCCTCTCTGTTTAGATTCAGAAGTCAAAGATCAAGAAGGAAGTTTTACAGAAAAGATTAATTAGCCTTTTGCAGCAAGGGATGAATTTTTACAAAAGACCAATGTGATCAAACCTCTGAGAAACAGTGCTGGTAGGGATTCTCAAACTAATTCTCCAAATGTGTGTGGACGCAAAGTCCTGTGCTGTTGGCCTGCCCTTCACCTCTTCGTGTCCTAATCATTAAGTCATAAATCCCGCTGAAGTGTTTTTAACCTTTAGATTTATTGAGCCTAATTAGTGAAGCTACCTGTCATAAGATCTCACTGGAGAAACTAAAACTTGTCTCGCAGAAGTGTCTAACTAGGAAAGCCACCTGTAATAGGTCACTTCCATAATCTAGAAATTAACTTTGTCTTGTGACTTTTGCACACTTCTGTCCTTGTGTTTCTGACCCTCTAAAGACCCAAATATTTTAGTCTTTCTAAGATGTTTAATTGGGAAGAAACCTGCCATCACTTTCTGTCTCATTAAACTTAAGGAGATTTGAACTTTTACATCCTCTCCTTCCTCTTATACCTGTATGCTAAATTAGCTTAATGCAAACTGTAACACAAGCCTGAACTATTTTGACCGTACCTACACATTCACTTCCTCTCTTTCATCTGTATTCCCCTGTTGTTATTAAAAAGCGTAGTTGCCCACCTACTAGTCATACAGATATTCTCATTTTGTCTTATGTCTAACTGAACGCGACTGACATCTCATCTTTCTCTTTCCTCGGCTCTTTGAGGGGAAGCTGATTATCTAAAGGTTGGCAGGGTTATTATTACCTACACAGTCTGAGCTGACTTTGGCCAGGAGTCACTCAGACTGAACAATGTGCTCTAGGCTAATGAGCTGTGCTTCATTCTATATAGAAAAGAATACGTGTCAAACCTCTGAACTGAAGCTTACTGAAGCCACATTAACCTTACAGCAGAGTCATTTTATAGTGGAAAATCTCTTGAGTCACAATTTCACAAATTTCCCCCCAAAATGTATCCCTTGACAAATGTTTTACTAAAAGCTAAACTAAGTGAAAAGGTCAAACATTAGATAAAACCAAGGAGGTACATTTATAATTTTACTGGATTGAGATTACTGGTGGTACGGTACATTTAATATCACACTGGGGCACTCCAAATCCCTTTCTCTTGTTGAATATCTACACACCTTGTCACTATTCCTCTCTAAATAGGTGTTTAAGCTAGCTTAAGGAGCTGCACTATTTACAATGACTATTAAAGAACTAATACGCTAATACAGCATGTTATGTCTAACACTTTGAAGTGAAAAGTAATAAAAAGCAAATAGGAAATGGACAAATTTGGAGAATGCTGCTATTCCGCTGCAGATCAAAATGTATGTCCCTTCAAATCATTAAAAATGCAAGGAAAAGTGAACTTATCCAACTTTTTCCTCTCCAAAAGATGTGATTTTCATTAAGAATTTTGCATTATTTATTAAACCAATTTTCACCTATTTTTCAATACTGAATTTCAAATTTTGCTTCTGGTACTAAAACTTTAATTTAAACATGCCCTGCAGTCGTCTCCTTTGGTAATTTGAATAATTTGCAAAAAACTTTCAAAAAAGATTTTAAAGTGACCCACTTGTCAGATTTCTGAGGTCATTTAAATTCAGCACACTCACTCACTCACACACTCGCAGATTTACACACAAAGCCACAATTTTGAGATAAAAACCAAGGTGCAAGGTGACACTTTATTACACCATGAGATTGACTACAACCCATTAGATGAACGTGGTGATTTAAATTGATATAATTACAATGTACATCATGTACTATAAAGTGTTTCCACTAATACCTGAATGAATGAATTTACTACTTCTCTCATAGAGTGCAGCCCTCCTCTCCCTCGCACCTCTGTACAGTGTGTCACTATGGCTACACATAGGATTAAATAATAAATGAACCATGCACACAGTGGTAGTGCTGGCAGTGCGAACACTGAGCTGTAAATTGAGATGAAAACATGAGATCACACTGGCTTGTAACCTTGCAGTGTAAAGGTAAAGGAATAGTTGGACATTTTGGGATATACAGTTTACAGCTTTAGAGGGAGTTACGTAGGGTTACTATTTCTTGACCAAACAACGGTTTATCCATCCGCCTAGCAGCGTCTTTACTGGTTGCCTGGCAACCTCATCTAGACAACATGATTCTCAGAGTCGTCGCATCTCCTCATAAAACCTCAAATTCTAATTTTTCCCTTCCTGTTTGTGCATGAATTAAACAAACGAGATCTAACATGTTAACTGGTGAGCTTCAGCAGTGCTGAACAGAGTCAGGCTAGCTGTCCCCAGCTTCTGGTCTTTATGCAAAGGCAAGAAAGCAAGTTAAGGCTGGGACATAATTCAATTCATTTAATGACCTTGATTCAAATAGCTGTGGAACCAGAATGAACGTAATGTTGTGATATGATTTCAACCACTTAGCCAGCCCTAGTGTAAGCCTAAACATAATTACCATCATTCAGACTACCTCACATTACAAACAGAAGTCACACTTTTGTCATAGCAATAGGCATAATATCTGAATGCTATGAAGCAATGCCTTCCTGAAATAAAATCCAACCCTGCAAAATAACATCAGAGACCTAATTCATCCCAATGCAGTAGCCTAGATTCTTTTTCTCTCTTTCAACATCTCAGAGGGAAAAAAACAGATATGAAAGCTTTGGTTGTACTTTATCCTTGAAGTGTGAAAAAGTAAACGAAGCCTCAGCAAAGAGAGAGAAAGAGGGGAAAAAAACAGCGGAAAAGAAGCTTCAGGTGTCATCCAGATTCCACAGCTATCCTTTAGTCTTTCATGACCAAATCAAAACATACCCAGTGTCTCTTGTCTTCATTGTCAACCCCTTTACTGCCTCTCCCCCTGCCCCGGCTCCTCCATCCATCCATCAACCCATATTTTTCTAACCTGGAAGAATACGCACACTGAGATCACAAAAATACTGCACATGCCTGCATGCTCACGCACACACGTACACACAGTACTAACAAACACACACACGCACAGCACAACAGTCAGACACACATCACAACCTTTAACCCTTTCTGTCTCCACACTCAAGTCGTGATAGCCTCCGAGATGTGATAGACAGTAGAAGCGTAGCCTCTACCTAGCCCCCTGAAACGCTGGAGTTGTTTTTAAGCCACGCTTTGACTACCTCAGGTCAAAATGCTTTCTGCTGAAGAAAGCTCATCATCTTGCAAACTTTAGAAAGGTCTGTGGAGAGTTTTCCGATGTTTCAAGTCGAGGCTGTGTGTTGCCTCCCTCAAAAATGGATGACTCCTGTAGACTTAAGTGCCTCACTGAAAATGCAATTCCAAGCTGAACTTCGCCATTTACCTGTGGGGGTGCAGTAAGGTGGCATCTAACTTTAAAATTGTTAGTGGTGGCTGTGTTAATAAAAAACTCTATCCTATGTTACAGGTATTTGGACCAAAACCTCAGCCTAATGCTAGACACATAATTTGGGATATTCAAGATAAGTTTGAGAATTTTAAAACTGTATGAGTAACATGCCACTGGCAAAACAGAAGTGTGCCTTCAGATAGAATTAACTAATTTTCAAACCATCGGTGGCAAAGATGAACCTTTAAATAGGTGTGTGTGTCTGTGTGTGTGTGTGTGTGGGGGGGTATATGTCTCCCTTTGAGGGCTTCTCCCATCCCTGCTGTGACTAAAAGGATTGTGGGGATTTTTGACGTAATGGCAGAGAGAGAAAACTTCCTTGGGAGCCACTGCCAAAAGGCAGAAGAGGATTTTTTTTTTTTTACATCATCGCCATCCCTACCCCACCATCCTCCCTTCTTCTTCTTGTCTTCTCCCTCCTCCTCCTCACTGCCCTATCTCTTCATTCTGCTCTCCACACCGATGTGTCTTTTTAGAGGCTTCAGAGCTTGGGTGTCTTATCGAGGCTTCCCAGGTCTACAGGCGAGGCTCAGGAGAAGCTACTGTCAACTCCACTCTCTGCTATCAGCCCCATGGCAGTAACAATGAGGCTGACACGCATACTCAAGCAAGCACACTTACACAGATACACATGGAAATAAATGCACACTCACAGGTTTATCAACCCCAAACAAAACTCTGGCTTAGACTAGAGTCATTTTCCTAGAGGGCTTCAGCAGAAAGAAAAATTGTGCTTAATGGACATAATTGTAAAAATGCTTTATGAAAACTGTCAAGAGGAACCAGACCAGTAAATAGAGGCTGGGTGAAGCTTACAACAAGCTGACAGCTTATTCAAATAAGATGCTGAACACATCTAAATCATATTCAGTCAGTGAAAGGAAATGCATATGGAGTGCATTATTGCTAAAGTGATTTCAAGAAATAAATGATGATAGTGTTGTGGTTGGCTTTTTGTTACTTTCTTACTTTCAAAATAACACCTACCTCACTAAATGTGTTTTTCACTGTCACAGAAACAATAGTAATGTTTCTACCTATCACCAACTGTTTAAGATGCAGAAATCTGCCATTTGTTTCCCATACTGCATTCCTGTCATTCCTCGGCCCACTGTCCTCTTTATTACTCTAGAACAAAAATACTCTACTACTTGAATGTGAGAATGTGTTTATTATTGTAAGGCAGTTAACCTTGAAGGTGCAATGAATCATATCTTTAAAAAAAAAAAAAAAGTCAAAAAACATTCCTGCAAACCACATTTAATCTGTGACGGATAGAGGCCATATGAAAAAAGCTCATTGTCCATTGTTCTCTCAGGCTCTGCAGGTGTGATTAGCAGGCAAGCAATCTGAACCACTCCATTGTTTTACAGTGTGGATCAGGAGTCACATTCACACACATAAACAAACACGCTGGAATAACTTATTACGTGCTTTGAGATGAAAATATCTTTGTACCATTCTGGTAAAATGTGCATTTGCAAAACCACATACAAGTAAGTTTGATTGCATTTGTTAGTCTGTGGAGGGTGTGTGCATTGGAAGGAGGAAGCGGTGGGTGTGCTGTAGCATGACGGAGAAACACATTTCTGCATATTAAAATTAGTAAACCCAAATGAGCTTCGGTTAGCAGAAGGCATCTAAAAATGCACAAGCATGCCAAAACATCAGCCAGGGTCATCTATCTACATCTTATTGACATGAAAGTTTTCTGGCTGAGAGAGTTTGTCCTAACATCTCTTAATATAAAGAGACTTTAATTTCAGTTAACATTAATTAGACATGTAAAATAATTAGAGACTCCATATGGCTTTAAATAATGTTAGATATGTTATAGCTCCCCTTGGGGAGATTCGCCCTCTTCATTTGGCCCATTCCAACTAATTAGAAGCAGCAGGCACTTGCAGTACAGCACCCAGTGACCACTTTATTGGTCAAGGGCAACAGCAGGGGTATTCCTAATATCTAACATTTTAGGGTGGTAGGAAAATTGCACACCCAGAGAAAAACCAAGATCGGAAGAACAAGATTGGTTCCAAGAAATTTTGTGCAAATAACATCGTTTCTCACTTTTCTTCCCCTATTTGTCTTCCTTTTGAAAGATGATCACCAAGCTTGTGAGTCTTATCTACATGCTTATTTTACACCTAACAGATCATGTTCAGACTTTGAGATTGTCTCTCAGACAAACATGAAAAAATACCCAAGGCATCAAAAATGAGAAAAATATTGCCTTGGTGAGTTGGAGCGTGTGACATTTACGTTTGTTAACCTTTGTTTTCTCTCACAGCTGTGGGCAAAGTTAAATCCCAGCTGTTTTACATTGCATAGGGTCCAGCTGTCCTTTCATGCAACAGGATAGAAATCAAAAGCAGGATGCCTTTAATTACAATAGTCAGTGGAGATGTTTGTGTGAAAAGGTGTGCAAGAGTAATATCATAAATATATACACAATATATCATATATATCATAATTTACATATATACCCATAAAGATTGTAAGAATTTGAGAAAGAGTGCAGCTTAGTAGTTGTGTATTGATCCTTTGATGTGCGCACACTGTAACATATATGTTCCATGGGGCCAAAGCCTCTGAAACATCGAGGCAGAATACGCCTACATAAACAAGTGGGTTCTGACACTTGTACTAGACTTAGAACAATGAGGATTATTTCTCTACACCCACCACCACTGGCATGTTCTGGCCTATCTGACAAGCTGTCATCCTCAGCATTGTTTCCTCTGTGCTTCCTCTGTGCTATTGCATAGTGACAAATGGTGCGAACAAAACTGTTTGTGTAGGAGAGTAGCACCGATTTAAGGAAAAATGTCATACTGTAGTACATAATCTCTGCCACTGGCAATCATTTGAACAGCCAAGCTAGAGCCATTTATATTGAATCTACCTACACTGGTATTACTATATCAGAGATGATCGGCACCCTCACCTAGCTGTAATGGTAGTCTTCATAATTTACATGAAACGCACAATGCTAATGCTAATGCTAATGTTCCAACGCAGTGCCAAAAGCTACCACCCTTCTTAAAACAATAAGATGGTTATCCAAGCCAGTTTTGGCTTCCAACAAAACATTATTCAGGCTGAAAATGAATGCAACCTTCAAGCGGAAGAACCACGACCAAGTCACTGCTGGGAGCAACTTGGAGGGTTTGTAAAGCTACTTTAAAATGTGGGGATATATTCAGATCACCAGGGGGAATTATGGGGCTACAGCTGTCTGCGTGTGTACTACACATCTGTTTGGACATGATGCTTGTACAACATGAAAGTGCATGGGAGTGTGTGTAGGTGTGTGTGTGTGTGTGTAGCATCATTAGAGGAAGGTCAGTATGACACCAGCAACATTACTTCATAAATAATGTAAAACGTAACAGGAATTAGACTTTGTAATTATACCTCTTCACGGCACTATGGGAGCAGTTTGCATGTATGTATGTGTGGGCATCATGCGCGTGTGTGTCTATGTGTGTGTGTGTGTGTTTGTATACGTTTTAATTAGCTCCCAGAGAATAACTGTGGCTATTAAAGTGTTGCATTAGTGAGAGCTGGGGATGAAGAAGTAGCACAGGGCTCAAAATGCCTCGGTTCATTAGAATTTGAGTGGTTTTGTGTGCATGCGTATGTGTGTGTGTGTGTGTGTGTGAATAAAGAAACTTACAAAAAGAATGTGAGAGAGGGAGGGAAAAGTAGACAGAGAGAGACAGTATTCAGAAAAATGCCTGCACACAGGCTGCATACTGTATTTATATGAATGAGCACAAATGACTGGCTCATGTGTATAAAGTGTGCCTGGAAGTGAGTGTACGTGTGTGTTGCACTTGTTGCACACTGCCACTTCCAATCTAGCGGTCGTGACATAGCCTCAAACAGCACATGGTATTTGGCCGCTACTCTAATGACATTTAGCACTGACCGATAGGGACAGCATGTCACTCCAATTAGAAGAAACACTCGCATGTATGGCAAGCTGTTAGACAAACCTCAACTCCTCCCTGCAAATTTGGGGATGAATTATTGAAAAGGGCAAAGCTGAGCACCTTGATGAGGTTGGCACATCTGGCTGGCTGAACGGTCAAAGTGACACAGCTTGAGAAAAGAGGAAAAAGGCCACTGCTATCTCAGCAGCTCAGAGCGAAGCTGGTTCAGTGGCTTTGTCTGGAAACTGTCACGCAACCTACTGGGCTTTCACCCAGCTCGCCCTGATGAAAACTTATGTCAAAAACGTTAACATAGTGCAGGTTAACATCAAGACTCCAACCACTGTCTTCATAGCCATTAATCAGATACAACAATGAAAGATTTTGTTATTACCATATTCTGAATGCAAAATGTGAGCCCACACTGCTCAGGATCGCAGGAAAAGCTTTGAGCAAATGATTCTCTGTAGATGTCAGCAACATTTGCCCCATCTTAATATAGTAGAAAATTAAAAAAGTTAAACAGCTAAAGAGGAAAGTGAAAATGCCAATGATATCTCAGGTGCTCAGAAGAGATTTAAAAAAAAATGCATTTGTTGAGCTGGACTTAGTCTGATCACACACCAGCAACAGCAATTAGTATTAGAAATACTGAACTCTCCATACCAAATTTTCATCTCTTATGAACGCTTCACCACAACATTATCTAGTCTGTGGCTGGACAATGTTTGATTGAGTGGTTCTGAATGACACATAATCATAATCAAAAGGAGAATAAAGTGATGCGACATATAGTGATAGGCTTCATAAACAGTTCAGTGTCACTGCACAAAAGTCATACTTAGTTTTCGATATTCTGAAATATTACAGCAAAGTGTGGCCCTGAAAAAGCAATATGTCACTACCTTAAAGAAATGTCAGCTGTGCTGCTGGTATTGGGTGGCCATCATGAAAGCACAGCCAATCAATTGTGCATTAGGCTATCGAATAAATGTAATTCTTTGCCTTCAATAGCAGACACAAGAAAACAAAACAGCCCCGCATCAAACCAATCTTTAATGTGTTTCTTGATTTTTTTTTAAACAGATATTCTTCATACACAGTCACATCAAGTGCTATTGGGACATTTAGTTAAATGACAAAACCCAGCTGATTGAAATCTAATTTACATTTTACTTTTTGTTACATTTCAAAAGCTTTCATACAATTCACCTGACAGCTGAATGAAAACGTAGCTACAGAGTCACCCAGATATCAAAACTGTTCAATGCTGTTGTAGTTCCTGAATGTGTGCATAAACCGTTTTCATGTACGAGTGTGTGTACGTTTGAAATAAAGAGTGTGTTAGCCGTCCCTGACTTTTGATTGAAGCTGCTGATGACAGAACGGTGACACTTGGGTCTTTTTTCTGTCGTGCTCCCCAAGCCCCTGACCCACCTAATTGGTTTTCAGTGTTTAAAAGACCAAACCATCAAAGACACGACTGTCAGTTTGACTGCTTTCACTTTCAGACTCAGCTCTCTTTATTATTTATAACTGACAAGGAAACTTTCTGAAACACACTCCCAAATATACAAATGAGAATCAAGACATGTATAAACACACACACACACACACAGATGGTGTAAGTGCATTCAAAGAGAGGCAAGTCAGTCAGCACACCCTGACACAGCAAAGAGAATATATGACCAAAGGAGGTTGCAGCAGTATGTCTGTGTGTCTGTGTGAGTGTTTGTGGATGTGTGTGTTTGAGAAAGGAAAAGGGAGGTGGACAGTGTGTGTTTGCATGTGCATGTGTTTCAGTGTGAGTGTGTGTTCAAAGCCTTCATATCTTGCCTCTGCACAGACTCTGCAGAACTGTTCTGACAGTGCAGAAGTACAAACACTGATACAAGTTCTGTGGGAGTTTTCGCTCCAAACAATACAGAAAAGGCTCATGCTAGTGATCAAAGTTGTAAAATAACCCAAGGAAACATCACTGCATAATCCTAGCCATTAAAAATAGGCTCATACATTCTCATTAAACTTTGTTGTGCACGAAAATAAATGTCAAACACATAATGGACTTGGAGGCTTAAATGTTAAATTTAAATCATGCAAGCGTTTGACACAAAGCCTAAAACAAAAAAAAAAAAAAAAAAAACATGCTACTGAGCTCTCAGCTGCCTCAAAATGACTTTTCCAGTTCCACAAATAGGCCAAGCTTCAAGAACTCTTCACATAGTTAAACAAACAGCCTCCTGCTCAGCCTCTTTCACATCAAGATGTCAGCTAACGTCTGAAGAAACAACTGAAACCACAACAAACAGGGAGCGTTTCCTTCCATGCATGTATCTGCAGCCATCTCACATCCTCTGAGGTTTGTTTTGACCAAACATACTCCTACATTGCCACCCGGCTAATCTCTGCTTACCTGCCCTACCTCGCTATCAAGGCTACCAGATAGCACGGGGGATATGGCCTGGCTTTGATACAGGGGGGGACCTTGATGCAGCAAAGCTATCTGCTCCAATCTGAACTTGTTTTTTCTTCTTTGATGGGACTCCATCTCTACCAGACTGGGAGGACTGGATAAAGCTCAAACCAGGAGAGAACCTGGCTCCAACTAGTTCCACCCACACAGGTTCAGATACACACTACAAAGACTGCATGCACACACAAACTCCTTTATCCCAGGCTCTGTTTCCTCTTTATGGTGCCAATCAAACATTCATAACAACCCGCTTTTGGACTTTCAACAACATCTTTCTCTACCTGCCTGTCGGTTTCCTTTATTCTTTACAATTCTGGAAAAAAGAATCACAACATGAGTTTTGTCAATATTGCAGAGCTTCTCTTTCATTCTCCCTCTCTTTAGTCCTGTGATAGTGCTCCTCGTGATAAAGCCTGCCTCTATTAATAGCAGTGTAATAGAGGGATGTGGTTGTGAGGATCTGACAAGGAGATGATAACAAAAGTGCTTACTCCTCCGTTCTCCCCACGCTCCTCCTATATCATTTGGAAAACAGTCGCAGTGCAGCAGCAGATCATGGCCGGCTAATGGCCGTAGAATATTACTGCTGCCACAGTAAGCAACACTTACCATTACTCAATTTGTACAGACGTTAAAAAGAGTGTCATTAAATTTAAGAATTTATCTGTTATTCCACTACTCTACCATGCTCCAATAAATATTTGTGATCATGCACAAAAGCCAAATGCCAAATCAATCATTGAAATTAAGAGTAAGATTTGTTAGAGCAGTGGAGACCCAGATTTGTTCTCAGGATTGTGTTTCCTATTATGAATTCACAACTGCTAGTGGCTTTCACAATTCTCAACCAAACCATGTATCTGTATTCCCAGAAAATGCCCCTGGGTGCTTTTTCAGAGCCATTTATCATCTCCTTCAAATTATTATCTTTGGAGGAGCTCCAGACTTCACACCTGGTGACATCATGAAGTTGAGGAGTTGAGTGGAAGTTCAGGATTTGGGGGAGCGTGTTCCTCGTCTTCCCAAATATGACTCCTGTAACGTGCAGGAACAAACTGAGTGAAGGTCCTCCTTTATTACAACTTGGATCTTATTTTTGTAGTTTTTGGGCCAGTTATGATACTAATAACAGTAATTCCTGAGATCTGGGAAAAAGAGACATTTCTTCTACAAAGTCTGACGAGGAAAAGAAACATGAACAGGCAGGCGATCAGACGCCAAAGGTTCAATCCAAAGGTACAGGAGAAAAGTGAGTGCATTTGAAATGTCTGTAATAATTCATTACTACATAGCATCTTAGAATGGATTAATCATTGAAATAATTTTTCAAGCAGAAAAGCAAAAAGTTTTCTGGTTCCAGCTCAACAATGTGACTATTTGCCTTTTTTCTTTGTCATATATAACAATTAATTGAATATCTTAAGGTTTTGTGCAGTTAATCGCACAAACAAGCAAACTGAAGAAATCATTATGATTTTTTTCACTATTAGTTTACATTTCAGAGACTAAACAATTGATTAATTAATTATGAAAATAATCAGCAGATTACTGATAATGAAAATAATTGTTAGTTACAGACCTTACAATTTGTTTTTCTTCTCTCATTCCAATACATTCGGCTAACCTGGGGGTTTGTTTACAACCTGTTTGATCATGTTCTTCTTCTTCAGTCTGACTTCTTCCAGTGCCAGATCTCAGCAATCAACTTGTTGAGTACAATCTTATTATTATGAATAGGAATGATGAGCAAAACTACGAAAACAAGACCCAAGTTGTATGAAACCAGAATTTCCCTTTTAGGACCAGCATGTACTGGATAACTTCCAGCAACACACACACACACACACACACACACACACACAGTTAGACACACACACAAAAGCCAAGACAGTAACTTAGTATGGTAGGGGAGAAACAGAATGAACAGTGACCAATTAACATCTCAGCAGACACCAAAACACACCATGGGCCCTATTCCAGTTCGTAAAATATGTGTGAAAACCTCCTGCTGAGAATGTGTGTGAGTTTTCTGTTGTTAAGATAAAAAACCCAAGAATCAGTATATAACAAGATAACACATACATATCCCTATAGGATGATGTGATAATGTGATTATTATACTGCAAGTGTTCCTGTGCTTGTTCTGAGAGGAGTCAATAACAGAGTGCATGTATACGTGTTTGTGTGTGTTTGAGTGAGCTTATAGTGAATTTGGATCTGACAACAGCAGTAAAAACAACCAAAGCCAGAGTAAATTTCCAGTGGCGTATGCATTTGGAGCGCCGCAGGCACCTCTGAAAATTCTTCAGAATAAAAAAGTTTACTTCTGTGTCACCTGATTGTGTGTCTGTCTCCATGTATTTGACTTGATTTATAGAGATTCACATCAACATGAATAGTTTTCTGTATGTAAGCGAGTGTGCATGTTTTTCTGTCCTTATTGTGACTGTTTCAGGTATAACCACTGAGCAGCAGTCCTCATGGGGACCAAAACCCAAAACCCTATTGATGCAAAACATAATTTCTGAGGTTCTGAGGTCTCTAAAGTATGGAGTAAGGTGTGTATTGGTTAAGGGTTAGCGTTAGGGTTAGGGTTAGGCTGTCCACAACAAACAGAAGTCAGTGTCCCAATAAGGACAGCTGCACAAAGGTGTGTGTGTGTGTGTGTGTGTGTGTGCGTCTGCATTGTGTCTAACATTCTCAAGTGTGTGCGTTGTGCCAAGCCTAAGAAAGTGACATATCAGAGCAGCTTCCTCCATCTATAATTCATAGTGCAGGCTCTAAACAAAGAACAGAGAGTTCATCTCCCATCAGACATGCTACAGGGGAGCCGACAAGGTTGCTAAAGCTACGAACAAAATATATCTGGATAGCCAGGACCTGGAGCTCATAAGAGGCATTACAGACGGTGATAGTAGAAAAGAACACACAGACTGATAGGCAGGCAGACTGACAGCCACATGTAGAATAAGGATACTATTTTCTCTTTTCCCTTTTTCTCTCCGCCTTGATGGATTTTCTCTGACCCACATTGTCAGAAAAACAGACAGACATGTAAACAGATTCGATTATGACTCAGAGTGCTGTCTACACTGAAACAAAGGCTCTTTCAGCACCATCCCATTTTTCTTTTGTTGTGATAGACACCTGTAATCACCCTGTGCTCACCAGGAGGACAGTCATGCAATATTTAGAATCTCCAGCTCCGATCATTCTCAAAGGAAAGATGCAAGATTTATACCTGTTGTCTGTTGAGGTTTGTCTCGTCTGCAATATGGCCTTAAAGCTTGCCAAATTAGTCATGACTCACTACTCATAGCTGAAGAAAGTAGTTTTGTACCTTTTCTTTCAAACATAAGGTGGTAGTCAAATACATTTTCATAAAAATAAGTGGCCAGTCTTCTAAAGCTGGATAAAACACAAAGGAGATTCAAACTATATACTGTATACTACTGAAATTATTAGTTAATTAATTGATTAGTCAATAAACAATATTAAAAATCAACCAAAGATGAATCTTTTTAATCGCAATAACTTTTTTTTTAATCACCTTTTAAGCTCATCAAGCAAACTTGTTAGCACACAGTGGCTTATTTAAATACCCAACAGTTAGTGAGCAATATTACCATTTAATTTGGAGTAGTGCTTTTGGCCACTTGACGAATCTTAGTCCATTATTTACTTTCCCTCAGCTCCGATTTTCAGTCTAGACCAACTCCTGAGGGAAATATCTGGCTCCTAAGCTGTTAAATCCCCCATGTTCGCCAGGTTGTTGCTAACTGAGTCTGTCTTGGTGCTGAGCAGGTAGTGTACAGTGGATTTTTAGCTTTTTCGCTAAAAACAGCTGCCTGCTGCAGCCAAAAACAACACTCTGAGAGTGGTGACAGTGAACCGTAACAATAAAGGCTGGGCCACTAAAGAATGAGCTGAAACTCACTACAAAGCTCCATAAAGCCGAAAAGAGCTGCCGATTTAGCTGATAATTCTCTGTAGCCATCACTGCAAGCAACCCCCTTCCACATTGTCACACTGTTCTCACATTGTCTTCTGATATATTGTTATTACAAAAATCAATTAATGCCACCTTAAAGAAAGTCAGTTGCTCTAGAGATAAAATCATTTGATAGCCTCACAACATGTCTCCTGACTGATATTACTTTTGTGATAAATGTGTAACTGTAATATGCTAAGGTGTATTGTAACAAAAGCATAACTAGAGGAGTCATAGAGAGTCATGAACTGCCTCAGTAATGTCAGTCAGACAGCAAAACAGTGTGTATCCAAGGCTCGCCATCATTAGCTACCATAAGCTACCGGTCATACCAGACCAAAAAAGGCTGCAGTGTATGAATATGAGCAAGGGTGTCATTTATTGGTTAAGAAATCAGCTTTTGATTTGCAAGATTTGTGTTGGTTCTTCTTTCAAAAGCTACACCGTCTCCTTCCAAGTGATTTGTCAAGTAAAAATACAAACATTTGCTGCTGCTGCTGGTTTTTCAAAGGTGAGGATTTGCTGGTTTTCTTTTTCATATCACTGTAAATGTCATACCTTTGGGTACAAAACAATCAGTTTGAGGGCACTTTTGAAGTCACCTTTGCCGCTTATGGGCTAAATATTGAGTCAATTAGTTGAAGAAAATAATCAACAGACTGGTTCATGAGAATAAAACAATCTTAGGTGCAACCTATGCAAACCATACAATTGTTAGGTAGGTCCTTGCTAGACAAAATCCCCTGGTACACAACATAATGCACACCTAATTCCCACATTTTCTTAAGAATATGGCTCCTGCCCTTAATAGTTGACAACATTTGTCAGTTTCCTCTGCTGCTGCTATTATCCAGTGCAATGGACTGATATGATAGTTCCACAGGGCCTACCTCACATCTGCTCCTGTGAGCCTCTGTTTCAACACCTCCATTATTAGTGGGACATGTATGAGCCGTAATTGAAATGCTACATATTGTTAATAGCAGGTGACATATGTGGTACTGTAAACACACAAACTGTCATGGGCTTTATCTATCTATGTGACGCTTGCTCCAATTATCACAAAGACAAATGAGACGGGCAGACGAGGGGGGGGGGGTGTTCATTAAGATGTAAAGAAAAAATGAAGGCATATAGTAAAAAGAGGTAATGTTGGATAAAAAAGAAAGATGAGCCACTGTAGAGATAGCAATATGATGGTACAAAAAATGGTTTGCATGTGGTGATAATGTTGAGGGAAAAGTGGATTTTGGTCATTGATGGAAGGATCATTTCTTATCTATTTATGTGTCACTGTGAGTCATCCTTTTGAGCTGCCAAAAATAGATTTCTCACCAACTGCACACACGGTATGCTTCTCCTCTCAGTCATTCTCTTCAACTCAACCACTGAGTAACAATTGGCGGATGTGCAACAGAAAATAGGGGCATCAGGGACAGGTAATAATGTCTAAATGTCCTCAATAGAAGGAGAATTAAGTTTACTACATTGTTCAGCATTAAAATGTCACCATAGCTGCATGTTCATAATAGCAGCCTGAGAGCTTTCACGTTTTATAACTGTAACTGTATCTGTAATACAGTTACACACACACACACGGATGATTACGCTTTATTGATAACAATAATAGAAAAATCTACAAAAAAGTTGTTGTTCCTCATACATAATTTACTGTATTTCCAGTTCAGAGTCAATATCTGCTGCCATTGTTATTGTTCTGTTTACAAGGTTTCCTGTTTCAGAAAATGCAAACACAACGATTTTTGTTTGGATTATATATAGCACATATATATAGCACAACAGCAAATGCTTGCAGTGATGTCAGAGCCGATGGTAACATGTGACAAAGGCCCGCTGCCAGATCCAAACCGAGGTTGTTGTGGTTACACAGTATGCATTCCAAACCTCACTACAGTGAAATCTTAATGTTTAACAAGCTGTTAGGTTCATTGAAGAAAAGCAGAAACAGGGACATTAGTCAGGATACAGAGCATAAGGAGAAGCACAGTCCAACAGAGAAACTGACCAGCAAAAAAACAGACACAGAATTAACAAGAAAAATAATTGCAGAGAAGAAGAAGCGGGGGGGAAATACTGATTTAAAATCAAAGCATGTAAAGCATAATATATTTGAATGGCACCTGACTAAGAAAAAAAGTAATGTCTGGAAATAGCCTGGCGCTTTCACATTGTTTGTTCACACCTCCCACTATTCCAAGATGGAGGGTGCAAACATTGAAAGGAGACAAATCACATTAAGCACCTAAAAACTGCTGAACCCTGAATTGGTATGACTAGAGCTGGCAGTTTATCCGTGGGCAGAAGGAGCTCTGCCTCTGCAGAATATTTATCCAAGGCTTACTGTTTACAAGACTTTCAGCTCAACCCTCAAGCTTTTCAATTCTTGAATTTAGGCCATGCCCACACCAGTGAGGATACATCTGAAAAGCCCTTAAACATGTAAAGCAGGTTTCTGGCATACTGGCTAAAGTATTTCAGTAATTTCTAAAAGCTTGCTGTCCGTATTGAAACATCAAAACAATAGCAAATATCTCAAAAAGAAATGATTCTACCTTCCCTGTTAGATGAATAACAGTAGCAAGTTTTTCATCATATTTATGGCCAGCCTTATGGCTAACGATCTCTCTATATAGTAGTTTTTATTGGTAGTGGCGGAGTCCGCCATCCATGCACAAGGTTCAGGATGCCTTCACACACAAAAGGGAGAAATTCCAGTTGCTTTTGACACTACATTTCACTCGCATATCATCAGTTGGCAGCACTGTCACTGAAATCAGTGCTATGTCAATGCAAACATCTGTGCTTGAGTCGACTTATTGACTTGTGAAATAAATAACCACAGAAAGAGGAACAGCTGCCAGAAAGTTAATTTCTCAACATAGCTGTTATGCTATGTTTTCCCTGTCTGAAGTGACAATTCAACAAAATTAATATTCATATTTACAGTTCATCAATCAATCAATTAGAGCTGCAGAGCACTACAGTGAAAAAGTAACCATATTTTCATGCATTTGCTTATTTAACATTGTCAGGCATTTCCTAAAATTCAGCCTTGGGTCTTCTCTAAACCCAGAATAAATCGTCATGTTTAAAGGCCTCTAAATCGGGAAGCCTGACACTGCAGAGCCAGAGAGACTGGAAACGCTCAACATCTCCAGCGCCAAGATAAACACGCCAAGGAACAAGAGCCGTGTGTGAGCCATAACAAGATGATTATGGTGGTGGCAGCTAGTTACGGCTGCCTGATACGAAGAAAGAGGGAAGATGCCATGTCATGTATCAGCCTCTGCTGCCAAGCAAATAAACTCTGTCTACTTTCCAACAGGGCTGGGAAATGATGTTCTGACTGAAGAGCAGCCACCATGGGAATGCTGTAATGACAAGGCACTCAATGGAGCATTGCATGATGTGAAATAATATTGGATAGCCATTTGCATTCTGGCCTATTCTAGTGATAAACAAACCCAAGTTTTATAATCAAAATTCTAAAGTTTCTTCCTTCAAAGTTCATGATCACTTCTGAATCTGCTTACTCCAACGTGAGTGAAGGCATCTGAAATAGCTGTGTCAAACCTTAATCTTCTAAATGTGTGGGGTGGCTTAAATAAGAAGTGAAGCTAGCCAACATCTTGTAGTGTGAGCCTTAACTAACCATCTGGGTGCCAGGTTCTAGGATAAGTGGCACTCAACCCCTACAGCCAAGGCCTCCATTTTGAAACAGTATGCATTTTAATGTATTAGGTTGGCACAAGGTTGGAGTGGGGGTCATGGGCATCCAACCTCTGTGTGTGTGTGTGTGTAGAAGAGAGAGAGGGTGCTTGATGTGGCAGAGCTAGAAGATTGTCAAGGCAGCCAGCCTGTGCCCCCATGGTATGTAGACACTGTCGCTCTCATTCACAAGGAAAGAGAAGGGGGAGGATTAAAGTGTGTGTGTGTGTGTGTGAGAAAGAGCGATAAAGACAGAGTGAGAGAGAATTAGGGAGAGTCTACAGTACAGCTTGTAGGAGAAAACTTCAGTTACCCTTCCAAAAAACATTTCATCACTAACCAGTAACATCAAGCCAGACATAAACATGGTAGTCAACAAACGTACCGTGGTTATGATAAGGGAAAATTATGTTTTCCATTTCTTTGCAGAGTGATTCAGCTCATGCCAAAATATGAAGTCAGTTCACTGAGCAGTGTTGCTTGGAAAACAAAAAGTAGTGGCATTAAATGTCTGGTCAGATTTGTAGTCACATTTACTTATTCTTTTATCAGATAATAACTGATTTAAACAAACAATAAATAATTTTGCACATTCTTCACTGTATTTTATTTAGGCAGCATTAGTGGACGTCTGTTTGTGTTTGGACAGCATTTGGCATCTGAAAAGTTTGATTCTTTTTGTTAAATGACACAAAGGGTTTACATTTTTCACACGTCTACAGTTTCAACTGTGTTTTGAGTCATTTGTCTCACATGATCACAGTTTCACTTCTATTCTAATCAATACAGCTGTCCACACAGGCACAATATTTGGCGTTAACTTGCATGCTCAAAGCTGTGATCCAAGTTTTACAGTTCACGAACATTTTCTTCACTTTTACAAGCATAAGTACAGTGATTGAGTATTCTGCTCTGAACGCTGACAAAACTCGGTTGACCTACAGTCAGTGCTGTGTCTGAACGCATCGTGTGTCAACACTGAGGATTGAAGCTGTGTTGCTTTCATTATGCTGCCTGTGCAGACATGGTGCAAGCTATCAAAAGACATGGCGTAACATAGCAAAAGGTATCATCACCTAACCTTAGATATTGTATCTGCATCACTATCAAAAATTTTCAAGCGATACTCAGTCCTTTACCCAGGTGGTAAGTAGGCCAAATACATCCCACTCTGAACCTAGAGACCGTTTTCAAAAGCAGTACTTTACTTTTCAGCAAAACAGTCAAATACCAGTGTAACATCAAAGAGGCTGGGTATTCAGTAAGACACTGGTGACAATTTGTTGATACAGGCGGAGGAAGCACTCTGTGCCCTATCATTGCATGTCGGATGACAACAGTGCCAGGCTCCATCCCACTCATTATAATCATTATTCCAAGGAAGGGAAGCGAGCTATAGCTCATATCCTCTCTCGCCTTTATATCCCATCACAGCGTGATGCAAGCAAAGAACACTGTTGTCGTAATGAAATACAGCACAATTCAGAAAACAAAAGACTGTTATAATAATCACACACAAACCACATGAATAAATGCCTAGCCCTATTGTATGATGTAATAATATATCTGCATTATTACAAATATTTGGCATTTGAATAATAAACCCTGCCTTTTTACCGTGTGCATGCCTATCAGCCTACTTTCATTGGAATGAATGGATGTGATTTGGCTCTGTGCTTCTGCAATCAGTGCGTCTTGTTTAAAGTGAAATAGATTTCTCACACCAGCATAGTTCAGCCAAAGGCAGAGCAGCCTCTCTAAAATAAACTCCAGCAGAAAACTGAAATGGATGAGGAAGAAGAAAGCACATGCACATCTGAAAATCTCTTAAGTCTTGCGCGTTCTTTTACCATCGCTACCGGCTATGGCAAAATGGCACCACTTTATCAGGGGATTAATGATTACTTCACAAACTCGGGTGTGAAACAAAACAGACTGAATAACCAGTAAGAAATAAAAGCTGATCACAGGAGTGGGAGATGCGAGAATAAAAGAGGGATGTTAAATCAGTGAGATTTAAATGGGAGTTGCAGTTGGATTTGTGGTGTTGATGGCTTCCCTATCTGGGTGTCAAGCATGTACCGTGGGTATGCTAAACAACATCCAAACATCTCCAAATCCCCAAGGCGCCTTTTGAGAGGCAAAAGAATCTGGGAAAAAGGACTGGCTGAGGAAAACAGGAGTGGAGGTTAGGGAGGGTAGGGGGGTGGAAGAGGGAGATATAGAGTGTGTAATACGGAGAGAGAATCAATGGGTACCCCCGGAGCAAATAAAAGCCATGACATCATCGTATGGCAAGGAGCAAGGAGTGGGGTGGCAAGGAGTAGGGGGAGAGAGAGAGGGAGAGAGACGAGAGCACCCACAGTCACCCATTCTGCCTCTCGGGGCCCATCCTCTGCAATGGATAAGAGCTGAACAATGCGCCCTCGATGAATGGGATCCCAAATCCCAC
Source organism: Pempheris klunzingeri (assembly GCF_042242105.1). Taxonomy (NCBI): domain Eukaryota; kingdom Metazoa; phylum Chordata; class Actinopteri; order Acropomatiformes; family Pempheridae; genus Pempheris; species Pempheris klunzingeri. The sequence continues at coordinate 9,916,186 of NC_092018.1, forward strand.
AGGAGAAAAACAAATCACCAGTGGGAAAGGGGCGGGGGTGGAGGGAGATGAGGGAGAGAAGGAGAGAGAGAGACGGAGAGAGATGGAGAGAGAAAGGGAGACCCTTAAAAAGATGTCCACACAAAGCAACAAAGCATCTTGGGACATGTAGAGCAAGGCAAGTAGAGACTGAAACAAAACTTCCTTTGTATCTCCTGGCTGGTGGGTGGCTTGGTGTGAAGGATTTGAACATGGCAGCATTTACATCAGAGCTCTCCAATATATTGATCGGGCCATGTAATCCCACAAATGATAAATGAAAAAGTTGGATCTACTCCGGGTGTGTTGTTTGAAGGGTTTACATGACAAGAGCGTGTGGGAGGCAGGAACCGGTCTTTACGTAACTCGCCGGGGGAGCTTTGAGTTGCGTTCAAAGTTTGGCTTGCTGCTCGTGATGCCGGCTTGACGGAGACACGTGAGGCGGGGAGGGATGTTCAGGGAGCCTCTGATCACAGCACCTCCTTGCACAAGTCAAAATGGGATGTTTAATTGCATTCCTCATCACATAATGTTAATAAATAAAGTCACAGCCTTTTACTGGGAGGACTCAATATGTGTGCGTGACTGTGTATATGTCATTGTGTTTTCATGCGAGTGTGTGTGCTTTCAAACAAAGAGCTTCCGTTCCTCCGTGATTACAGCACTGGTGCTGTAAGCCAGAACAGAGGAGATAAATTAGAATCACAAGAAGAAAAGTCTTTCATGTCTGATGCTTTGATAACAAAAACAAACAGGTTTCCACAAACTAGAATTAGTTGGCTTATAATTTGGAGCTAGCTGGGGACAACTTGACACAAAAATTTCAAACAACAAATGGAAGATTCACACATAAATAAGTCACAAATAAAAGAAAAGACAGGAAGAATTGCAGTAGGGCATTTATTTTTGGGATCAATACAAAAGTAAGAGGCAGCGCATCTGCCGAGGTAGAATAATGTGAATGTGAAAGCGTCGCAGAAGCCTCTACAGTCTGATCTGGCAGGAATATGATCTGTCTGACAATTCAGATGCACTTGAATGAGCACAATTAACAGCAGGGCTTCTATGACTCTTACAGACACTCCTCCAATGAGAAATGTGAGCAAGATACAGCTGGAGCTATTAGTTCATTCCCACATTTTACTGAAAGCATACTGAACTACTTTGACATCATAATCACGAGGAACAGTGAGGGCCCTGAAAAAAGCCATTTATTGTCCTTCGTCAGTCAGTTTTGTGGTTCAATATATATTTATTTGGTTGTACAATATGACATTTAAGAAAGAACTGTGGTTGGCTCCAGGTTATTTCAGTATACTTCCAGGCAATGATTATTTACCCAAAAGCTTAGGCCCCAGGCCTATGGTTAAAGGGATGGCTCAGAAGTTGGGTTGACGGGTTGAAGTTGGGTTGGGACCAGAAGTCCAGGGTGGAAGCCTGAGAATCAAAAAATCACTGCCTGAAAGTATATGGATACAACCTGGACCCAAAAACTGTATCTCCACCAGCTCAAAAGTGCTGACCCTGACCTTTAACCTTGATTTTCTTCATCATCGATTAATCTCTTGTAAATTGAAATTGTGAAAAATAGGCTTGAGAAAAACAATTTCCCTGAGCCAAAAATTAAGTCTTTAAATTGCTTGTTTAGTGTGGTTATCAGTCTAACATATTCTATTTAAATGAAAGAAAAGATAAGAAAAAAAGATAGAAACACAAAACATTTGGCATCTAGCTTGATAAATAATAAAACAATCGTTTCATTAAAATTATTGATGATAGTCATACGTTAACCAAGTAATCAACTAGTCTACTAATCATTGCAGCACCAAGGGGGAGTGAAAAATAATTTTAAAGCCGGAGTGATTTCAAATCAAAGTCACTTTCAAGTTCATTATCAACAACTTAAGTGTCCCATCAAGTAAAATGGGGACTGTAGCTCTGGGAGAAAACTGTCCTTGCTCACAAATGTTGATTGAATGCGTGAGGGCCATATGAGAAACATAATAGAAATCTGTTTGGGATTGTGTCTTAAAGCTTTATTTAGTCTTTTTTTCCCCCTATGAGGACTGAAACTCAAAAGAGCTTTGCTTTATCAATTTTCATCAGGTCTGTCTGAGGCTATCAGCTAAACATATCCTTTGAAGTCTTAGCCAGCATGTAGGAGCAACATTAGCTCACTAGCTCTTACCCCACACTTTTGCGGCCAAGCGTATCCACAATAAATATTGAAATTGGCAGTGGCTGCCATGCAAGTGGATGGCCTGTATTATTAATGTCACCCTACCGTTGGTCGGCAGAGCAGTGGCTCGTTCTAATGCCACAGGTCAGAGACACAGAAAGAGAGAGAGAGAGAGAGAGAGAGAGAGAGATGCCACGACTGGCAAGGGAGTTCATCTTTCAGACTCATCAAAGTGATATCAGAGTCTCTACTTGCCTGTTTATGAATAAAAAAAGAAGATGGATACTGTGCAAAGAAAGAAGACTAAAATGATAGCGGTAAAACATCACAAAAGGAAAGACCAGAGAGAGAAAGAGAGTCAGCCCTCTGTTTCACCATATGTTCAGGGTGCCCCGTGCTCATTACAGTCTTTTACGTAGCACATAAAGGAGTACAGTAGACTCAGACAAGAAGATCGTGAAGGGTCACGAGAGGATCAACAAGATAGACTTGTTTTGGGGGCGTTGTTGCTCTTGAGCTTTACCTCGTTAATCCTCTACATGTTATTTAAAATTAATCTCAAAAGGTAAAAAAAAAAAACTGTCTATCTGAGTTAGGAGGACTATAGAACTATGTACCTACTGAAATGGTTGTCAAAGCCAGGCAGCACTTTAAAACAAACATAGAAAGATTGTGCTAACTCCTTTAACTACTGCTAAGACAATGATATGCACTCATTAAAAGCCTCTCTATTCTCTCTCAATCAGACAATGAATTTGTTCTCTTCTGCCTGTCATATATTGTACCCGGAGCTGCACAAATTAATGATGCAACTGAATGTATTGCTAATGTTTAGCTGCTGATTCAGTGGCCAAATACCTTAAAATATGACTAATGGCCCTGTAAATGCTTACTTCAAGCACATATTTCATGTTTTATTTATAACGTTCCTCTTGTTACCCTTTTTTTTTCTTCTAGTAATTATTTGCTTTTTCTACTCTGGACCATTTGTTTTCTATATGTGTATGTTTCAAGGAGGAGAGGACCGTCTGAATGCCACTAAATGTATGTTTAGTACCTTGCTCATTCACCCCAAAATGTTAGCTGGCTAAACACTGTGTAGCCCAATCAGAAATGCATGTGAGCTAGAAAAGCTTTCACCACTCACGTTTGTCCATCCCCGCTGTAGGGAACTGTGGTGTGTGTGTTTCTTGGCAATTTTCCTGCAGAGCTAAACATCTAAACCTGCAAAACCAATAATTTTGTCTCAGTTTTTATCTTTTGCATAATCCTTGTGCGTCATATTCTGAGGTCTCTTTTACCAGTGAGCAGCACAGATAAAAAGTGAGGGATAAAACAACACAGCGGCTTAAAATTTAGAGTACAGGAGGTGTGTGTGTGTGCAGCTACACTCAGACAGCTAAGAGAGGAAGGTACACAGACACACACACCAGGTAGTGGGCAAATTGGCATTTTTACTTGCTTCTCTTCAAGCACAGCTTTATCCTACAAAGACCATACCTCTGTATAAAACACACCACAATACTATTTCAAGGTCTGTGCGCCTAGAGAAGAATTAAATCTGCTTATCTGCAGTCATCCTGCAGAATCCTGTGCTTAGCTAAAGTCCTCTGAAAATACACATGAAAGCATAGATTCTTTGTGTTGATCAATAGCAAATTCTGCTCCCCATTAATAACTGCAACTTTAACTGCCTGATGAATAGACTCCATACATACTACTATTATCACAGCTGCTATATTGCCATTAATCCATAGTTCAAAGGTCCCACAATGAATTGCAAAGGAAATTTCTACACACCCCCCACTCTCCTCCACATGTTTCATCTTTGTTGTCACCTCTCCATCCTTCTCATCATGCTCATCCTCCCCCACTGACATCTCTCTGCTGCCATTTTCCTGTTTTCTTCTTTCCGTTATTCTTCGTCCTTCCTATCACCTTCCCCTGCATCCTCATCTTATTCCGTCTATCCCCCGCTCAGATCATGTTTATTCTCGAACTTTTTTTCCTTCCGACAGCAGATCACTGAAGTTTTTTCTGTCTCAGCTTCTTCTTCTTTGGAATAACAAACAAATCATGCAACAGGTCTCATGTCATACCTGCACCGAACTAAAACTCTTTGAATATTAAATAGTGAGTGTTTGGACATTTACCTGTGTGAAAATGTACTGCAATGCTTCTGCAGCAGTTTTTATATAGGACACAGCAACTCTCGAACCCAATACAAATTCAATTTAAGGAAATAGCAGCTCCCCTGCATGGGGTGCTTCATCGACTCCTGCATGGAAGCAGCCACCATGATCTATTATTTCACTATATGTTGTTAGTCTACATATTTTGGAGGCAAAGAGGGGCATGTTGTGAAAGAAATACCCCTGATAATAACAATTTTGGTGAAAATAAACCAAAAAAAACATCAAATTATCCTAAAAAGCAGTCCACTCGCTTTATTAACATTTCCTCCACTGTAGATATAATGTATGTAACATATTGTTTGGTGAAGAAGATGCAGGGCTCCCTGGCAGTGGTCCTCCTCCTCCTCCTCCTCCTCCTCCTCCTCCTCAGGGAGAGTGCTAATGAAGCAGGAGGCTGGTCAGATGGGAGAGTCTCTAACTCTTCACTTGGGTTCCAGCAATCAATACTATACAGACGGCCACCCTCGCCTTCCTCTCTTCTCTTTCATTTTCTTTCCTTTATCCTCTTCATCTTCATTGTTTTACTCCCCTTGTGCTTTTTTTTAAAATTTGTTTTCACCTCCTCTCCCTTGTATCTCTCCTCCTCCCCTCTCCTGACCTCTGTCACCTTTAATCCTCTAATTTCTCCTATTTGCAGTTTTGCCATCCCCTCTCTTTAAAACATTTAGCAGTGAGGGTGTGTAATCTGGACTGGACTGTAATTAGTATGACACTTGCAGCTGAATTTCATTTCAATATGAAACTAATTTACTTCTCAGTCATCGCAGTGTTTTGACACTCCAGAAGTTGCACTGAGAAATTCTCAGAGTTTGGAAGAAAACAAACTCACAGTCAAGAAACTCTAATCATAAAATACAGATGGAATTTCTTTTTAAAAAGCCTGTGCACACTCAAACTGCCTTAATACAAAGTTAAACGAGGTATCCTATACATCTATCAGATACCTTACTGCCCCTGAGCGTTGCTTTCCAACCTGTGAGACAACAGTGCCCCCTGCAGCTCACCAGAGGACGTGCACCTCAGTAACTATCAATGAAGTTGAATCCCACTTCACTTTTAAGAAGCCTTGTTTTAGCCCCCCAGCTATCTCCTCCCACAAGGGGAATTGTGTAAGTGGATTTAAATAAATTAATGGCTCTCTTGCTAGCCTAGGGAAAACACAGCAGAAAATAGTCCAAAATAATAAATTCTTACTGCTATCGTATTCACAAAGATAAAGAAAAACATATATTTTTTCTAGCTTACGCCTATAGGCCTACATTTAAGACGGCAGCAATTTGAATATGTCACGCCTAATTCCGCGTTTAGGCTGAGCCGGCATTCTCTCGGGACTGAATACAAAGCAGCGTGCAAGAAAGATACTTGACTAGTCAGCTGGAACAACACAATCCAAGCTTGGGGGATAATCAGTCCCACCATTTTGAGACAAAACCGCTTTAAAAGAAACCAGCCAAATGCCTGAAAGCAATAACTAAAATTTTCAATATCTGTGGCAACAAACAACAGTCCTGTGTATCATTCACAATCCGTAGAATCTGTATTTCAAATATTTGTCAAAACATCAACACTTGATTAATGTATGTAAAGTATGGGTTCATATTTGAGGTTGTTAGAAGACTCGGACCATTAAGTCTAGTTAAATATTTCAATCAAAATAACAAACTTCAAAAGGCTGAAAATGATTTAATGTGAAAAAGAAACTGCCTTTTGAGTTTGCATGCCTTTTGCTACAGCAACAGAGCAATCCTCCTCCCAGTGGAAAGGAAAGAAATGAGTGAGGGAGGCCCCAAGGTCTTGGCTATTAGAGTAACTACATAGCATTAGGTAATTGGGATCCAAACAAACTACTGAATACAAATGACTGGAAACGGAAACTCTACAGTGGAAAATCCATATTTCAAAGTCAACACCATATTTGTATCATGTTTCTTTGTCTTTTCCACTAAATACCCACATCTAGGACATTAGGATGCTGCAAATCTTGTATGTAATACTTTTGACACTAATATTATGCCAAGATTGAGTGTTAAGAATAAAAATAAGGGAAGCCATAACTAGTCTTCACCAATGACCTCAATAAGGCAGACATCTAGACTAAAAAACATATTGCAAACAAGCCTGGATACTGCGCATAAATGGATACAGTTCAGTGCGAGTTACAGTACGACCCTTCAATAAATGCACACACTGTGCAATTCTAGCTACAGAGTCAGTTTCTCAAGAGAACAAAGAGCCCCTGGAGGTTTCAGATAACAAGCTCCCTGATCTCTGGTCTTTACACTACTGTTACTCTGGTGCCAGATGTACATCTACCTCTGGGTCAAGACAGACACCAGAGGGATTACCATCTATTAGCAAAGAAAGAGGGACAGATTGGAGATGCTTCTCATTTGCCAGAAACACGCAAAAGTTCTCTGATTACAGTGGTTAATGAGGGATCTTTATAATAGTTAGTGTGTTTAAAATAAATGAGTGAACAGTGAGAGAAGCAGAGCGAGGAAAATTATGACAGTGCCGTGTAGTCGTGTACACTATGAAAGTACACATCCCGAAAGTACACACGCACGCACGCGTGTGTGTGTGCATGTGTGTGTGTGTGTGTGTGTGTGTGTGTGTGCATGTGTGTGTGTGTGTGTGTGTGCATGTGTGTGTGTGTGTGTGTGTGTGTGTGTGTGTGTGTTCACACCTCAGAGTCTTCACTGCGGAGCCCCAGTTGGAGGACAGCACTGGGAGACTTCAGTCTGGCTTTGCTGGACTGGGCCATCTGCAGGTTCAACTGCCAGCCAACAAACTCCAGCTGAAACACACAAATGGAGCCAGTCTTTCTTTAATATTAACATAGTAATAATAAAACCTCACACTCCAATTTAGCAAATGCCCTTGACACATTTTTAAAAAACTCTGGAAATAAATATGTATATTTGTGTATATTCAGACGAATATTGATATTCTGTTAGTCCTTCATTGTGCTCTCTCTGCTTGGCCTAGATTTTTTTTACTGCCTTGATTATTCTTGTTTTTTAAAATTGTTTTATGTTAACAAAGCATACTATTTAATCCTGATTATTATAGTATAATGAAAATATTCAAATGGAAACATGCAAATATGGCTACTTTTTAAACGTTCCTCCATAAGACACTATGTAGAACTCATTCTAAGGCTGCAGCTAATGATTATTTTCATTATCAATTACTCTGACGATTATTGTCGGTAACTACTGATCGATCTATAAAATATCGCAACATCCTAGAGTACATGGTGATGTCATCAAATGTCCTAAAAATGAAACTATTAAATGTACTATAATGTCACAACAAGAAAAACAGCTAGTCGAACTATCCAATATTTGTCATTTTTGCTTGAAAAATGTTCTATATGTGTTATATGATACGATACTTAAACAATTATCATAGATTTCTTTCTATGGACCAAATGATTAATCGACTGATTGCCGCAACTCTAATTTGTTCTAGATTTTCTGATATATCGTCAGATTATCTATGATAAACTGTAACCTTCGCACTTTTATGAAGATGAGACTGCAGACTGTGTATTATCAGCAAAACAGGTTTCTTTAGGTGAAAATGGAGTGTGCATAAGTTAATAATGTCTTTTTTTCTGACCATGTGCTGACCAGATGACCAACTGCTAACAATATTACTCGAAGTAACTGTATTTTCACACTTATTGATATGCTCATTAACATAGACATGAAGATTTACTACAGTAGAACTTTGCTTAATCTCCTCCAAGTTTAAGTTGCCTTGCTTCCCAGCTGCAGGTTGTCAGACTATTATTCTCGGTCTTAGTCAGCTGTAGCAGGGTGATGGATTAGCAGCACAGAGTCAAGGCAGGGCAGTTAAGTGTTTTATGATGCAGAGAGAGGCCATAATAATAAACCATGTGTGACTTATTGGGTCTGGATGCTTCCACAGCATCAGAGGACAGGTGTGAGGTGGAGAAGGGCTGGGCCACATTATTCATGACTGGAACAACATGCAGTGCAGCATGAACAATCACCACAATTCTATGACGTGTTGCTTATTTTACTTTCAGTATATGTAAATTATTCATTTTGAAGGAATTAATTAATGAAGTAAATAAATAAATTTGCTGTATTTTAAATGTTATGTAATATATACATGGCTAATGATAAAGACAAATAGTATAGTACCTTATTAATGTATTTCCCATCAAATGTATACCTGTATTTCTTGCTCCCTCTTATTTTAATATTTTTTGGTAGGTGTGTTGTCTGGAATTTAGCAATCCAAGTAGGAGTTTGATCAATTTAAAAGCAAAAGCAGGTAATCAAAGCAATCATCACTGTTCACCACAGACAAAGACAAATAGACAGCAGTGTTAAAGAAAACAGCAACTAAGCTCCCCAATCAGAGAACTGGCAGTGACCAACATGAAAAAAACTAGGACAAACTGTGAAAATCCAGACAAGTAAGGAAATTCAAATGAGCAGTGCACCTCAACAAATTAGTCTCAATACTGGTGACGCATCAGTGCATCTAAGCCGGATGCACAATGTGGATCGAAAGGCTACAAAACCACACACACAAATGTGACCTAATGAGCATATGTCAGGTCATCTGTGCACAGACATTCAACAATCTGTAAATAAATGCAAACCTAAACATTTTCTAGTAAATGTTATTAGATTTTTTAACTTAGAAGTTGGAATTATCTAAGTACTGATATTTTTTCATATTGGTTGGTATTTGTTTGTGGGTTCAATCAATCAATCAATCAATCAATTCACCTTTATTGATCCCCCAAGGGGGGAAATTCCATTTTTTACAGTGGGGGGGGAGTGGGGAGGAAAACAGGAGGAGAGAGAGGGGAGGAGAAAAAACATGCGACACCAGACTGTACTCATGTGGTGTGCAGTGTGGGACCGGTAAAAATACATCTGTGAACACCATAAATTACTCAGAAACTGTTACACATATTTGTAAATCTTGTGTTTATTTGTGGATCATGAAACATTTCTCGCCAGTGTTTGTGACTAATTTCTCTTCACAGTTCACACCAAGTTTGATCACAGCCTACACGTGTTTTAATAAATGTGTCTCTCAACGGGTGAGGCTTTTATGACATATCACATCCAGCTAATATGAGGAAGAAGCGACAAGGTGGCAAATTGTGTGTTTACAGTTTCCTTGAATGGCAAAGGTGTAAATCCTATACAAGACCCTATCATCTTACTCGAAATCTCAGAAATGACTAAACACAAAAATCCCTGCTTTCTATTCATAGAAAAGGTGGACGAAAAAACATACACAGTCTCTAGTGTGACTTGACTATGGGCCAAAGTCAAAGGTCATCTGTAAGATCAATGGCTGTCACGGCCTTCTGTTGGCAGCAACATGGGCAGAGAAAGATGTCTATATGTATGACAGCAGGAACAACTCCAGCATAACGTGACTGATGCTTACATGCTGCTTATTTATTCTCTCTTAGATCTTAATGCCATTGTCTTTGAAAGGAAAGCTATTTGAAGTGCCACGGCTTAATCAAACTGTGAAAAGGAACACATTTTAAAAATGTTGTGACAACTTGTGGGAGCTGCGAAAGTGCTCTTTGTAATCCGAACAGCTAGGAAGACTTCACACAAAAGCAGGTCGGTTTTAATGTGGATTGACCGATGTTGATCCTCAATTTAGCAGCAAGCGACTATAATGGCTCACTAAAGCGTGCAGAGGTAAGAGGGATAAAGTAGTGTGAAAAGTGGGCTATATTACTCAGTGTCTGGGAGTGGATTAATTTTAAAATTAGGTTTAGAAACATGGTCAGGTTTAGAGAAAAATGGTGTCACAGTAGGTGTAGGCAGAGTTAGCGCTGAAAAACAGTCTGGTGGCAACAAGGGCCAAAAATAAAACTTAGCCATACCTTTTTTGGGGCAAATATATTGTGCTTTAGTCTCTCCACCAGCTCAGGTCCAGCAGTGGCCCAGGTTTGAGAGAACATCTCAGCCTTGTCTGGGTTCAGATGAACAGCCTCCAACTGTTGCTGCAGAGAGGCTGGCTTTACATTATGATACACTGCCTACAGAGGGGAGGAGATACAGGGTAGGGTATTAATATAATAAATGTTACCATTAATCATGTTTTACAGGTAGAACGCATCACTCTTCAGTCATATTCTCGTTTATCCCCATCGCTCAACTCAACGTTGCTGCAGTATAACATTTCACAATACAACAGTGACCCCAGCTGGAGAAAAGGGCTCACAGTGTGATCCAAAAATCTGCAGACACCAGTTTCTCTTTCTTGCTTTCTTTAGAGTGACATCATCAAACAGAGATTTGCTGAGATGAACGGTGGTATGTGATGTGCACACTTGTAAATTGTGTACTTTATCATCACATTGTCTCTTGGCAGAAGCTGCAGAGTTACTCCCTTTGCATGGCTACTTACTGTATTTCTCTTTGTGTTTTGATTTGCTCTGTTGTTTCAGTTTATTCTTTTCAGTTGAATGCTTTGTATAATGTAAACAATCCCATGAGGTAAATATAAAATGGACAGAAATTCCTCTGTCTGCATTGAAATACATTTGTAAGTGGGTCGTATTTCTCCTCTTCCATATCCAAAGCAATGGAAATGTTCGTACAAAACCTGTTTCTTACTTGGCCTCCTCCATCCCAGAATACTTAATGTTGAACTCTTAAACATATTGAATATCCTTAAAGAACAAAGAGGAACCTCCAACCTTGCAAGATTAGCATTCCTATAATGTTATTAGCAAAAATCAGGCAAAACCGTTAATAGCAATGTCAGATGACCGCCCCTCACCTGCTCTAGTATAAACGCAGAAGTTTCCAGAACTAGATGGAGAGCCTGTTTTTCCAACGAGAGAGCAGCCTGAAGTTTTTCTTCCTCCTCTTCGCTGAATGTCCGCTCTCCCTGTGAAGAAAACAGAATTTTCTGTGTTGATTTGAAGAAACCGTTCACCGTTTTAAAGAACTGAAAAATATATGACCATCTACTTTCTGATTGAGAATCAATGCTTTTCAAAAGTCATTTTCAAAACCCTTGGTTGGCTTCAGAACTCTGTGGGAACAAGTCCCTTCTCTGAGGATGTGAACAAAAGCACAAATCTTCCCCATGGTTTAGACACGGTCTCATCCAGTTTAAAACAGCCCATCACTTCCTCCTTTCTGAAGCTATGCTGGCAGGATATGTCCAAATACCGGCCCCAAAAGATGTACTGTTTCACTTAAGGTAGCTTAAAATAAAACATAACCTCCAAAGTCCAAGTTTAAACTATTTTGATAACTTGAAAGATATAAATGACTGGGAGGGATGACCAATCCTGGAAAATAGGTTACACCTCTGGATTAGTGTAGTCTTCTCTGTCTGTAATAGGATCATTACCGTAGATGTAGCTCTCTTTGAATAAGGTGTTCTGTATAATGTTTGTCTGTTTGTATAACTATCTTTAAACGTGTGAGCTCCTTGTGTTGTTTTTTTAATCCTTCTTCCCAACAAGAGGATGACTGAATGTGAGTTGAATGGGGATTTGTTTTGCTATGTATTAGTTATCTGTTAAATACCAATAAGAGAATATATTTAAAAATATATATATGTATAATGCTAACTTATAATGGGCAATGGTCACCACGTTTAATATGCTTAGACTAAATTATCCAATAAATAATCAATTGATAGACTGAAAAATATCAAAATGCATTTTGGAATAAATACATTTGTATTTCAACACAAACAGCGAAACAATTTACCCAGTGTGAACAGACCTTTTACATAGCGGACATTTTGGCCACAGGTTAAATGAATGACATTAAGAATGGGTCCATTCTAATTAAGTGTAACAGGAAGCCATGACAGTGAGCAATCATGCAAAACAGTCATTATTAATGTCATTAGTTACTCCTGTGCTTTTCTTGCTAAGACGTGTAAAAATATACTTAACTCATTAAACAAAGAAGTATTAATTTCCTTGACAAATCAAAAAAATAAAACAAACTGTTCTTGGAGTGAATGACTGACACCTTTTGACAGCCAGTTAAGTCTGTGGAAAACCACAATGATCAACAGGGCCAGGCATGAGTGAGCATTCATTAGACTGACTGACACTCCAATAGGTCATTATGCATGCACCTCTCTCTGTAGCACTAAAGCTTTACTGCAAAAGCCTCAAAAGCCTCTTGTCTTTAGCATGGATAACACTGCGCAGCCTCTGTACCTTCAGATGAAGCTTTTGTATGATGCGGGAGATCAGCCTGGAGAACTTGTTCACATCAATTGCGTTGATGAAAGTCACCGCTTCTTTAATGCTGTTTGAAAACAACAAATGTGTGCATTGATGACAGCGGCGTAGAACATTTTCAGATCTTTTGGTTAAGAAACAGAATCAGAGTTTACTGCCCAAGTGTGATGACATGTATGAGAAGTATTTCACTGTCAGCTGTCAGTTACATTGAAGTAGAGACACCACAAAGCCAGTCGACTCTATTAAAAAGAAGCATTCAAGATGTTGCTCAAACCAAGTAGTAGCACTACAGTCCTGCTGTATCTAAAATGACTAGTTCTGAAGAATGGGGGATTTTAAGCCCAATTTGTACATCTCACATAATAACTGGTTTTACACTTCAGACTTACACTAAGTGAGCATGTATTTATATTTATATATTTTGCTTCTCTAATCCTCTTTTCTTAACAATGACATACAGTCTTGACTTAAGTTATGAAACTTACATTCTTGTCATTTTAAACTTCTTCAGTCACAGAAAACACATGGTGGCACGACAAATATTTATGCACTTAAGCGCACCCATTCAGAAGAATTGTGACTTTTAGCCCCAGTTTGTGATTCTTTCATAAAGACTGAGACATTTTTCGTTCGCTATTTGATTGCCCCGAATTGCTGCCTTTAAACCTAAAACAGTGCATCAAAGTTACAATATTTTGGAGGTGAATCATAGGTATAATACCTTATTCTGCAAAGGAAAGTGTCTACCCTTCTGATATTTTTACTTTATTTACATTTCCCTCTAAAACGTAAAGGTCCTACAATGCTCAAGTGGACTGCCAATGTCTAAGTTGGCCTAAGGCACAAAAATATATCTACTTTACTCCTATTCACCTCAACTGTAGCTTCCACCAAAGCCATTTATATGACTACATAACTTGGTGCATTACAAAGAATTGGTGTAAAATGGTTTCGCCCTAAAAGAGCAAGAAACCTGATAAAAAAAAGACACTGTTTAATGTAGACAGCAGTAGCATAAGTCATCCCCAAGCTAGACTAACATGTGTGCTAATCTCCATTTATGCATCAAATCACAATATCGACAACTTTGCCTTTGTGTCTCGGAATAAGGCTAAAGTTAGCTTAATGTTAGCTAGTTCGTCTCTGACTTTTAAAAAAAAGACTTCCCACCTTTGTGTTTCTTTTATAATAGAAGTCATCGTAGCTTGTTGCTTTCTGTCAGTAGAAAATAAAGAGCTGAAAAGTGTCAAAGCAGCAGCAGCATCCTCCTCACACTGTTGTCATTCCTCCTGCTTCCTGTTGTCACGAGACGGCTCACGTGACAGTCAAAGCTGCGCGATAATGCGCAGTGAAGTGCAGGATGTAGAAAAACAGTATTTGAAATAAAGTTTAAAAGTGTGACACTGGTGTATTTTAATAGAGTAGGTCTACAATAATTTTACCAGAAAGCAGCTGCGGTCGCAGTAGTGCGGTCGTGTAGTTTGCGTAACAGCTGCGCACAATGAAACTATAAGAGTCACTACGGAATTAACAATGGACAAACAGAGCCGGTGGTTAATGCGCAATAGACAAAATCGGATCACGATCGTATTGCAGTGGTATTAAAAAGTGTGAAGTTATAATACTAGTTATAAGGTAAATACAAATTCCCATTGGTAGGTCTTCATTTTTTCAAGTGTCTTATCAGCAATAGGGGTATTGCCACATACAAGGATTTACTTTTGAATGTCCTGCAGATTTTCACAATAACCATAGTGAGAAAAAAAAAAAAAAAATCAAGCTTTGCAAAAGTCAAGAATTATAAATATCACTAAGAAATTAATAATAAATGTGAAAGACATCCGTTTTTAAAGTGAAAAGAGCTGTACAGCGTTTAAAGCTGAGAGGATGGAATGTGCAAATATTCACAGGATAAAGAATATGTACACCTTGCAAAGTGGATACAGGATGACATGTTAACAAGGTGTTTTCAAATAAATCATCTGCCTCCTCTTTCACGGAATAAGTGGTCAAATGCTTGAACCAGGTAAAGAGCTTTCACAACCCCAAATGTATTCTTATTAATGACTCATAACTAGATCTATAAAGTATTACTAAATTATTAATCAGCCATTATTACAGTCTTTGGTTACATCTTTTGAATTCCTTATAAAAGGCCCCTGGAGACCTACCATACCTACCACATGCAGTATTGTTAAATTAAATCTTATAAGTGGGACATGCCCAGGGATATTTTAATGACATGCTGCGCCTGAGAACAGTGGATTAAATGTGCTATATCAAACACATACTAGCAATGTAAGATAAGAGTAATAATGAAGTCAGACAAACACACAGGTTGAGTTTCGACAGTTTATTATGTTGAAAAAGAAGAAAAAAAAGGTCATGCACAGATTAAAATCAAGAGATTTGATAAGACATGATAAATCATTTAAAAATATTTTGCATACAAATAAGAAAAGAAAGAAATCATTTCAGCATATATATCCATACTTCTGTCACACAGCATATCTGCAATATAATAATATTCTTTATTGTTTGCAATGATTTTACAAACAAGCTGTAATTTATGACTTTCAATACTGTAGCAGACCTGTTTCAGTTTGGTAGTCGAAATGGTTTCATGCTCTTTTGTCTCCATTCATTGATTTCTCTAGTCTGGAATAACCAAACCAATGAGACTGTTGCAAAACATCAATACCTGCCACACTTTCTTTTTTTAAGTAAACACTTGAGATGGTGAAAGGTTTTCAGTTACAAACTGACACAGATCTGTACTGTAGCAGCTAAAT
This sequence comes from Pempheris klunzingeri, assembly GCF_042242105.1. Lineage (NCBI taxonomy): Eukaryota > Metazoa > Chordata > Actinopteri > Acropomatiformes > Pempheridae > Pempheris > Pempheris klunzingeri. The sequence continues at coordinate 9,931,612 of NC_092018.1, forward strand.
GTCAAGGGCCAACCTCCAGTGAGGCAGAAGGAATGTACCGATAAATAAATACTTCATTTTTCCTTCCAACAGAATAATCACATTGTAAAACATTCTTTTCTTTAATAGGAAAAACAAAGAGATAACACTAGAACAAGGAGTGTCAAGTCACACAGTACCTTCAAGATGTATGGTTTTGATAAAAGTTAGTAATTTGAGGTTTTGGTAAACAGATTGCATCTCGGTAAACATTAGCTGACATCTGCAGGTTCACGATCTCGCTGCCACTATTTGAAGGAAGGTAAATTTGGCACTTTTATGCTGATGTCACCAATGTTGATGTTTCTGGGCATTTCCGGGAGGTTCATGTTCTTTACAGCTGATACGGCACGAGCAGGTGCTCCTGCAATACCGGCCTACACACACACACAAAACACACACATGAAGGATTGATAAGATACAAATCAGTAATATAATCAACATGCTGTACACAACAACACACTGAACACTGAACAGTGAACACTGGACACACACACACACACACACACACAGTGCTAAACAGAGTACTATAGACAAAAACTGCTGACAAAATGCAAAAGCACTGACAGCTACTAGGACAGACAACATGTGCAAATGTACATTCAGATGCCTTCATAGCTTCATATGCACATGCATTATTTGGTTCTATAATGATTTACACCACAACCAGAGCCAATTACAAATCAACTGTGAGGACATACTGTACTAGACCATTCACTAATTTTGAAGTACTGAGCAGTGCTGGACATTCATCAAATGGACAAAAGGCAGCATTGCTTGGAAAGTGAACCCACCGGACTCTTGAGGACCGATAAGGGTAAAAATGCAAGGAGAGAATTGGGTAAAGCAGAAAAAATGGATTTGGATATGAAGACGGAAATGATGTTTGGATAGATAGGTGTGTATAGAATCTGTGGGTCAAATTTAAAAACAACACAATTTAATCTTTAGCCACAATAGCACAGTTGATGCTGTACTTCTAGGGGGCTGAATTACCTCTGGAAAGACTACACATGACTGTGGCTAACATTTGTCTGTCTACGAACATGTTTTTGAAAAGAGGAATACGAATATTCTGCCATTTACACATCTATGGTGTTAACTAGTGATGACATAAGGAGGTTGTAGGCCTAGTACTTCTAAACTACAATGGGAGATCTATTCTCAGGGACAGAGGAGGCACTTCACTCTAACACAATGAATCTCAATGTGGAACTTCATAAGAGCAATTCAGCGTTCACTGTAGCTTTGTGGAACGATAAAATACATCTGTGGAGAGTGACTGAATCGATGTTTTTGTCTCAAGTGTGAAAGGACATTTGAGAATCACTGTGGTTAGAGACCCCCCCCCCCACCCCCCTCTCCCCTACTGAATCTTTAGCAGAAAGACCCAAAATTGGCCAAAAGTGTTTTTGTAATGAACACATTCGAACGCGTAAATCATTTAGTGGTATGACACACGTAGGGTATGTCTGGATTGTAGATTTATCGACTCAACATATTTTCACAAGGTTATTTCAATGGAGTGTTTGTCTTATGGGCATTCCTCCCTCTGCCAAGAACCAAGGAGACTTGTGTTGGATGGAAGGATGACCGTGGAGAGGAATGCTGATCCAGCACATGGGCTTAGTATTAAGGACACTCGAGATCTTTTTTTTCTCATCACTGTAGGTCGCCTAGAGACCAACTGTGCAAGCCCATTACAGTGGGTGACCAATATGTACAGAAATAGTAACACCAGCTGTGTAACACACGACAATGACTTGATTCTCTAGTCTATGTAAGTGACAGAGCCTTATTAAAGGCTGGAGCAGTAGCTAATCTCTGTGCCAATCTGTGCAAATGGCTGAAAGTCTAAAATCAGATGTTTTTATTGTTGGTTTAAGACAAACTACACATGGTTTAAAAAGGTGATACCTTAAAGGAATAGGTCATCATTTTGAGCAATATGCTTAATGCTTTCTTTGCGCCTAGTTAAAAGATGGATTTAATACCACTCTTATATCTGTATGGTAAATATGTAGCTACGGCTAGCAACCAGTCAGGACAGGAGGAAACAGCCAGCCTGGCTGTGGCCCACCTAAAAGCACCTTTAAAGCTGATTAATGAAAATGTTATATCTCGTTGTTCAACCTGTACAAACACCTACCGTGCGTGCTAAAACAACTATTTGCTTGTTTGAAAAGGGTTGTGTCAAACTGTTTAACTTCCTGTTTCTATCCACTGGTTGCCTGGCAACTGGTCCAAGCCAACAAATAGTCTGGCACATAAAGCCCTGAAAATTATAGGTTTATATAAACTGTTAATAAGTGAAGTTTAGGGGTGCTGGTAGGTGTATTTTGTCACCTTTGGACAGAGCCAGGCTAATGATTTCTCCAGGTTCCTCAAGCTAAGCTAAGCTAAGCTAACCAGCTGCTGACTGAAGATACATGTCTAGCATTCAGGTATTTGACTGATATCAGTCCTCAATCATTATCAATCCCCTCATCTAACTATCTGCAAAACAAACAATGAACATATTTCCCAAAATATTGAACTGTCCTTTTAATATACTGCCCCATTCTAGGCCAGAGAAGTTTTGATATTGTCACAGTTAATTTTGATTATTACACAAAGAGACCAATCTCATTAAAAATTGACGTGTTTGCTAAATATGTGTTCTTTAGCAGGGTTAAAGAACTCAAAACACAATAAAACACCTTAAAAAAAAAAAGAGTTCTGTAGTGTCTCTAGCTTGTTAGATTTAGATTTCTTTGAACTACAGTGGGTGGACAATATAATAGGTACACCTGACAATACGTATAATGCACCACCGTAAACTAGCTGCTTCTTCGCTGCCTCAAAAACGAGTTTGAAAGAGTTGAAGCACCACGTCTCTGACACAGTCTCAACAGAAGTTCAACATTACAAAATTTACAAAGATATTATTTATTTATCAATTGTAATAGGTGGCATTATACTGTCAGCTGTTATACTGTCACCTCCTGTGCTTTCACCAACGAGACGGCGACAACTATTTTGAGTTTAAAAAAAGAAATGGCAACATTTTTGGGTCTGCCATTAAAGATTCCTATTGTATGTTAGTGACGTAAGTTTGCTATTACATGGAGGGCCATATGGTGAGACGCGGGAGGGAAGGGGAGTAAACTTCAGTTAAGGTTACAGTACTTGGTTGTAAATTTAGCAGTACCTGTGTCTACCTGTCCTGCCTGGTAGACTGAAAGATAAACGTCTGTAAAGAGAGAGAAGAATGGAAAGAACTAGACAGGGTCAGGAAAAAGAGGAATGAGGAATGTTAAAGCAGATTAAAGTAATTACAGTTTATCTCCACAGAAAAAAAGTGATAGGACCTATCATAGACCACACACTTAGAATGACAAAAATGATGTGAAGGTTGTCCCACAATTATCTTTATAGTATTTGAGAAAGTTTGAGGAAAAAACACTAATGCCACTTAATCAGTCATTGCCCGTTTGGAAGGAGAACAGCTCATTCCTTGTTCCCCAGAGACTGCCCTATAAATGGACAATGTCATTTTGAATTAGCATCAGTGTGAAAAACACACACTGCGGTCTAGGGTAGGTCCAAAAGGGAAAGACAGAGCAGCTCTGGTGACTGTAGAACAGTAAAAGACTCGGCTTAGTGAACATCAATCAAAAAAGAAGATTCTATCTTGTTAAAAGCACACAATGTAGCTCAGGTTATTAGAAAAAATGCAATTTTTTTAACACTAAATCTTTTAAACTTTAAATGCTGGAGCACACAATTGATGTCAGTCAATTGATGTCAAACCTGACCAACCTTTCACCTCGTTGTGTAAGCGGCAAAACACAACTACTTTGTACAACTTTAGGACTTTCTGTCAGCATTTCTCATTGCAAAGCAAAAAAGGACTCCCCAAGAACATTGCCCCAATATTTAGACATTACTGCAGTGCATTGTAAGTCATAATGAAAACAAAGCCGAATCATTAGAGCAGTTAAATTTTAAACTATCAGAGACTAAAATCCACATTTTGTAAAACAGAAATGATTTCATGAAATTGTCTCTGGCTGTCTGTGCGATTAAAACTTTCCAAAAAGTAAATGAACGTTCATCTGCTAGCAGAAGCTGTATGGAAAGCAAAGCAATGTCCTTGCATAGGGCAAATATCTAAGCAAGGACACTGGCTTGTAGATGTTACAAAACACACTGGAAAAGCATTTAGTCCAACATGAACAGTGTATAAAATTCACATTCTCTTCCAGATTAATAAGAATGTAAAACACAGCCTACAACCAGCCTGTTTTCATGAATATGTGTCATTTCTACATGATCGAATTTAAGATGGTGATTGAGTGATTCAATGGTCACAGATTCTGGAGATGCACTGGACAATGGTACAGTTAAGTCTCCATAATAATGACAAAAGCGATGGCTATGATACTGTCATTTACACTGAGGGATACAGTAAAGGACACGTTTTGAGTTTTGGCCTGTGTTGAGAGCAGTGCAGCAGCGAGAGGAGAGGCCGAAAAAAGGGCACAAACACTCAAGAGTAGGTAGGGAGCATCCACAAGTTCACCGGAGAGTAGCATGCAGGGTGCAGCATACACGCATGCCTGCATACTGTATACAATACCTCGGAGAGTATGGAGGTAGAATCAAGTCATACGTACATACATAAAGTGGTCTGGCAGGGTCAGGCTTACCTCAGACTTCTCCATCTTGTTCTGGGCGTCCACCTGTGTGATGATTTCATTCATGTTGGTCTCCAGGACCATCCCGCCCATCACCATCTCTGCCAGAATGTTGTGGACCTGAGAAAAATAAGATGTGAATCGTGTTTTAATATCACTAGATGACATATTGAAATTGTCCGAGCAGGAGCTTCAAAACCCAAAGATATGTGATGGTCACATAAGATAATGTAAGACAAAGGAAAGCAGAAAACTCTCCCATTTGAGAAGCTGAATCTGAGAATATGTACCATTTTTTTCCTTGAAAAAATGCCTAAAACCATGAATCAATTAACAAAATAATTCCTGATAAACTTTCTGCCAATCAACTACTGTAATTGTAAGCAAGTATGAATGGTGTAGAAGCCGCTTGTAACACAAAAAACATCATTTGACAAACCAATTATTGTTACTGACTAATTTGCTCAATGACATGTCACAACACTTAATCTGTCACAGCACAAGACAGAACATCAGATCAGTGTGACACTGATGACTCAGGCAGAATAGTAAAACTGATGTCATACTAGGCCGACGTCATTTCTAAGATCAAACATTCAAGCAGTGTTGTGAAAATGCAACATCACAAAGAGGCAAACCGATTCAAACGTATTTCCTACCTTGTCTACATGGAAAATTAAGTCAAGCTCACAGACATTCTCAAAGCATTTGTCCAGCGTTTCGACAAATACCTGAAAATGAAAAGAACTGAATGTAAAAAAAAAAAAGAATTGACTTGCCATTGATTGTAGCACAAAAATAATTCAAGAAAGACACCAGGGGTACATGGTTATAGATCAACTGTGGTTTCTCAGGTTTTTACCTGGATTAAGTCTAAAATTCCTAGTTCGCTCTCTGAAGAGTCCACACAAAACACAAAGTACAGTGTGGCGTAGTGTCTGTAGATCAGCTTGTAGTCTGATCCTCCAATCAACCTGAAACGCAGGGGACAAGGAAACATCACACCGGTACCTGTCCTGATTAATACATTACAGGTAGGGATAGAAAAAGACGGAAATCTTGACTTGTTTTGCACTCTATGCTGAGCATAACCTGGTATGATTAGCATGTCATACACATGTTACAAAGACATCACAGAAACAATCAATAAAGTATTTCTATCTATCTATCTATCTAGAAACACAGGGAGGATGCTTTAAGTCGTGAGTCAACATATGTAAAGATACGACATGTGATATGCTAACATGAGAAGACTGGCCTTGTGTTCACAAACAAAACCGGCTTGAGCCACGACATGTTGTAACCCCCCTAGTATTGTGTTGTGTAATTACTAATTAATAATAGTAGTAATAGTTTTAAATACTTGGTTGACGGGATACTTCTTATAATGTATAGTGTCAAAGAGACTGCTGGGAGGAAAAAGTGCAAATGTGAGTGTGAGCAGTGGACTAAAAGGAGGCCTGGTCCGCTCCTCATTCATGAATGATAAATGAGCTTAACATCAACGCTGTTATTATTGATTGTCATACATGCAACCCTCTGAGCTTTCCTTTATTGTGTGAAATGAATTCCTCTGATGCTGGATTTGAGTACTTAGCTTCCCCAGCGTTTACTTCCACTGAGTTGGGAGATAAAACCCACTTCTTTAGCATTTAGACACAGTTGCTTATGCAGGAGCAGGCCTGGCCGGAGCACTTGGGCCTCACAACTTACATTCCACCTTCTAGGAAATTACAGACGTTCTCATCTCTTTTTGAGACCAAGTGGAAGGTTTCCCTGATGATCTGTTGCTCCGTGTCTTCGCTCTGCAAGACGAATGAGATAACAGAGGAAGTTAAACAAAGAGAAGTCGGTGCATAATATGCTGTTTGTGCACTTAATCGCTTCCAGTGAGCCGTTTCATTACTTCTAGCAGGAAGACTGGGTCAGCAGGCATATGAATGGTTCTCCTAACCTTTCTTTTTCATATCCAAACTATTCTCTTTGTCATATTTAAACATACACTAGTGCCCACGGGCTACACAGGCAGTGATTTCTTTGCACAAAGCTGAACCGAGGCATTATTTGCTGATGGATGAGATTCTGTTTAAAACCACAAATATCCTTAGGCATGATTGCAAGCATCCACTAAAAGGCTTAAAAAGTGGGCTAACAATTGAAGATTTCCTGAACTAATAGAGTCCCATGACACAATAACCAGATTCGGGCTTCATCCTCTTCCTGCATTGGGTTGTTTTAGACATTATCAGGCAAACACATTTTAGTTGATAAAGAATTGAAATGAAGATGCATACTGAAGGTCGAGGAGAAGGCATCCAAAAACATACAGCCTGAGGTTTAGAAATCTAGCCTAACAATCATCAATCAGAAGTCAGCAGCGGTTAAATACTTGTTGTGTGCAGCGCCAACATTGAGTCAGCCTCACCAAAGGGTGCTAATGTCCTCTCAGGGTGGATAACAGGTCAGTGAGCACAAGGAGAGGAGAGGCTGTCCAGTACGCAGCTGGCTGGAAGACTGACTCAGTCATGTGACTTATAGCATAAGATATATTGATGCAGACTGAGTCAGACAATGAAAGTTTTCTATTTTTATTTTATAGCACCATAGTTTTGGCAGAAAAAGAAAACGGAACACTAAATTAACTTGCGATTAAGCTTAATTCAAGTACGCGGGAGAGTTTTGTACATATCTAATGAATTCTCTCACAGTTTAATGATGCAGTCACAAATAAGAATCTTGAAAAATAGCAGCATCCTTTTCAACCTCCTTTTAAGATGTTTCTTGTGTTCCCGCGTCCTTCTCTGGACAATATGTGGCCTTCAGAAGTACGAATATCAGTACCAACCTCTTCCTTAATATCATTATGGGAGACGTGTGTGATATTTGAGGGCATACAGGCGGCCCAATGGTTAAAGGCACATATATTAAACCTGCAACATCCCCACTTTGTTTCATGTCCAACCCCCTTCTCTCCCCTTGGCTGCATTTGTATCTAATCAATATTACATACTGTTCATGACACGCTATAATGGAGTTGTAGACAGGTATGAGAACATTTTTACATGTCAAGTGTTTATTAACGTACTGTATGTCAGTATAATGAATTTTATGAAACGTAGAAGCACAATCCCAACACCGCGACACACATATGTGGCCTGGCCTTGCTGTTATAGCATGAACACCCAGCTGTTCATCTCCCAAAACTTCTCACTGATGCTGGCCGAGTGTCGATTGATGGTAAATGAATTTACGCGGTGTGAATTTGTGTGCTTACATACATCACTCTCATTTTCCCCCACATGTCACCCTTAGATCTGACTGATGCTTTGACTTGTGTCTGAGCCAGCAAACCGGCTCTAACTAGGAGACCTCCTCAGCTGTGCGACTCCCTCTCCACAAACACACGTCATGCTTCACTGCCTAGTATCATCATGTGCAGCACCTCACACAAGCCTTCATCTATAAACACCAACCAACACTAGGGCCTGTTCTTAACCATAAACTAACTTAAATAGACTGAATGCTGAGGACAGTTTCCACAGCTCGCAGTATGTGTGAAATATTACACGCTGCCAGCCAGTAAACCGACACCTCAGCTTTTAATATAACAGATGGTGTCTACATAGCCTTCTTATAATCCGATCAATTTCAATTAATCCTCCTCAAATACAAATACATTCACGTCCATCTCAACAAAGACTTACCGGGACACGCAAAATGAAGCTAAACAGTGTTTTTAAGTCCAGAGAGAATGTCTGCACCTATCGGTAACTTTCCTTAGATTGATTCATCTCCAACATGTCCAACAATTGAAAATACTGAAAAAAGACAAAAGTGACATCTTTAAATGTCCATGACCTACTGCCCTGATTTATCAAGCAAAAATGTCAAACATTTGCCGGCTCCATCTACTCGTATGTGAAGATTCGCTGCTTAATAAACTAAATATTTTTGTGTTTTTTGGACTGATCCAAAACCAGCAATTTGACGACTTGAAGATTCAATTTTCTGCAGGTATTTCCTGATATTTTATAAACCAACTGATGAAATCCTTTAATGGAGAAAATAATCAGGCGATTAACCGATTATGAAAATCAAGAAACCCTCACATTTGAGAAGCTGCTGGTCAAAATTTGAAGTTATTTTAGACCGCGAAGATTTTGAGACAATTAAAGGGGAAATGACCTCAAAATGATACTGCAACACGTTTAAAATGTCCTTATATTTGAACTCTGATTAAAGCTTTGCAGACAGATTCGTCATGAGAACAAACCTGACGATGACTGTATCAAACCTTACAGTTTTTGAGGAGCCTTTTTCCTGCAAATCTGTGGCAACCTTTGCTTGATACAAATGATTTGCTTGCCAATTAATTTTCTGTCACTCAACCAGTCAACTATTAGGCCTGTGTCACCTTGCTATTGTAGCACCAATATTAAAGAAGGGCCAGGCAGCCATCCATGAGATATAAATCCAATTATGGGAACAAGCCAACACAGCTTGGCCAGGCAAAGGATATTACATAACCTGTCGTTTTCTACCTGCGTGGACTTTTTTTTTTTTCTTTTTAAGTTAATGACAATACAGCTGAAAGGCTGGAGTGAGCACGAGGCGCTCACAAGGGCGTTATTAAAGTCATGTGACACAAACAGAGGAAACTCACTTGAGTGTGTGTTCACACGCCACACAGCTGGATGTAAAGTGAATAAAAACCAGGCTGGATCCCGGCAGGAATGTGATAGCCTCGCCTCGGCTTGCACACGTTTAATTATTCATATTTCAGAAAGGACATCTTATACAGCAGGTCTGAAACTACAGCGAAGTCCACACGCCTTCCCATTCAAACAGATAGCGTGAAAACAGTGGAAAGATGGAGCTGGTTTGCATTAACAGCACAGAAAGAAAACATTAAGGGGGAAAAAAAAAAAGTGAATAGCCACAGCTGGAGATTTTTTATTTACTTTTCTCCTCTTGGCCTCTAAATCATACAAACACAGCTTTATGGAGAGTAAATGACAGCAGAATAACAACTAAATCCCATGTTACTCACATAATGCTCGTAGAATTTAGAAAGCCTCGGTTTCCCGTGGTTGTTGAATATTAAAATGGCTTTTATCATGATTGTGGCTGAGCGGAGGGAGGCGGGGGGACACAAACGGGTCAGTCTGTCAAAGACTGCAGTCTGGCCGCTCCCGTGAACCCAGATCGGACTCGGATTCAGGAGCTAAATCCCGTCTCGGTGTCAGGTTAATACGGGATAGCTTCGAGCTACACGCTGCTACTCCTCCATCGTCTCTTTACGGAAATATTCCACGTCAAAGGACCAGTCATGCTCTCCTCCTCCTCTTCCTCCTCCTCCTCCAGCTACGGCAGCCGCAAAGGTCCAAACTTCTGCCGCGCAAACCGCAGAGGGGGAAAAAAGGTGGTTGCCTATACCAGGGGTGTCAAACTGATTTTAGGCCAGGGGCCACATACAGCCCAATTTGATCTAAAATGGGCCGGACCAGTAAAATGATAAATTTACCTTTACTGTAAATAACCTATAAATAACGACAACTCCAAATGTTTCCCTTTGTTCTAGTGCAAAAAAGTACAAGTACATTCTGAAAATGTTCACATGTAATGAACTATCTTTTTACAAAACATTATGAAAACTTTCTCAAGAAAAATAAGTGCAATTTCAACAATATTATGCCTCAGTTTATCATTTACACACGTGCATTGCAACTTACAGATCACAGTGTATCTACAAAGGCACAAAACATTTAGTCACAGGTATCTCGAACTGAACAATATAGTGTTTTACATAGCAGTTGATGTCTTCGCTGTAATTTTCACACTTTGCAAAGATTGGACCCTGTGGCGGGCTGGTTTTGGCCCGCGGGCCGTATGCTTGACACCCCCTCATCTATGCAGTGGCAGAAATTATATGTTTTATCATATGAATATTACCCTGCATTTATGTCAAGCTATGACCAATATTTGTGTTTTAGTTACTTATATACAGTACCAGTCAAAAGTTTGGAGACACCTTCTCACTCAGTGTTTTTTCTTCTGCTTTTATTATTTCCTACATTGCAGATTCATATTGAAGACACCAAAATTGTGATGGAATGCATATAGGATCATGTAGTAAAAAAAAAAAAGTGTTAAACAAACCAGAATATGTTTTATATTTTAGATGTTTCAAAGAAGCCACCTTTTGCTTTGATGACAGTTTTACACACTCTTTGCACTCTCTCAATCAGCTTCATGAGGTTGTCACCGAAAATGGTTTTCCAGCAGTGTTGAAGGGGTTCCCAGAGGTGCTGAGCACTTGTTGGCTGCTTTTCCTTCACTCTGCAGTCCAACTCATCCCAAACCATCTCAGTTTGGTTTAGGGCAGGTGATTGTGGAGGCCAGGTCACGTGATGCAGCACTCCATCATGATCCTTCTTGGTCAGATAGTCCTTACATAGCCTGGAGGAGTGTTTGGGCTCATCGTCCTGTTGAAAAGCAAACGATGGTCCCACTTTGTGCAAACCAGATGGGGTGGCATGTTGCTGCAGGGTGCTGTGGTAGCCATGTTGGATTAGTGTGCCTTGAAGTTGAACACCATCACACTTCCTCCTCCATGCTTCACTGTGGGAACCACACTTGTGGAAAATATCCACTCACCTTTTCTGCCTCTCACAAAGACATGGCGAGTGGAACCAAAACTCTAAAATTTGGACCCATCAGACCAAAGTACAGACTTCCATAGGTCTGATGTCCACTCCTTGTGTTTCTGGGCCCCAACAATTTCTTCTTCTTCTGCCTCAGTAGTGGCGTTTTTGCAGCAATTCGACCATGAAGGCCTGATTCACACAGTCTCCTCTGAACAGCTGATGCTTAGATTTGTCTGCTGCTTGAACTCTGTGAAGCATTTATGTGGCTCTAACCTGAGGTGCTGTTAATTTGCAGTTTCTGATCCTGGTAACTCTAATGAACTCATCCTCTAGCAGAGGTAACTCAGGGCCTTCCTTTCCTGAGGCGGTCGTCATGAGAGCTAGTTTCATCATTGCGTTTGATGGTTTTTACGACTGCACTTGAGGATACAATTTCTTGACATTTTCTGGACTGAGTGACCTTCATGTCTTAAAGTAATGATGAACTGTCATTTCTCTTTACTTAGTTGAGTGGTTCTTGCCATAATATGGCTTAAAACAGTAGTCAAATAAGGCTGTTCACTGTATAGAACTGTATACCAAACCTGCCTCTGCACATCACTGATGGTCTGAAACACATTAAGAAGTCAAGAAATTCCACAAATGAACTCTTGCCATGCCAGATGTGTTAACTGAAAAACATGTTAGGCGACGATCGCATGAAGCTGATTGAGAGTGCAAACAGTGTGTAAAGCTGTCAGCAAAGCAAAAGATGGCTATTTTGAAGCATTTAAGATATAAACCATATTCTGGTTTGTTTACTACATAATACCATATGTGTCCCTTTATGGTTTTGATGTCTGCAATATTAATCTACAATGAAAAAAAATAATAAGAATAGAGAAAAAACAATTGAGAGGGTGTGTCCAAACCTTTGACAGGTACTGTATATATCACGTATATTGTCCTTTTTGCTGTAATTGTACGTGTTTCTACTTCTAAAATGCAAGGTTATTTTGTTTGATTTAATTTGCCCATTTATATTATTGAGTGCTTGTTTATTTTCATGCTGTTTATGGTCTCTGTATTCTTGCTGTTGTTTGAATTTGTTGCCATTGATTGAGCAATGATAGTAAATTCATGACAAATTTGATTAGATTTTTGAGTAGTTGTCTGTCTTTTAGTGAGCTGAATTTTTGAATCTTTCTTTCATTTTATGTTAAAATAAATCGTGTTATTGTAGCTTTTTTTTTTATTTTAATGTTGTGTTTTCCGCCCTCAACATTAGCGACTGGTCCTGGTCCCATGTTTCTTGTGCCAGAGAAAATCCACAAATTCAATCAATACCGTTTGATGTAAACATGCTGAGCATTTCATGAATGAAATGTGGTATGTAATGCTAATGACAGGCTAATAATCTTAATAATTAAACATTGGATGTGACATTTCCCAAAAGGAAGATAATATAGACCTTCTATACCTGCTTTTTTTTTTTTTTACAGAACCAACAAACCACTTCAAATGTAAGTTTACATTGAGCCAGTTGATATTTATTTCTGTCCTAAAAGAGCATCAGTTTGACTGGTAATAGTCAGTTGAAGTTTTAGCCACAAGGTGGAGCAACAGTACATCTGATATTGATGATGTGGCAGCTCAGAGAAAAACTCGCCATGACCTCTACTTCAAAAAATATTCTCAACTTTTTACCCTGAATTTGGTCTGAATATCTTTCTGAGCCAGAGAGTTTTTTCTTTTGACAGACTGACACAGACTTTGAAGAAATGCAGGGTTTTTTTCTGCAGAAGTATTCCAGCTTTACTGCAGTTGATAACCAGCGATATTCAGATAATTTTACCTTATCCGTTTTTGAAAAGTGTGAAAAGTGTGCTGTTCCTACTCAAGCAGCATATTTTTGATTTCAACAATATTCCTGTAAAGAATCCTTGAGTAAGACGCTGAAGTGAAAGTTGGAGCTGAGCACTGATGTGACATTTGATATGTTGCACTTCCAAGCCACCACTTCTAAACACATACACAGTCAATACCCTGTTGATTTCATCTGTACTATTCAGTACATGACCTAAAATAGTCCCTGAGCCACTGAACAGGCTTCCACTGGCATGTTGTTTTTCTTCATAGTGAGTCTTCTTCTTTTCATCAAGATAAATGGGTGTAGTACAGTTGAGTGATTAACTGGACTGGCTCATCAGTCGCATCTAGAACATCCTGATAAAAGGATTTTAGACATGATATCAAAAACATGGACAGGAGCATCCCTGCTTGTGTATGAGCACTTATTCAGTTTGTTTCTTATTGTTTAGTGATGTGAGGTTTATCTGAGGCTGAGGTCTGAGGCTATAATTTACTCAGGTATTTGGATTTTGTGAAACTTCATATTCAGATGGAAGGGGTGCTCTCTGAGTCATAACTACCCCACCGTAGACGTAGCTGCTCCTCTGTGAGGACTTTTACTCTTGACTACTTATAGTGGACAGCCCTTTCTGCTTTATATTTTCTAATATACAATATTTTCATTTACACACATTTTACATCAAAACACAGGCCAAATTATTCAAGTAGTTTTCCACTAGCGTTACTCTCACACCCACAAGGCGTACGTGACTTGATCCATCATCAGATTTTATTGCTCGACTGTACAAGGTTGCTTGGTGGTATGAAAGGGCCACACGTCATTGGGTAATGAACTAAGTAAGCCATTATAAGTTTGCAGTATTAATGAGGGACTTTCCTCCCCGCCCCTCTGGTGTCCTTCCCTTTGCATAGGCTACTTTAATACGAGTGTTTCATAAGATTGACTAAATATATATTGCAAGAGTGATGTCATAATCTGTTGAGTTGGTGCATCCAAAAGAAGGGTGATAAACTTGATCTGGTCTGCACAAGCTTGATGACAGAGTTGATGCTGAGTTTCTGATGAGTGCACTCGGAAAAACAGTCTGGCCAGCCCTTGATGGGAAAATAACTCAGTGAGAAAGTGAAAGGGGGCGAGAGAGAAAGAGAGAGAGAGAGAGAGACAGAGAAAGGGGGAGCTTGTGTGTTTGTGACAACGTGGTGGAATTGGACTCAAAGAGGATTAGTCCAAGTTCTTAATGTGTGAGATGAATGCATAGCATCGGTTAAAACACGCAAAATTAAAGATAGAAATTGCATCATCTGTATGGAGCAGGTGTGTTGAAAGCTCTGCAACGTGTTTTTTTTTCTCAATATTCAATCATGCACTCGCAGCTAAACGCATTTAAATTAGACTGTGCTGTGGGCGTTCCCCTTTTTTCAATAATGGTACAGTCCATTACCAGCTCGCCCCCAAATTGTTGCTCTGGCCTATAAAAAGTAAAGGACTGAACAAAATTGGCAAGACAAACCTGTTGTTCTTACTGAAAAGAAATAATTGAAGAAAAACCTGCTGCCCAGCTGAGAGAGATGGAGCAAACCGAGGTGATGAAGCCAGAGACTCTGGACGACCTGATAAAAATCCTGCATAACATCTTCGCGAGTGATTCCATCAATGTTGAGGAGGTCCAAAATATAATGGAATCATATGAAAGCAAGCCTGAGGACTGGAAGCAGTACGCAATTTTCGACAAGTACAGGTAAAACTGTTTCATAATCCTGATAGGACTAATAACTACTCAGATTTATTGTGCTGATGCACTTTGCACTCTTGCTCTTTTCCCTTGTCTGTCACTTTGGCGTAGTGCGTTTTTGTTTTTAAACTTTTATTTATCCAATCAAATTTCGCAATTTTTCATATTGTGTCTGTGTTCCATGTCACTTTTTTAAAAGTTAAAAGCACTTTATGTGGCCGCTCTGGAAGGAGGCACCGTGCCCTTGAAAAAGTGGTGCATATAAAGGACTTTAAGATAAGTTCATTATTCCTATAGGTTATGCATACGTATGGATTCATATAGTATAACCTGTTTAAAAGGTTATACTGAATGCATTTAATCCACGTTTTACATCCAGTCATTAAAAATGTCTTTACTTTTAAAAAAGCTTCGTCCTCATGTTTGAATGAAAACCAGCTGTTGTTGTTTCCATGCAGAATCGCAGCTTTAGTCACACCCTGTTGGAATAAAAGAAAAACAAACCCGAGTTGTTTGCATAATTCAGATCAGTGCAGCGTATTTTTAAACGCCACTTACTCGCCGATCTGATGATCTCGTACAAAACAGTTCGTTCGCAGTGTTTATCTCTGCAGTCCCCTCCCCGCCGCAAAATACGGCTGTTGTATTGAAAACTTTTCAATGGCTCCGGCGTCCCAGTGTTTTGGTGAGTGTTGGGGTCAATGGAGGGAGGGTGAGAGGGCCATCCAATCAACACTGAGAACGGATCACACACCCGCTGATTTCTGCAGAGGTGGCTGCTTGTGGTGTGTCTGTGCGTCGCCCACCAGCGAGCTGCAGCTGCTCATAAAACATTTGGAGACTGACGGGATCCCTCAGGGCAGACAAATAGGTGCCCAGCGGCGACAGTATTTACAGCAAGGACGCAGGTCCGCCTATGACACGAAGGGGATGCTGGTAGATTTTCTGTACGGGCATAAAATGAGTAAAACTTTGAAGTGTCAGTGGCCCCTGGCCCCAGATGGATTGTAGGGCAGGTGACATATTTTCCTTGGCATCTGTAAAATGAAATAGTAGAATCGACCGTTATCAACAGCAAGTAGTGTATTACAAGCTTTACGGTGCGGGTTTAGTTAGACAAGTAAAATAACAATAGCAAAAAAATAAATTCAAGTCATCATTTTGGTAATACATTTTAATTAGTAAACCTCATAATGCTCAAATGTCCAGACTTTCATCAAGAATTATATATACTATATATACATTCATATACATTTATGAATGTATACATATATATACATTTATAAACATTTTCACTACCTTTCCCAGTCCCAGTCACCTGTGCGTCACAAGTTTGCCCTCTGGCCTCCTTTTGAACAGTTACAGTAGGATACACGATGTACCGTCTGTGTCCCTGTTTGTTTAACAAATTATCATCTTTTGCAGGTACACGAGGAACCTGGTTGATGAGGGTAATGGGAAGTTCAATCTCATCATTCTGTGCTGGGGAGAGGGCCATGGCAGGTGAGATGCCTCCACATGCAAACGAATAATTAGCATGATTGTTGCTCATTTATAGCAAAATCCAATAGTCGTTTGCTAATTTTCTTGTTGTCTCTACAAGAGATTATCGCAGTAAATTTAAACCAGCAGGTATAAACCTGTCACACCTGCTGCATTAAACTCATCAAACATTTCATTTAGGAAATAATAAGATTGTCCTCTCATGTTATGGCATGTCACCAGCTCATCAATCTTTAGATACTGTCGACCACATGTTCGAGTGATTTGGAAATTATTGCATCAAGTTAATAGAGATAAGAGAGTCCAATGTTCTGCAGACAGACAGGAAGGTTGTGTAAACTGATATTATTAGATGATATCTATCGCAGTTCCCACCAAGTCAGCATATGTGACTTTAACACCTGAACTGGGAGTCTAGAGAAATGAGATTATATATTATTTGACCAGCACTAAGAGCTTTTTTTCACAAGAGCAAAGATATTTGTTTTACAGCACCTACTGCAGACTGCTTATTACTCATAGAATTGCAATGACATTACATTATATTATGCATGGATCTTATATCTGTCAGTCTGGATGAACAGTTTGTGTATTGCGTAGCCTAACACAAGAAGAAGAGGTCCAGAGTGTCTGAGAACACAACTGCAAAGATGAAAAGTCATGAGGAAGACATATTCTGATGCTGTATGCATGTGTGTTCCTCAACATTTGCAGTAGCATCCACGACCACACAAACTCCCACTGTTTCATGAAGATGCTGCAGGGTCAGCTGAAGGAGACCCTGTTTGACTGGCCGGAAGGTAAATCACAAGGAGATATGGTCCAGAAGTCACAGAGAATCCTCCAGGAAAACAAGGTCGCTTACATAAATGGTGAGAAACCAGACTGAGTGCTGATTGTTTCTTTTCTTTTTAATTGGAGTTGGCCCTTTACCCTAATAATACCACTTAGTTCTATTAATACTTGTTTGTTTGTGTGTGGGGGCAAGTTGTGAAACTGGTTCTTAACACGGTGAAACACTCTGATTCTTATGTTAATGTGGCTAAATAATAATGCTGTGTTCAGTACAAGAGAACAAACGTCCATTGCATGTTCTGTCCCACGTGAGATATGCTGATGTGACATACAGTATCTCTGCAGACACGACTGGCCTCAGTGTCATATATGGTTTTTTACTGTGCAGAGTAAAAGCAAAGATTCCAGCCAATTTACAACTATTCTAGCTGGAGTTAACAGCCAGTTGCAACTTTACAATGAATAGTATTCAGGTCTCTCTCCATATCTGACTGCTGACTGAGCATTTCCCCAAAGCCAACACAGCCCCGGTGTGATGTTTGGTCTCAGTAGTTGGTTACAGCACTGCCAGTAACTTCCTGTGCGCCTCGTATCAATGCATTCCAGTGTAAATGCATGTTGTTTGTTCATGTGTGTGTGTGTGTGTGTGTGTGTGTGCATATTTTAGACTCCATTGGCTTGCATCGTGTGGAAAATGGCAGCCACACAGAGGGTGCCATCAGTTTGCACCTGTACAGCCCCCCTTTCCAATTCTGCCAAACCTTTGACCAGCGGACGGGGCACAGGAACACAGTCAAGATGACCTTCTGGAGCAAATTCGGAGAGAGGACTCCAATTGTAAGATACTTTTTTATGGCTTTAATACATACATATTCAGTGAAAACTGACAATATCCAACGCAATAAAATCTCCTCTTTTGATTTACGCATGCAAACTTGGTGATGTCAAATTTTGTAGGTGGAAGTTTTGAGACTGTAAATATGGGACATTAAATTCAGAGATATGTCATATTATAACAAAATGCACTGTACAAACTTAATCATAGCTCAGCATGCAAAACAGCTTAAAAATAACAGCCTAAAGTAATTAAATAGCCTCTCTTGTTTTAGAGATTTGATTCAATTCATTCACTTACTACTCAAAAGCATTAAGGCCTGTTTATATAAATGCGTAACTGCGAGTTAAAATCTTAGCAAAACATGAGTACATACCACACACAGGATCATTACAAACAGTTAATTGAACATGCTGCCTTCCTCACCCCCCCAAATGTGCTGCCCTGTGAGCAGGAAGGTAGAAGTTTTTATAGCGCTGCTCTCATTAAACACAGCCGATAAGCAGTTAAAGCAGCACCCCATGAAGCTTCAGGAATTTGATAGAAAGTTTCCATTTCATATAGATAAAATGTGTTTCCAGTTACTGCTGTTTCAACAAAAATGTTGCTTCAGCAGGCAAGAAATGTTGTTGAAAAACGTGAGAGCAGTTTTTACGGCTCAGGCAAATAAGAATCAAATTTGGTCCAATTAACTTTTTTAATGAAATGCGTCCTCTGAAATCGTTATCCACACTGCTGCACATAATAAAATAAATAAATCACCAAGAAAACTGCTCAAAAAGGTACAGATATGAAAGCTACAGTATTGGACCTCTGCCTGCTCCGGACACCCTGCAAACAACAGTAGTCTTATCTGAAATCTTAAGTTGTATAAGCATACAATGGCCATAACACCGTTGAGTTAGTGCATTAGATTGCAACACTAAATGGAGGAGATAAGATAGTAGGAGCACCTAAGTGTGAGTACATAACGAACTTCACTCACCATACGCCCAACAATTGTTATGGCATGAGGTTGTTTTTTGGGATGGATTACCAATTAGGTGCTATATTACTTAATGGATGGAAAACTTAATTATGTCTAAATTAGGAACCTGGTTTTGAGTAGCCCTGGTTTCGCTTTGGGTATGACTCACTTAAAAGAGGTATGTGTAATTTGTTGGCTAATAGAACCCATAAACTAAACCACCTCTGCTTTTCTCTTCTCTTTTTGTAGGAGACCACAGTCTCACAAGAGAACAACTAAAGGTCACCAAAGGAGGCTCCAGATGATGAAGACAGTGGTATTTAAAATGACAATGTTATGAAATTGATTCAAGGGAAACTGCTGGGAAAGTGAAATGTGGACCTACTATGACTAAGCAACCCATTTCAAAATCAGGAGCGGGCCGGTTCAAAAGGACAACCCAGTAATTAGAATGGCTTTATCACTGCCCAGTGTGAGCTTGGCAAATACTGATGAGCACAGGACGAATGCATGAATAGGCTTGGACATGGATTGAATCTGCCTTTTGTTTGCTGGGCCTGAGGAGACCCTTTTCCAATAACAACATTCCTGTCTATCCATGACCTGTGTAACCACACTTTTGTAAAGTTATGGCCCATAGTCAAAGAGTAGAGCTTTAGCAATTGAAAAAGAAGGAAAATATTGCTGTCATAGTGTTTCTCTTAAATTTTATATCTCATGAAAAGAAAAACAGTGCCGCAATCACCAGTCTTGTTCTCAAAGGAGCACTTTTATAGCTGTATTTACTGTCATTTATACCACTCAAAATTGTCTTAACACCTTTTGGAAAAATTGTGATGAAGTGTAGCGTTGTTTGTATGATCTAATCAAAAAAAAAAAAGTCTGTTCTATTTTCATTTGGAAAAAGAAATGTAAAGCTTTCGAGTTGTGTTGTTTTAAAAGTGCGATGGTTGTAATTTATTTGCAGGTTATTCTGTTCGCGGTGGGAGTGTTTTAAACCTGCAAGCTACCGTGTCACTCCTAAATGTATTCATACTCATAAGTTTTGACCAAGAGACCCTTATGGAGGGATTATTTTGTATTATTCGCAATATGTTTAGTTAAAGCTCATACCTTTCTCAGGATTTTGGCATATTTTAATTGTAGCTATATTTATATATAGCGTGTAGTTCTTACAGCATAGCACCTTTCTTAGCACTGTCAAATGCATGCATGATTTCTGTGATGCAGTAAATGATAAATCTGGCCATAACTGTAGACCATTAAACGCCTATACCCTTTCAGAGAACTTCACTGTGTGTTTGTCTTCACTTTTATATATTTTTGTAATCTCTTTCTATGTGTCTCATACTATATGCCACATCTACATAAGATGAATTAACCCTTTAATGTCTGAACCATGAAATGATTGCAATTTTTTGAAACTGGAGTGGTCTTCTGACAAATTACAACAACAAAAAAAAAATAATTCAAATTTAAAAAGTTTTAATTTGTATCATTTTTGCTACATCCGGCATTTTTGTGCAATTTATTGCTCACAGTTTGTTTATCTTAAACAAACAAAACATATAAAACACAGATAAAATACAAAACACACAAAATAATATCACACAGAGTTAAGCCTTTTTTCGTAGACCTGTGCAAAAAATATAAAAGCAGATGCATGCATGCGTCCTTTGGTGTGAGATGCTGGGTGTAAACACTTAAATAGGTCAGCTTTGTTGCTTACCTCATTGATATTTAAGCAATGTGGGCCAATAAACCCTAATGGTTCACTGCTAGTGGCATTAATTGCGGAAATGCAATTTATTAGCAGATAAGCCCCGTTTGGCATCAGGCTGGCAGGCAAACTAATGCATGTGTTGCCATCTGTACTTTGAAACAAGGGACATATTGATCGGTCATTACCTTGACCAGTTGATAGATTATGTTAATGGTGCACTGATAACAGTACTAAAGACCAGACAAGTCTGACGTCTGTGCACAAGTGACATCTCCATGTCAAGCAAACAAGTGCGTTAACTGTACAATAGTGTGTGTGTATTAGTGAATTAATTTGAAAGATTGAAGACACACCAACAAGAATACTCCAGCAAAGCTCCATTTTCCTGTACAATGTATTCATTTACAGTAACTATACATATTGACACTGCACAGCTATTGATGCAAACTTAGTCAATGACAAGATAAGAGAGTTGGTAACTGTGCACGAGGTAAAATGCACATTAACCTATTCCTTCATATGTTATTTTAGGGTGTCCACTATAGAAGCCTATGGCCTCTTGGCCTCTCCCGTATTGTTTTTTCTTGCTCATACAGTAAGAAGTTTGTATGCGGGGGAATAGAGGTAAAACACGTCGTAGTCTGTGACGTTTAAATGATCTCAGATATGCAAGAGTACCTGTATGTGGACAGGAAAGTCAGTAAAAGTGGTTGCTCATCGTTATCAGCAATAAAAATAAAAGTCTCAGTGACCACAAGCCTGGAAATTGTATCTGTTCAGCTAAAAGTAGTCAACAGTGACATTTACTCATCCAAAAGGAACTGTACGCATACAGTTCTGTACTACCCTGGATGTTATTGCTTTGTGTTCCTTCTTAGTGACAGTTTCTCTCAGATCCACCCCCTCACGGCAAATACTGACGGTTCAGTCAAACAACAGACATACGTCAGTCACATTTCATCATTATTTGCCTTTGCTTAAAGCACCCAGTGTTTCAGGGAGGTGAGTTCTCCTCAGGTTTTCTCTGTACCAGGGCAGCCATGGGATGGCCTGCAGCCAGTGTTATATAATAATGAAGCAGTAGCCTTGATTGCTCCCCCAGGGCACCTGTTTTATAAGAGGACATGACTGCCATGTGCCTGGATGGACGCTCATCCAGTAGGCCGTTATCTTCATCTGATGATAAATTCTGATGTTTGGATTGTCAATTTAATGATCATGGTGCAGCCATTAAGCTTAATCCTTCAATAAAATAAGCACAATCCAGTGTCAGAAGGTTACTGGGTGTTGATTCCTCAACAGCATTAACATGGAAGAGGACGTTGAGCTTATTGCGCCGCAGATTCCGCAGGAATAGACTTGTGAACGCAATCTTTCTCTCAGTCCTTGATTAGAGTTTTAAACCATTACTTGACTAAATGTTGTAACAGGGGGCCTCTCTTTAGATGCGCTCTTCATCAAAATGCAGAGTGGTGTCTCCACTAATGTGAGAAGGCTGCATCATTGGTGGTCTTGTAAATTCACAGACCGTTGTGAAAATGTGATAGATAGCTTTTTGTGGTTTGACACTAAGGGCACTCCAGATGAGTTTCAAAACATTCAAGATTCAAGATTAAAAGACTTTATTGTCACATGCTCAGCAGTTACATGAAGTAATCAGTGGCAGTGATCAAGTAATATAAATAAGGTATATACAACGAAAAAAATAATAAGAAAATAAAATGCACTCATTAAGGTCATGATTATGTGATGATGATTGTGTATTTGTACATTTTCTAGTGATAGTGGGTGTAGTTACAATTTGTTCATCAGAAATGTTGCTATTGTTTGTCACTGTCTCTACTCTCAGAACACTTGCTTCATGCTGAACTTAATAAAATATCAATTTTAAGCCATTTACACCATGTCCTCTTTTACTGTGCTTTTTAGATTTTGGCCAGTTACACAATTTATGCATTTTTATCCCACTGGAACTGAAGTCAGACTTAATTCAACTACAGAGAGTTCATACTAATACAAGCCACCTATACTATAAACTGTGTGTTCCATAACAACCTACATTTCTGTTTTTTTTTTCCAGGAGGTTCCATCAATTCTTCCCTTCATTTCATTCTAAATCTATCCATTGTGCATATGGAGCTTCAACTAACTTACTGTAAGTCTCTTTGGACATACAGAGCAGAATGAATCCATTTTCTCAGTGTAGATGTTGACCTTGGGTTATAGGTCTCTGCCCGAACGGAAGACGCCTTGGCATGCAGCAGCAACAATTGTTCACTGATTCTTATATTTGGGCGTTTTTTTTTCTTCTCTTTGTTCCCTTTTCTTCACCGGTCACACTGTTCTCTGTTAGCGCCGCTAGAGTCGTCTCCATATCTGTGGAGCAGCTATAGTTATGGTGAGGATCATAAAACATGACAGCAATTTTCACAGTTTCCCTAACCCCTTACTTTGTTCTGGCAGTGCTGGGATTGAAAGTGCAAAGTAGAGTCTATGACTGTGTCCTGGGATGATAACAATAAGCCAGTGTTGTAGAATCTTCTAGGACTCTGAAAGAAGCGGAAGAGCTTTGATAAAGTACTTATCGAAGCAACTTCAGTACATTGATAGTGAAACACACATTCATACAGCAAATGGCACATATGCTGCATTATCAACACTGTGAGGCATGACAGCCCTTTGTTTTATTACATGAGTGAGTAAGCCTTTGCTCTGCACCTTCAGGGCCTTTGAGCGTTTCAGTTCATATCATTATTAACTAAATTATAACTTCAATGTTTAAATTATTATTACATTTTTCAGCTATTTCCATTTGGGCTTTCATTTTCTCAAAATGGTGAATGAACCCAACAAGAGTGAGATTGCTGAACTGACCGGTTACACACAAGAGTCATTCCTTAATCTCACAGAGGACATGGAAAAGAACTCTACGAAATTTCAGAAAACAGTAAAACATTATGAGCTCCATACCCTGGGTTTGCAAAACAGTGATCAATGCCTTCAGAGATCAATGCCAAGAGAGATGTAGCAAACAACATTTGCATTGAAAAACGTATTTGTACAACTAATAAGACATTTAAAATCTCTTTATCACTCTAAAATCTTAGTTAATTATTTGCAAAACAGGTGTTTGAGGAAAAAGTACCAAAAAAGACAACTGAAAGAAGAATAAAAGATAAGGTTACACTGAGATGACATAATCATCTAGAGCTGTACTTTTGGCTTTTACTGATGTTTTGGTCAAAACAGGGAATGTGAAAACAGGCATACGCCAGTAGCACACTATGTCCTGACATGTCTTACTCTGACCCACAAAACTCATACTTTGGTCCCATTACTGAGACTCTCAGGACGCAGCACCTAAAGAGAAAAACAACAAAATATAGTAAACAGACTCCACATGCTCCACAAACGGTTGCTGCATCTAGAAAGCTAGCAGACACAGGTCCAAAATGTTCATTCTAGCAACATTCTAGCAACACGTGCAGCACTGAGAATAAATGAAGAAAGAAAATGTCTTTCAACAGCTCAGAAACACAACTTAAAACTGCTAACATGTTTATTAAAAAACAGAAGTTTCAGAGCAGTGCAGAATATGTTCACAGCTTATGGCATCAGTTTGGGCCCTTGTACCTTATGAACATTTAATTGCAAAAATATTTAATAAATTGATTGAAAAAAACAACAACATTCAGTCTAATGAACAAAACATAGATAAAGGAACAAAGTTTAAAGGAAACATCCGTTGTTAAATGAAAACCAAAAGTTAATCAATCTTCTATCTGGTTACCGAATCGAGAGACCTCAAACTTCCTGTTTGACTCCAGCTGTAAGTTCCCATGTCATGAAGACAAACAAGACACAAACAGTTTCAAATAAAAACTAATTTTTCTGAGGTGTGATGCATTCTCACATGAAACAGGACCACATTGGGAGGAATTTGAATTGGTAAAATAGTGGTTAAAATGAGAAAAGAAAAGGTGAATTCATCTTTTTAAACTACTGGAGGCCATTTTGTTGATGGAGAAAACCGTTGCTGTGAACGCTGCTGTGTCACAGTGAAACTCATTGAATCACAACGAAACTTCTGAACTTGGCATCACACCTCCATATGCTGGAAGGACACCACAGACCAAAACCAATAGCCTTGTGATGTTAAAGGCATCTCAGAATGAAACAGAAAACAAGCACCACACCTTCACAACACATTAAGTGTGTCCTCTTATATTTCCAATATCATATATATATATATATATATATATATATATATTATTTCCAGTCCAGTACAATGGGCATAGCTTGCAGCTTGATTTGATATTTAATTTTTCCTTGTTTAAAAATATTTCATAGTGTAGAATTATACCCTTTGTCATCCCAGTTAACATATTCTGCACTGCTCTGAAAGTTTTTTTTTTCCTTTAAGAAATGTTTGTCTTCATGACATGGGAACTTACACCTTGAGTCACACAGGAAGTTTAAGGTCTCTCGATACGGTAACCAGATAGAAGATCGATTAACTTTTGGTTTTCATTTAACAACAGATGTTTCCTTTTAACTTTTGTTTCTTTATCTATGTTTTGTTCATTAGACTTCTTTTAATAACTATAACAATTGTTGTTTTTTTTCAATCAATTTATTTAATATTTTTGCAATTAAATGTTCATAAGGTACAAGGGCCCAAACTGGTGCCATAAGCTGTGAACATATTCTGCACTGCTCTGAAACTTCTGTTTTTTTTTTTCCTTTGCGTAATGTTTGCTTGCAAGACATGGGAAATTACACCTTGAGTCAAACAGAAAGTTTGAGGTCTCTGATGGTAACCAGATAGAAGATTGTTTACTTTTGGTTTTGATTTAATTTAACAACTGATGTTTCAATCAATTTATTTAATATTACATAAGGTACAAGGGCCCAAATTGGATACAGGGATGCTAAGTTCCCATGTCATGAAGACTAACATTTCTTAAAGGAAAAAAAAAACAGAACCTTCAGAGCAGTGCAGAATATGTTAACTGGGATGACAAAGGGTATAATTCTACACTATGAAATATTTTTAAACAAGGAAAAATTAAATATCAAATCTGCATTCACTTCTAAAAATACAAATATTGTGTAAAACAACCATAAAATGAGTGATAATCCACATGAAACAAACAGTTTCAAATAAAAACTCTCATAAAATGTCTGAGATTGTAATTTTGCTGAGGTGTGATGCATTCTCACATGAAACAGGACCACATTGGGAGGAACCTGATTTTTGGATTTGGACTAAGCCTTGATTGAGGTTAGCTTGGAAACCTAAATACCTACTATCACTCCTTATTGAATGAAATTGTTATAGTGTGCAGGCCCAAAGGTGCAAAATCTGTCTGCAAAAAAACTTGACACTACAAAAACAGGGCAAAATGTAAATAGAAAAATACATACTGCATTCTTTGACAAATTTGCCTCAATCACCATACACTCTAAAATTTAAGATTTAAAAATAAGTTGTATAACATCTACACCACAGACATTCTATAAGTAAACAAAACTCTTGGGAAGTAACAGAAAGAACTTTAAGGAGAAGGCACCAAGGCCGGCTGAAAGACACAACTTTTCATATTTCTCTGGTAAGCTGGTCAGAAGGATTCATTTTCTGACTGCCCTCCCAGACTGCACAGTGACCCGATCTGCTTCAGAGTCTCTCACCAAGGATAGGCTTTCCCCTCTGACCCCTCTGACCCTGACTGACCCACTGTCACTAGCCTTCCCTGCCCCCTGTTCACCGACCCTACTGATCTCACAGACACTGCCTTGTCACTTATAATGTCACTAATACTTGATCTTATGGACATTTCACCAAGAGAGCCATTGCTATGGGAAGCAAGACTGTGAGAGTAGCTGTTGTTGAAGATGTATCCATGGGAACTGTTGCTTCTGTGAGAGTTGCTGTTGCTCTTGGGGTGGCTTGGGGTGGTCTGAAAAGTTTTACCGAAATAAACCTTATCAAAGGACTTTTGGCTACGGACACTGTGCTCAGAGCCCGAGTCATGTCGGGTATCGGGTAGCCAAGACTTTGAATATTCATCTGGCTCCTCTTCACCACCTAGATCAGGGTTCACTGCTGGTCCAGAGGCCTGAGTCAAGGTCGCATCAAGTACCTTGTCTTCATGCAAGGACCCCCTTTGAGAGGATGGAGATCTGGGAGTGATGGTGGCAGACGTTTTACGAGAGGGAGCAGGCAGGACGCTGCCTACCTAAAGGCAGAAGGTTTGACGACAAAGCAACAGACAAATGTTTCAATTAACTTTTTCAAGTCACTAATAGGATACAGCCTAGGGATTTAGAGCTACTACGAAAGACAGAGACACTTAGCAATTTTAACAAATCAACAGAAGATGTGATAATATAGGCAATACTCAAAACCTTAGCATCTTTGCACTCTGCATCATTACATCTCTCTTCAAAGTTTTTTCTATATATACTTGGTGAATAAGGCTGATTCTGATTATTAGTGAAACTTTAGTCCTCTGAGCAGCATGAGTGGCATGTCTCATTAAAAGTCTCCAAATGTGACATAGAGCCGGTGTACAATTTCCACTTGATGCACATCAGCAGTGCTACAGCTCAAATGTCCTATGGAAGTATTTAGGGCATGGCACCCTCTTACAAAAGGGGAGGTGTGCAGTTAACACTTGATCCTTCAACCAAAATGCAATATTTGCATTTGGATTTGTTATAATCTGTCTTCAAGGACTCTCTGCTCTTGTGTTTTAAAACTACATGCTACAAGCTACATGCTAACATGAAACTGAAACACTTACTGCAGGTGTAACAATGGTATCTGTCACTGGCAAACATTTCCCAAACATTATCAACACTTACCAAGGACAATGCATCAGTCTTTGCTTGAAAATCCTGATTGCCTTCTTTAGACAATAATGCTGCACCATCCAAATTTGGTCCTATTGTAGAGGAGAGCTGAGGTCTTCCTGGAGGGTGGAAATCTGTCTTGTCAACTCCAGCCATTGAAGCTAGCTGACCCAGGCTAAAAAAAAAAAAAGAGGTGAAATTCATTCAAATTGAAAGGTCACGAGTTGGCACAGGAATTCCATTCATGCATCACTGAACTGTACACTAAAATATTGAATATTGCATTGATAAAAGCTAGCAAATGCTACCTTACATACAGGTTGACTTTTTCCACAAAACATAAAGTTCCACTGACAATTCTATATTGTGAAATATTTTTAAACAAGGAAAAAGTAAATATCAAATCTGCATTCACTTCTAAAAATACAAATATTGTGTAAAACAACCATAAAATGAGTGATAATCCACATGACACAAACAGTTTCAAATAAAAACTCCCGTAAAATGACTGAGATTGTAATTTTCCTGAGGTGTGACGCATTCTCACATGAAACAGGCCACATTGGGAGGAAAGTCATTTTTGGATTTGAACTAAGCCTTGATTGAGGTTAGCTTGGAAACCTAAACACCTACTATCACTCCTTATTGAATGAAATTGTTATAGTGTGCAGGCCCAAAGGTGCAAAATCTGTCTGCAAAAAAACTTTACAAAAACAGGGCAAAATGTAAATAGAAAAATACATACTGCATTCTTTGACAGATTTGCACGGAAATTCCATTCATGCATCACTGAACTGTACACTAAAATACTGAATATTGCATTGATAAAAGCAAGCAAATGCTACCTTACATACAGGTTGACTTTTTCCACAAAACATGTAAATGAAGTTCCACTGACAACACTGAATGGACAAGACTACAGGGATGCTGGTTTGGTTCTTTCCATGTAAAAATGGTATTTAAAATAAGAAAAGAAAAGGTGAATTCATCTTTTTTCATCAACCATTGCTGTGAATGCTGCTATGTCACAGTGAAACTTGGCACTGCATCACACTTCCATATTCTGGAAGGACACAGTAGACCACACCCAATAGCCTTGTGATGTTAAAGGCATCTCAGAATGAAACAGAAAACAAGCACCACACCTTCACAACCCAATATTACAAAATACATCTATTGCTGTACCATCAAAACATTAGAAACTAGAAAAGTGCACTCAGGAGAGTGCAGATCTCCTGGTAGAGACTCCTAACCATAACCTACTCTAAACCCGTAACCACAGCAAGCCTTGCAAAAATATTTATCTAACTTTTTTGTTTTTATCTGTTTTATTACAATCTTTGGTCCTGACATGACTCAAGCTATATACTGTAACTGCTTCAATGTACTTAAGTGTTTCAATAAAGTTGTCAAGATGGCTGCAGAGATAACAGCAACAGGGATTTATTCATGTCATATCATGTGATTTTGTTCAAAACAAGACCAAATGATGGATCAGACTAGGTAAGGCTTGTTTTTAGACTGGCCGACTGGAGGCTTGTGCCTGACATGTTAGTGAGCACACAGAGCAACAAGTGTATCCTATTGGAGTTGTCTTAAATGTTCATTACAAAAAGTCCATCAATCCCTCAGCTCGGAGTTCCAGTTCAGTCCCGAGAAAAAAACCCCAACATTTTCACGTCATTGACTTTTGTTTTACCTCATTTTGTGCAGCACATGCTTGGCTTGTCTGAGGTTATTGGTTTGCCAGTGTTTTTTTGTTTTTTTTTTAATGGGAGCTTAGGGTCAATCATACAATCTTTGTAATATTTTGTAAAACCATATCAAATATTTACTACGTCTTTAATGCAAAAAACAAAAACAAAAAAATCATATGTACTTCTCATAGCAGTTTTTTAAAGCTGCTTGACAAACAAGCTTATGGCATCAGTTTGGGCCCTTGTACCTTATGAACATTTAATTGAAAAAATATCAAATGAATAAATGAACAAAAATTAACAAACATCAGTTGTTAAATTAAATCAAAACCAAAAGTAAACAATCTTCTATCTGGTTACCATCAGAGACCTCAAACTTTCTGTTTGACTCAAGTTCCCATGTTATGAAAACAAACATTATGCAAAGGACAGAATGTCCACAGGAAGATATGGAAACGGAAAGTTCTACAGTTAAATGAAAATGTTTTCCGAACATTGTTATGGCCTGTTTAAAAATACTCACCCAGCATCCTTGAGGAGATCCAGGAAAGCATGGAACTTTGTAAAGGAGCTCTCAATGCTCTCAAGGACTGTCTCATCTTCCAGAGCACTGAAAGCAGGTGGTGCTGAAGGAGAGCCAGTGGCTGCAAGTGCCTCTGACAGGGAGTTGTTGGCATTGCGAAGACGGGCATTCTCCAACTCATACTGAACAGAATTAAGAAAAAGACTGAATGAAAAGGCATCTTGAAGCTAGTCTTGTTTGTTCATTTACAAAACATATACAACCATAATATTAGAACTTAGACTGTTGGGCAGCCATTATATCCAAGTGTTTCAAAAGCACATAAGACTGAATGTTGGTTTACTCAAGAAAATGCAAACTGGTGACTGCTGCACAGAAAAGTTGCAGTACAGAAAACAGAAGAAAAAATAAAAAACAAAAAAGCAAGCATCTGCAAGTATCTGAGATCATCATCACCTCCATGAGCCTTGACTCAGCTTTCAGTCTCGCTCTGCGCTCCTCTGCCAGCCTCAGACGACACTCTTTTAGCTCCATCTGCAGGGCATGCATCACAACTAAGTAAACAGCATGCTCAAGTGCTCAAGTAATGTGAAATAAAATAAGTTTTAAAATAAAGTTCAAATCTTTTGCTTTTGTCTTGTCTACAAAACTTCAAAAGTTCTAGTAACCTGATGTGACTAACCTGCATATGTTCAAACTGCCGTCCAGTGATCCTGTCCTGGGAATAAAGAGAAGATGGTCTCTGCTCCACTTCCACCACTTCTTCTTCTTCTTCCGCTTCTTCATCCTCCTCTCCCTCTGAATCTGTCTCCACAGTAACCTTCACAGTAGCTGAACCCTAATGAAAACCATATTTTGACACAGATGAAGATGACAATACGGATTGGATTGAAATAATAATCATAATAATTTGAACAGTTTAACTGTTTTTAACAGGGTTCTGGTCCATTTTCTACTCTAGAGAGTCTAGATTAGTAAATCAAAAGTCACATCATTGGAAATTAATCCAGTCAATACTTGGCTGAGATAATGCTGCCTGGATAGATCAGTCATTTTACAGTAATACACCCTACATAAACTAAAGAAAGCTCACCTGAAAGCTTCGATCTATCACACCAACTCCAGGAGGCATACCTCTGCAACAAAGTTATCAAACAAAGTATGCTTTATAAATACAGGAGGTGTAATTATTACATATAAGATATTTTTACATATAACTTACAGTATGTTCTATTCTGGTTGGTTGAGGAGATGTATTCTGTCAATGTAGCCATAAACTGAACACCAAAATTTCCATCTACATCTCCTCACCTCTGGCGTCCAGCTCGTGCAGCAGCACGCCAAGGCACGTAACGGGAGCGGGAATGGGGCTTCAGTGACTGAGCAACACCTGAGGTCCGCCCGCTAGGAGATGATCCTTTACGAGGGGCTGCAACAAAAAGAAGAAGAACCATATAAAGAACTGAAAAATCATGAACAGAGAGCTTTAAGCTACATGGAGTTCATTGAGTACTGGCCACTGGGCTCAGTTTTTGAACAAGGACACAAACAGTCTTGGATGTAAAGGCCTTCATAGAGTTCTACGTACTTCATTAGGTGGTGAGTGGTTGAACTGTTATGGCGCTTTTCCATTACACAGCTTTAGCTCTACTCGCTTCTACTCGACTTGGTTGGTTTTCCATTACAGCTGCATACCACCTCAAAGTGGGCAGGGTCGTCATAGCAAGGCGGCCCGAAACTCCGGTGGCGTAATTTGTATGCGGCACAAACACGACACAACTAAGGACATTGAGTGTTTGGTTTGTGTGTAGCCGTTTACCTCGTTCACAGAAATAATAAAAACGCCCAGTCGCTGTTTCCAGGGTTTTAAAAACGGCGGGTTTGATTCTTGTGAACGAGTCGCTCTCATGACTCATCCAGTGGCGTCACTCCCTGGGCAATCAGTGGCCTGCAGTCTGTTGACGTCACATTTTCGGCTCGACTCAGCTCGCTTGGAACCCCGGCCGAGTAGGTACTAAAATATTACCTGGTACCAGGTATTATCGCCTAGTGGAAAACCAAAAAGACTGAGTCGAGTCGAGCCGAGTAGGTACTAGTGGAAAAGCGCCATTAGAAATCGCTGAAAGACACTGATGTTTAAGGTAGCATGGTGAGAAACAAGAAAAATGTATACATATACCTATCCTAAATGTGGCTTTTCCTTTGACTGTGCTGGGTAGTGCTCGCCTCCTTGGGCCAGAAGCTCTCTGTGGCTCTGTGGCTGCAGGCTTGATCCAGCAATACTGCCGCACAAGATAAGGAAGATACAAGCCAACTATGAAGCATGCATGCAAATACACCACTAATTCATTCAGATCATCACTAAATGATGACAGTGGCTCGAGATACTCACCTCTGACTGTGACTGTCCATCAGCATTCATCAGCACTTTCTCTATAATAGTTTTAATTAGGACCTTGTCTGTGAAGCAAAAATATAAAAATTAAAAAAAAAAAAAAACATTTCTAGGTTGAAAACACTTCCTATGTGAATGTCTAGTTTGCCACTGGGATCGAGCAAACTTA
This sequence comes from Pempheris klunzingeri, assembly GCF_042242105.1. Taxonomy (NCBI): domain Eukaryota; kingdom Metazoa; phylum Chordata; class Actinopteri; order Acropomatiformes; family Pempheridae; genus Pempheris; species Pempheris klunzingeri. The sequence continues at coordinate 9,964,002 of NC_092018.1, forward strand.
AAAAGTTAACGATGTGGAACAAACAACAAACCAATAATTTATAATAATAAAAATATATAATATGAGAAAAAAAACATCTAAAAAATGTTATGAATTTGGTTGATGAATCTTCTTACCAACTAAAGGGTTACTACGAATATCCAGTACACAAACAGCAGAATTCGTTTTCAAGGCTTCAAGCAAACGACGAGCACCTTCACTGGACAGACCACACCTCTGTAGGTCCACAGCTGTTCCACAAGTCACAGAATAGAAACGGAAAGCCTGAGCAAAATCATGCAAAAATGGAAACAGCAAACAAACAACTTCTTCTCTTTGTATTTCTCTCAAGCCCAACACTAACCTTTCACCCAGAGGTCCTCGGTTAGTTCGTGTGCAAGAGCGGTGGCACCCCGGTCCCCAATCAAAGTGTTACAGTTAAGGGTGACACGGCGGAGACCTCCCATTCCCTCAAACTGTGGCTGTCGATACCTGAGAGACTCTGCCCATGCGGTACCATGCCTCTGCATTCCCTGATGCTGAGAAAAAAAATATTGGATTTTCATACATATATGTATTCTCCGAATACAGTAATGTTTGAAATAGGATCTGGATTTACACAACACATGTGTGTGCCTTGTGTCTTAAAAATGACCTTGATGATGTTGGCCATATGCTCTGCCCCTCTCCAGGTGAGATTGCAGCCTGTAAAATCTACTGTCCTGATGCTTGTAGAATACTTAACACTTTGGCAAATGACTGAAACATAAAAAAAATCCATTTACAAAAACGTGTTCTCATACAGCACAATCTTCCTGAACAATAAAAGGAAATATAATATTGTGAGTATACACACCCTCTAAGCCCTCATCACTGATTGGACAGTTAGCCAGAGACAGGTTCTCCAAGGAAACACTTTTTGCCAAACCCTGGAATAGAATCCATATGACTAATTAGTTTTAGTCTTTTCTCCAAATTCCACCCCCCCAAAACAGAGCAAGCTGTTTGAATCAAGATTCACCTTCGTTTTACAGCACAAACATCCAAAGGTTATGTCCTCCAAGATGATAGTATTGACCATTATTTACTGTATGAGTATACAAAAAATTATTCTGTGCTGGTCTCTCTATATAAGTAAAATCCACAATAAAATGTTTTACCTTTGTCAGCGTAATGAGGTCTCTCTCCCTCAGTGGAAGTCCATTAAGCTGCAGAGTTTTGAGGTTGGGAGAGACGGTCAAACAGTCTCTAAGGGCCTTGCACAACCTAAATGTCATGTCCTTGGAGCGAATGGCTGGGATCTTCTTCTTGAAGCTAGACTTATAGTACCTCCTGTCTGAAATTGGTGGTGATATGAAAAAAGATATAAAATTGGGAAGTTTCAACTTTTGCTTATCCTGCTAAGTTTTAATAACATAGGTAATTACTGTTTTTTTTCCTCTGATACTCGATGTAGCAAGTTTATTTTCTGCCTTACCTGCATCTCCAGAACCGAGAGTAGCTTGGTATGAGCTACTTATTGCAATGTGGTGCAGGTGTTTGTTGATGCAGAGAGAGTTGAGAATGGGTGGCCAGTCCAAGAGTTTGACTCTGTCTCCATTGAAGTCCAGCATCCCTTTCTCTAAGTTAATCTTGACAGCAGGGAGAGGGACTGACTCCTGCCTCGCACAAGCGAAGTCATAGTACGACATGAAGTCCTGGGCACCCCGCCGCCTTATGTGAGCACCGTCCTGAACCATCTTTGACCTAGGAACAAAAGTATTTTTAAAAAGTCATTAAACAAACTCCTCACTCTTTCTATACATCTCTCTATAAGACTGTCTGATGTGCTGTAGTAATTGAACAGTAACTCAACAACTGAAATTGAAATGGCATATTTGGCCCGAGGTAACAGAGTCTGGCCAGAAATATAGTATACTGCCACTTACAAAGTTTGTCAAATTAGAAAATATTTTGATATCCAAGCACATAATAATGCTGACCCAATATAGGTAAGTAACACTGTTTGATGTATTACCATCAATGATTAGATTATTTAGGCAGTGGTGAAATGTAACTAAGTCCATTTACTCAAGTACCGGCCTACTGTAGCACAAACTCAAGGTACTTTATTTGAGTACTTCCATTTTATGCAACTTCATGCTTTTATTCCACAATATTTATATGACAGCTATAGTTGCTAATTTCTTTTCAGATCTCAACACACAGAGGTAATAAGTCTTTCATTATGTTATGAGAGAATTCGCCTTAATCACAAGCTAAATGAATGCTAAATAAAGCCTGAGCTTGTGAAAAAAAAAATCCCTTTTTGGCGATACAGAGCTCTCACAGGACAGCGATGCACAAACATATGGTGATTTTATGGTGCATTGGTGTAGATTAAACTACCCTAACTGAACTAACCTTTTACTATACTGGTATGTTTACTCATCAGCCTTTCCTCCACAACTAGCCTACACCGTTAAATATAACAGATTTCAGTGTAACATCTGCACGTCAAAGTTAAACGTTAACAACTGAACGAGGGTTGAAATGTATAGTGTATACAGTCCTGTCCTATTTGATGCTAACGTTATCTTCTACAGTAGCTAGCTGTCAGACAGGTAGCAGCGTTAGCAAGCTAAGCTCCTAGAAACCGTTGCTAGTGAAGGGGAGTAACGTTAGCAGGCTCCTGCGGCTAACCAGAAGCCAACGTTTTTAGCCGTGCTTTCATGCATTTTTAATACATTGAATGGGGAGAAAACAATGATATATACCGTCCACATGTAACTGGAGGGTCTTTCGTCGTGGCACTGCTCTCTCGCGTTTTCTTGCCCGCTGTTTGACAACTTCTGTGGTGTGTTATTATTGGTACTGAGAACTACCGCTCAAAAGTGGCGCTGCTGTGCCCATAAGGCCTCGCCCACCTCTCTTCTTCTGTGCTGGCGGTGTGAGTCCCTGCGGAGCGCTGCTGCCACCTATCGACCGCGCAGACACACACACACACACACACACACACACACACAGGACAACACAGTTGCCTTCGAGTGGGGCGTCTTTGTCAAATTTGTGGGATAGCGCAGAAAAAGTGAAGGCATAAGGGAGGGCTCATGGGTATAATTTTTACAGAAATGTGTTTACGGATGTCAACAAAGTGTACAACAGATTTTATATGCTAAATCTCATGGTTTGAAAGTACCTATGAACATTTTCTCAAGTATTATATTCAAAGTAGAATTTAGGTAGGCTTGTCGCACTTTACATTTCAATTTTCTGCAACTTTTACTCCACTGCAGTTCCAAGACAAACACTAAGAATACAAAGGGTAATCAACAAATACATTAAGATATTACACTACTCACAAAAAGTTAGGGATATTCGACTTTCAGGTGAAATATATGGAAAATGTAAAAAGTGAATGCTACAGTGATATTATATCATGAAAGTAGGGCATTTAAGTAGAAGCATGCAATGGTAATTTTATTCATCTTAAACAATTTATTGAAAGAAAATCTAACAACAGTGGTGGGTATACCACAACAAAAAATTTTCACTGTCTCAATAAATTGGGATGTGGCCAAAGGACGTCCACTCCTCTTCTCTCTGTGACTCTTCCAGTCACTCTGTATCACTGTTACAACCTCCTGATGACACTCTGTGACCCTCTAAGCTCAGTGAACACCTCCGTCTGAGGACTTCCTGTTTGAAGCCTCGCAGTGGCGAGGTGCTGCTGATCAATTGTTAGGTGTCGTCTTGGTCTCATCATGTCACAATGTGAACAGCAGGATGAGGAGGACTGTTTAAATACCAGTTCTAACTGAAGCAGGAAATGTATTGGTCGATTCATGGATCAAACCTGTTGTGAATTTTGCTGTTAAGCTTCTTGTTAGAGAACAGCAACTTGTGTAAAAAGTACTGAAACACTGAACAGTTGGACATGTGCATTCAAAAGTTTAGAGAAGGTCACATTAAGTTCACCTGGAAAGTTTAGAATGCATTTTAGGTTCATCCTGAAATTTCATCTGAAAGCCGACTTTTTGAGTAGTGTATGTCATTAAAACCTTATAGGTCCACAAGAGGGAGCTACCCATCAATGTATAAAGCCATATAACATTTTTGAAAAAATTGAAATTAGCCCTGCATTCACCAACTGCAAGAATAAAGTGATATGCACGTGAATTCTTCAATTATTTAATCCAATGATAATATGAAAATCATTCTGAAATGGGCTTTTCCTCCTAATGAGACCTTTAGGTACTTTAAGTATATATTGATACTAATGCTTTTGTACTTTTAAATTAAATGTATGACTTGTAACAAAAATATTTCTACACCATTGTTGTATTGCTTCTTCTATTCTATTGACTAAATCAATCTATGATTTACTTGGACTGACATTTTTTGGATATATTTGATGGAGACAGAGGCTATAGTATCTCAAGAAGGAACAAAGAAATAGATACTAAGTCAGTGCTATTCTTAACCCTGATTATTGGGGCTGGTCAATATTAGCAGTATCATCCTTTAGCAGAATCATATTCTGATGATGTGGTAGTGCTATTCTACATCATCATTGTTTATTTTGTATATTTATTCTCCTGGACCTGGATGTGAACTGTCTCTGCGCATACATATTTGCACAATGCACAATCCATGTATGTGGTGTAAAATATTGTAATTTTTATAATACATTTGCTTTTGAATTTAATTTCTTTGTTTTACATTCAGTTTAATCTATTTTATTTTAAGTAGATCTTTGTTTCAGCCTGTTCTGATGCTGGTGTGAATTTCCACCCAGGTTATCTAAAGCCTTATCTTATGTTATCTTATCTTATGTTATTTGCTTCTCATTGTGTGTGAGTTTGGTTATGTAAGTCATTAAAAGTGAACACAGTGCATTGCTTTTAACATCAATTTGATTATCATATGTGTGATTTTCCAGGCCGAAAATATACTAGATTAATATCACAGTAAGGATTTGACCCATATAACCTTGTCCTAATGATCAGTTCCATAATTCTTTGGCTGACACATATTCAACCCCTTCAAATATACTTATATAAAACAAAAATCAATTGACGGTATGGATACTTATTAAATCTATTATATGGTTTTACATATTATCATAAAATATTGGGTTCTTTTTTCCAATTTCTTCATTGTTGATACTCCTATAAGCTTTTTCTGAGTGGTACATTTGGGTACCACGATAAAGTCCTCAAAACTGCAGTTGTATATCACATGTTTATATCACATGTTGAAAATATATACTTGTGTAAATTCTTTTTAAACTGAGCATCACTCCATTCATTTTCATATCACTCTAGCTGAGGACACAGGCACTGGGATCCAGACAGTCGGCTCCACAGTGGTCTGAAAGGGTGTCGTGTTGAGACCGTCGCTAATTTTTCCTGCGTGACATAAAGGCAACACGGCAACGCCCTCTCGCATGTGCGAAACGATTTCCTCGAAGCCCATTGGTCAGAACAAACGTCAATCAAACGGTTGGTATTCTCCATTCCAGGAATCCCGACCTTCTCTGGATCCACTGGGATTGCTCTCACTATCCAGCACGGGAACGGGCTCATTAAGAAGCTGGATTATTGGATAAAAAAACACATCGAGAAGGATTTCTTGCTACATCAGAGGTAATTTTTGGTGTTATCTAACTCATAATAATCGTTTACGGTAATGGCAGCTAACGTTAGTGTGGCTAGCTGTGTTTTTCCAAACATCAGTGGCCTGTCTGTCTGCGCGCGCGTGTGTGTGTGTGTGTGTGTGGTGGGGTGCTGGCTGCTAAATCATTTTAACGTGACATCCAACCCAGCCTGTCCATTTTAAATACACTCTCTCCTTCGGCAAAATGTTTTTAAAAATCAGAGATATATTTATAAAGTGTAATCACCCTCTGCCCGTTGGCTATATGATAAGATTCGTGATGATGGACTAATCATGCTGCCTTGTTGCTAATGCTAATGATGCACACCGTCCTGGGATGATGCAGTTTAGGATATCTACGGCTTTAGGCACTTTTTCTGGAAGAGCAGAGTCAAAAAATAGCTGCTACACATGAAAATCTACTAAGGATTGAATGATCAGGCTCATAAATATCATTATTTTGTTTAGATGGGACCCCAAATGTGTGTTAGTATGATAATGTGTGACGTTATTTCGCAATCATGATTGTTTTGCTCACAGATTGAAGAGGGTCAGGCCATCTTTGCGGTTACTTATGCTGTTTTTTTCCCTCTCTCCAATGGTTTCGAAGAGAAAAGGAGTTCAGTGTTACTCTTAAATGTGAACCAATAAGGTGTGTTGCTGAAATGTGGTTTGCATACAAAGAGAAAGAGTATTCCTCTCAGTAAACACATATTACACTCAGCAAACTGAATGGGAGTATTATTTCATTAAAAAAAATCTATCACTATGATCAGTAGTTGGTTACTGTTCTGGTAATACTGGCTACTAATTATAATATTTTCTTCAAGAGACAATTTCATAACTGTAACACTTTTTTTTTTCCAAAGACGGAAATACAGAAAGTACATTAAAACGAGACAGGTGCAGCTATGTGTTACAGTTATATTGTCTGCACCTGCAAAAGGAAGAAAAATTAACATTTGCATGGATTTGCATGGGTGTGTAACAGATCAATATAAGTTTTGATACTTTTAACACTAGTCCTCCCCCTGGTGCAGTCTTCCCCTTCAGGTTTTCAGCCAAAAGGAACAAGGGCTGGTTGTGCTGCATCCTGCTCCCAACTTTTCTTTTGGGTTCAATCAGCTGTAGTTGTACATGAGGTTGAACTGTAAGAACAGATGATTAATTTTCATGCTACAGGCTGTTATCCTGTTATGACTCAATGTGAGAAATACTGAACATTAGTCACCATAACAAATTGGATGAATGAAAGGCGCCTGCTCATACCTGGCAGGACAATAGCTGTTTCTATGTTTTCTTTTTTTTTTCACCAGTCAGTTGGCTGTGCTTGTGTTAAGAAAGATCAGACTAGACTAGCTTGTCTCTCGGGGGGTTGGCGTTGGACTGTTTAATTGTTTTAAGCCAGCAACTCAGAAGAAAACATCTAAAGGCAAATTGTGTATTTTGAAAGTGACTTTACTCGCTTCCTGTTGCTTCAGTGATTTACATTCATAAAGGATTACAAGGAAAGGGAAGGAAGGAAATGTTTGGTTGAGGGCCAACAGCCACACACACAGGACTGAATGTCCCTTCTCCACTGAGGTCAGAGCGCCGACATTTCACACAGACACACTCCTCTGTTAACTCTATCTGTCTTTCACTTATTCTCTCAGTAGCATCCGGTCTTCCTCTTCTCCCATTCAAGGGTCAGACATAATTAGCAGCAAACTTAGCTCGTGTTTCAAAATGTCACCACTCTTATACAGTACACTGGAGGCACTGGGCTTAGTTCTTTGGTCCTGGTGGTCATTGTATGACAGCTTAATAACAGCGTTGCTCAGTGTAGGCTGAGAACAGACACACAAGTTTTTCCTGGGTTTGGCTTCAGCTTCCATCCCACACACTTTTAGTAAAGTAAATACTATCAGGGCTTTAAAACTTTGTTTTAAGTTGTGGCTGTTACAGTAAGGTGCTCTGAGGTTGTTGGCTGTGTAAACTGCATAAATGGATAAAGATAGAAAAACAAATACAAATGAAGCTGTAGCTATATAAGAGATATAAAAGGTTTAATCACAATCGGATGTAATAGTGATGAAAGTTAATTGTTATAGTGTTTTCCACAAGTAGTTTTTTTTCTCCTCGAGCAGTGGCAGACTAAAGTTATTTTAGCTTTGGCTCCATTTCATTTTTATTTTTGTTCTGGTTTTGGTTTCAGCGGGGATAACATTATACTCCAGTATGTTAGGATTTTTCTCTTAAACTAAAACTAGTATTCCAGCAGCTGATGGGCCAAGAAATAGAATGACTGTGTTTTAATCATCATTTATCAAATATAAATACCAAACCTTTGCTGACTACATTTTTCCAGAAATTGAAATCCTCATTTGAGCTGTGGAAACTTATTATTACAACTTTAGCTGAAACATAAAATGGCTATTATATGTATTAAGTGCTCCAGCCAACACAAATACACAGTCTCACTCAAAGCAAACACAAATCATTTTAAATATGCCAGTAACCAACTTGCATAGTTTCTGAATTAATATACTGGAAAAGGGAATGTTACATATTGACTGAGTTTGCTCTGATATTTTAGTGCCAACTAACGAAAAAGAAGAATTCAGTTCATTCAGTTTGATTTGTTTAGACACCCGTAGAAATGGTAAATGAAACAGATGAGGCCTTTGGATTATGAGGAACGATAGTATCACAGGGTTGTCACAGAATGCTGTGCGTGGGAGGATACCTGGACATTTTCCATGGCTTACGCCTTTCACAGCTGAATAGTCAAACAGAACAGTGGCAAAGTCCACTGTGGAAAGAGAAGGCAAACTCCAAATTATGACATTGTTTTTAGGTGAGTCTGTTCTTTCCAGAAATAGGACTACTGCACGCAGACAGATGAGGTTTGGGCTTGGTTTTTAAGTAACAACAATATTCTTGAGGTTTTTTGTAGTTTGTGGCCATATTTATTGCTGCTGCAAGTGCCAGGACCCAGAAGAGAAGTATTGATTTGTTGATGTGCATTTGTGGCTATCAGTTTCTTGGTTGGGCTACATTTCCCAGAATGTACAGCTGTTTTTCCCGTTTCCCATCAGTGTTTTTTTTTTTCAGGGTTTAGATTTCATTGGATATATTGAAGGTTGTAAATTGTTTCAGCCTGGTGCTAAAGTTGGAAAACAATCTTCTTTAGGATCCAAGACCACTAAAACATATAACTGCTCTATTCATGTGGGGACTCACTAGGCCTTGCAACAGGCTCAGAAATCCTTTTGGTGCAAGAACATAAGTATGTGAGACATTGACTCCACACAGCTGTATTTATGTTGAGCCATGCCTCTGAATTTCATCTGGGGGTGGTGTTTTTTGAACCAGGAATATGCTAGAAATCTGGAAAGACTTATTTATTTATTTATCTCTATCTTTATGTGTGTATATATATGTGTGTGTGTGTGTGTGTGTGTGTGTGTATATATATATATATATTTCTCTTCGTGTTTCTACTCTTATTGTTTCACTTTGTGTGCTTATTTCATACTTTATTTTTATTATTGCTTCAGTCTGGAACAGTCACTCAACATTTCACTGCGCATTATACTGTGTATAACTGTGTATGTGACAAAGGTCTTATGTCTTAAAGAGTCGGCAGCACACATTTAGGTTAACAAAAGCTGAAGTGGTCAGATCTTGTTAAACGAGTCAAACTAAAGTAACCACATTAAGAGTGGTGAGTGATTAATGCGCAGTAAAATCAAATATTGTGTGGGCAAAACCAACAACGGGATGAGCGTGGCCTGAAAGTTCATCCACTCTGAATAGGAGCTATCTTAAAACCATATGTGAAACCACTTTAGGAGGCAGCAGTAAAGGCACATTCAAGATAGGAAATTCTTCTCTTAATCCTGCTGCTGCAAAATCACCTACAGGAAAGAAAATCCCATCTACATAAGATTCCTTCAGACTTCATGACTGAAAACAAGCTGTGTGTCATTTTACTGTTACTCAATTTACTGGTGTTCAGTACTACTTAATTTTACTTTCTGTTTATTTGAGTGCACTAAAAGCTGTTAAACATTTTTGAATATTTTCATCTGACCTGCACAGAAAAAAAACTCTCGTTTTCATCGCCACAACATCGTCGCCGTGTTGTCTTGTCTTTTATTCAGTTACCTGAAATGGGCTTTGTGTCTGTGTGTATTTTGTGTTCAGGTCATGTTGTGGCATTCATATGCTTAGCAGCACTTGAGATCATTGTTTTTATCAAGCCTGTCTTAGCTTGTCTCGAGGGAAACCAGACGAACTGCACTGCCGTGTGCTGTTGACAGCTTAACACAAAAATAACAGAGAATTACAAACACAAACATGCACATGCAGGCTCATGAAGGCCAAAGCTCAAATCTCCTTTTGTGTTTAAATCGGGCATGTTGGTGTTGTTTTTTTTGTTTTTAGGGAGAACAATCACACAATGTTCAGGCTGAGGCTTGACCGTGTCTACCCCAACCAGATGTTTGTTATGCAGTATGTCAATCTGAGATTTTTTTGTGTGTTCTTGTTGTTGCTTTTACATGTGTTGCAGTGCTACTGTGTGGTGTTATTGAATTTATACATAATGAAATGAATGTTGATTAATGTTTTGTCAGTTTATTGATAGATTGATTTAGTTCTGTTCTTAAATTTTGTTAATGTATACATTTAACCTGTAATTGCTATAAAAGCTTCAGTGAGCAGTAGTGGCCTTTACTTGTTAATTCTGTAACATCAGTATGGTAAACTTGGTAGGAGCACAAAATGTGAAAGTATGCAGTGGACAGCCAATCACAGCAAGTGAAGGCTGGCAGTGCAACTTCCTGGCTAAATGTTCTGGTGGAAGGATGTGTGTTGACCAGAGAAATTATGGGTAATTCAGTAAAAACCAGGTTGTGCCGGCAGATGAATATTTTCCCTGTGAAAAACAGTCCTGTGGATGCATCTTCAGCTGCGCCTTCATTGCTTCTTGCTGCTTTTTGAATAACTGTAATTCATACTGCATGACTGTGGCTGGCAGACTGTCTGACTGACAGACTGAATAAAAACATATTTGGAATGTAGCTGCTGTTTTTTGTAGAGTTTGTCAAAAGGTTCTGTAGTAACTTTTTTCAATTTAAGGTTTTGCAGTATGGTGTACTTTTACCTTTACATGTTTGGGTCTGTATATCTGATTGAAATAACACAGAAGCTTAAATGATAGTAGTAGTTAAATGTTCTGCGAAGTGTAAGGCATTTATTTGTACGTCAGCAAAAGTCTTCGGCGTTGCAAAACAACACAGGTCGAGAAAAGGACAGGTGAATCAAATAAGCAGCTTTATATAAACAGCATTCCCTGACTTGAGTGTTTCCACGTTTAGAATTAGCTGCCCGAGAGATGTGTTTTCTGGTGTTGATGTAAAATTTGACTTTTCCTGGCAGGGGTACCTCTGACTGTAGCATGCATTCATTCAACAAGCAAAGTGAACAATTCATTCACAGCTGGCAGGGAATCATTGCTGAAATTCAAAGCTCCTCCTAAGAACCCAACAGTGACAACTACCAAAGAGTAATGTTTTATTTTTTTAAATTCCCGTGCATGCCAGAATATTCCACGAATAAGGACATTATCTTGGCATGACTCAGTTTTTCACAGTTTCCCAATTGCTGCTCTCGCCCTATCTTCATAGAATAAAACAGCACTCTGTCTTGACAGTCAGCAGGTTTTATTGAAACTAGTTAGCTGACAAATCCTTACTTTCTCATCATGAATTTGGTTGAATTTCCTACCGGCTTAGGTGTTACTTTCCTTCTTTTCTTGTTATGTTTGTATTTTAGCAGATCTCTGTTTTATTCATCGTACATTTACCATTTTTCCCCCCTCCTCTGCTGTCTTTTCCCACAGGCCACCCTCTGTCTGTGTGTTGTCTCTCAGGATGTCTAGCACGGTGCTGCTGTAGCGGAGAGGACCACCATCTTAGGATCTGCAAACAGTGACTCGGCCAGTTGATCACCATGCCTCACTTAAATGTCAGACCCAGCTCAAAACCTAACTGTACCCCTGTCTGGCTCGTCTGTATTCTCCTGGGCCTCTCGGCTATACACGCTCATGCCAAAGATGGTAAGAACCAAACAACATTAAATGAAAATTTCACCCTCAATATTCTGATAAATCAATAATCTGCAACGCTCGATGCACATTTCAAAAGTTGTTGCAATATTGAGATGCATGTTTACCGATTCAGAGACTGTATATTTTGCCATTTAAATCACTTAATCTTGTCCCAACCTTCTTTCTTTTTCCAGTCCTTACTGTACCCCAGCAGTTGAGCTTATCGGCCAACATGCACACACAGGAACTATCCATATCCTGGCTGGGAGGAGCAGCCACAACCTTTGACCTCATGATTCTAAGAACTGAACTGAATGAAACTGTCTTCTACGTAAGAGCATGTCTTTTCTTGTCAGTTTGTTCTCTTGCTTTTCTTGTTGTACAGTTATATTTCAAGTTGATTACAATCTCATGTCAAAAGAACCTTTAGCCTGACGAATACACGATTTTTGAGGATGATCCTGATAATGATATTTGAGAGTTGAAAAAAAAAATTATTTTTTTTTTCTAACACAAGCCATAATATAAATGAACAGTTTTGATAAGGTTCCTTTATATTTGGTTTTTAAACAATTGCAGCCTATTTTAATATACACTACTCACAAAAAGTTAGGGATATTTGGCTTTCAGGTGAAATTTCAGGATGAACCACCACCAATACATTTCCTGCTTCAGTTAGAATTGGTATTTTAACAGTCCTCCTCATCATGCTGTTCACATTCTGACATCATGAGGCCAAGACGACACCTAACTATTGATCAGCAGCACCTCAACACTGGAGGCTTCAAACAGGTCCTCAGACAGAAGTGTCCACTGAGCTTAGAGGGTCACAGAGTGTCATCAGCAGGTTGCAACAGAGATACAGAGACTGGAAGAGTCACAGAAAGGAGAGGAGTGGACGTCCTTTGGCCACATCCCAATTTTACGTTTACCCTCGTTTACCCTCCACTGTTGTTAGATTTTCTTTCAATAAATTGTTTAAGATGAAGAAACTACCATTGCATGCTGATACTTAAATGTCCTACTTTCATGATATAATATCACTGTAGCATTCACTTTTTACATTTTCCATAAATTTCACCTGAAAGTGGAATATCCCTGTATTTATTTTAGTTAACTTTCCTCTGTAGCACATTCCTCAATAACAGTTTTCTTTGATTTGATTATGACATTATGACAATCGTGTTCATGTTGTTCTGGGTCCTTCCTCACTGTGCTTTCTGTGTGTCGCCTGTAGGAGACGGTGTCTGTGGCAGTAAGTCAGATGAGTGGTCAGCACCTGTTTAACTGGACCTCAGCTGAACCTCTGGAGTGTACCTCACTGTCGATCAAAGTCCGCTCGAGAGATGGACAGACAGCAAGTGATTGGAGCAACACTCAGATACTTCAAGGTCAGAAGGAGAATACACATGATATACATTGGTCATTCAGGGGGAGTGAAGACCATTTCCAATTCAAATTGTTTTTCTCTCTGAAATCTCACTCATATGCCAAACAAATGACTCCTTTTTACCTAAATATAGACATCTATATTAGGTACTATATTTATCCTCTCCTGTTTTATCTCCCATTTGAAAATTTTAAACTCTCTGCTGTCCTCTTGCTCCCTCAATCTTTCTTTCCAGGAAGCGACCTCCCCAGCAATGAGAGAATCCAGATGTACCCCCAGGATAGAGTTGTACCTGTGGGGGCCAACACCACCTTCTGTTGCATTGTGGAAGAAGGGAAGCTCTTTGGTAGCATCCACTATGGCAGCACACTCATGAACACCAAACGACTGAGTAGGCGAAGTTACGCCACTACAGTTGTTAATCAGGGACCATCCGGCACGTCGGGAACCAATGTCCTCTGTTACGACAACCCGAAGACAAAACTGAATGGGGCAGTGGTGTTTGTTGGATGTAAGATGATTAACTCGATGGATAAGAACTAGAGCGTGAATGTTAAGCACAAAGTAAAAAGGGCATTGAGATGGATGAATTATTATTTTTTATTTTATCACACATTTGTTTATTTGTGAAGATTCTTGAACCAACTACGTTGTTGGTGATGATGAATTAATTATTTCTGATTGTTGTCTCCGTCCTCAGATACACCTCTGCCCATTGATTTTGTGTGCGAGACTCGTGACTTAACCTCAGCTGTGTGCCAGTGGAATGAAGGACGAGACACGCACTTGTCCGGCAAACGAGGAACAAGCTACTCGCTGAACAAGAGGTACCACAGTCACTCTCACAGACACCTAAAGTTAGTTTAAAAACTAGCCAAAACTTACACTGCACCAGAGTTCAATTGACAGCTTTCAAACCTAAATCGCCACCTAAATGACACAACAAGTGGGCATACAGCAGCCAAAGCAAACAGGTTAGGTCCAAAACCCAACAAAACAGGAAAAAACAAAGACATGGTATTTCAGAAACTATCAGTAGAAAAACCATAATGGTCCGAGGTGGCAATGATGGAATAATTTTTTTTGTTTTTGGACAAATTCTCAGCAAATTTATGGATGTGCCAGGATGTGGTACAATGTCACTTTGTATGTGAGATAACATCCCTGCATTATTTATCATTGCTTCCCTTGTCACAAGCTAAAAAGTGTTTTCTTTCCAGAAAAATACAACCAAGGGAGAGACTATGTCAAGAAATGTAGAGCACTTAGTCTAAGTAACCACTTGCTGCTCTTGTGTGTCCACTTAGCGGATTGGCTATCTGCCAGAGCTTTTACAGGAATTGTCTAAAAGCTGGCCAGAGGAGGAATTATATTAAGAATGTATTTGGGCCTGTGTCTGCATCTGTAGGTTAGATTGAGCATCAGGAGTGATTATGAATTATTTCATTTGATGTGATTGTTTTTGATTCTTGCCATCTTATCAAATCTGTTGTTTTTTTGTGTGTGTGCTGTTTGTAGGAGCTGTAATGGGGGTTTCCTGCGGCAGAAGCAGAAAGAGTGTAGTGTGGACCAGTGGGAGGGTAACTGGACACTGGTAGCCGTGAATCCTCTCGGCCAGTACAGCCTCACGGACTCTGCTGATATCAGTCACAGAGGTAAGTATATCACCCTCAGTTTATCAAAATCAGTGAATGCCTACACACCAAGAAGAATACATATAAACACATTTATTGTTTGTCTTTTTTATACCAATTTTTGAATACAGACATGAAATACACCTATAGTAGTCGTTTTCTTCTCCTAAACTCAGTGACTCTGGTCTCACCCTTTCTCCTCAGTGCATCCAGTAGCACCAGCTAATCTGGTCTCAGTCGTCCGTGCCTGGAATGCCACTGTGCTGTGGCAGTGGAAGTACAAGAGCTATTCCTCCCTGGCTCTTGTCTGCCAGGTAGAGCTTACTTCCCATGGGTACAAAACAAAGGTAAGGTGTTAATGTGTGTGTGTTGCAGGGGAAGACCACCTGTCCATTTGCTTGTGTTTGTTTGCTCTGTCCGTCTCAATCAGACAATATCACTTCCATTTTTTTACCACATTACAACATACTTACGACATTACCTTCAACAGATGCAAGCTTATATCGACATGCTCTCTCCATTTGTGTGACCATCAATGAACCAAACAGTAATGAAGTCTAATGTATGTGTACAGCGTACCATCTCTGGTGTGGGTCTGCGGTCGGTGGAGTTATCAGACCTATATCCTGATGAGGATTACAGTGTTCAAGTCCGCTGCGGAGCCCAGCAGAATTTCTGGAAGTGGGGGAACTGGAACGAACCATTTGCCTTCAAAACCAAGACTTATAGTAAGGGGTTTATTTGAGGCATCTCTTTATTTTAGCGGAGATTTCAGTGAATTACAGCTGCAACTAATGACAGCTCTGAATTCATTATGAAACCGCAGCAGTAGTGCCATTCTTCTTTTTCATTGGTACTTTTTGTTGTCAGTTCCAGATGCTCCTGATGTGTGGATGTGGATGAACAGAGACAACACTGGGCAGGTCATCTGGAAGGTAAGTTGTTTTGTTTCTCACCTTTGGGTTGAATTGTTTTGGATTTAAATCGTGGGTTTTCAAATTAGAATTTGCTATGTTTACTGCAAGAGAGCACAGATTTACAGCATATTCAAACAAGTGCAATAAGATGAAGCAAGTGCATTGCTTATCACTGCCTTCTGTTTTAGTCTTCAGTCTTCATCCTTTGTCCTTTCACTTATTTTCTTCTAGCCTCTGACCCATAGACAGAGCCACGGTCAGATCACAGGTTATGAAGTTACTCTCTGGACCTCTGAAGAAAAGCTACAGCACACCCAAATCTTTTCAGCAGACACTTCTTCTGTACCAGTCAACCTAACACAGGTCGCTACCTTCAGAAGTGACAACAAGGTCACAGCAACCGTTGTTGCAAAAAACACTGCTGGGATGTCTCAACCTGCAAGTGTACTTGTACCTCTGCGTTTGACAGGTGTGTTTGGGATGTTTTAGCATATAAGAAGCAAGCAAAAGGGAAATTTTAACTTCATGTGACAGATTTGTTCATTCAATTACGATGATTTTTTAGCTCAGTTAAATATATAAGGAGTATATGGAGACATGTCATTTCTACATTGCTGTATTCTCATCTTTCCAGACGTGGAACCCCTTGCTGTGTCCAGGGTCGTTTATACCGATACAGGTTTCCCTCTGTTCTGGCAGAGCGATGCCAATGCCACCTGTGGTTATGTGGTAGAATGGGTCGATGCTTCCTGCATGCGGGACTGCCCTTTGGAGTGGATCAAGCTGGTTGCTGGAAGCACTGATGTCTCCATTAAGTCAGGTATGCCAGCCTTGATGCCTGCTTTGTAAGGATATCAACAACATCTGTGAAAATGGGGTACCATTTTAGAGGGCTGGAAAATGTATTGTATAATACATAAAAATCTCTTTCTTTGTCATCAGCCAACTTCCAGCCGGGTGTGAGGTACTACTTTTCCCTGTACAGCTGCTCCTCAGAGGCCCCAGAGCTGCTTCAGCGTTGGCAGGGATACATGCAGGAGCAGGGTGAGAAGAGCACTGCGTGTGGAAAGCTTACCCTTTAAGAAGAAGCAGTGACTTCAGAGATCATACTCTGCATCTTAATTGCTGACTATTTGTTCTAATGCCTCCCACCCCTCTCTCCCTTTTCTTTTCCTCCCTTCCTTGTGGCTTCCACAGCCCCGTCCAGTTCTGTCTCTCTCTCAACCAGTCAGCAGGACTCTGATATTGTTCTTATCTGGGGAGAGATCCCACTTGTCAACAGAAGAGGGTTCCTCCTGGGCTATAACATTTACATCAGTAATGGCTCCCAGCTCACACTTCTAGGTAAATGTCATGATGTGAAGTGCCACCTCTGTATAGCTGTTACAGGAGAGTGCTTGGAAAAAGAATGCAAAACATCCATAATTCATGCCATTGCCACAGTCAGTCAAAGTTACTGTGCATTTTGTATCCTGTTAAAGTCACACACCCTCCTAATTATTGCTCCTCGTCTCGTTTCCCTCTTCTCCTTCTCCTTTTTCCCTTCCTGTGCCTCTCTCTCTTTTTGTTTTTCACCCTGTCCTTGGAACAGCCAATCTGACAGACCTGGGAACAAGAAAATACACAGTAAAAGGTCTCTCTGAGGGCTCCTATAAATTTACTGTCAAGGCCTACACCTCAGCAGGCGAGGACTCAGGCGCCACTGCCTCCACAACACTGGAGCCATACAGTATGTGAAAGTATACTTATATTTGTATAGCTATGATAGGATAGCAAAAGATGTATTTTTATGCCCTTGATCTTGTACCGACCAATTTTTGGCTAAAAATGCTCTTGTGCTTACATGTAACAGTTCACACAGTGATTTATACTCAAATTAAGCATCATGCTTCAAGTCTAATATTTCTACTGTCTTATCCTGAAAGGTGATTGGCTGATCCTGGAAATATTGGCTTCTCTGGGAATCACGACCTTATTCCTGGTCATTGTCACCTTTGTTTGCTACAAGAAAAGGAAATGGTGAGACTGTTATGCTCCTATCCTGTGTCCCTCTCCTGTTTGTGTGTGTTTCATAAATATTGTAACAGGTATACACAAAGCAACATTCGTAAAGATAGCTACTGTACCACGTTGATGATATTAGCAGCAGTTAATTCTCCACATTCTATCGAAGAGGAGCTGATAGGAGGTAGCATTATTATTTGTTCAGGCATTTGATGATAATGGATGTAACAAGTGATATTTTGCTTTGTCATCAGGGTGAAAAAGGCGTTCTATCCAGATATACCTGAGCCCAAGCTGCCTGGTGACTGGTCCAGACCGCAGGTATAGAGTCCGGCTAATCCAAGTTGACTAAACTTATTGTGGATTAACTCTATATACAGAACCTACAAGTGCCTTGTATTTTCTTCTTTGGTCAAGAGTATGAAGTGACTTTTTTCCCCATTTAAACTGACTTCATACAATGTCTAATCACTGTGTATCTTACAGGGGCCGTTGGATTTGAGGCCATCTCCACCCAGCATGGTCCATATTGTAGAAAAGCCTGAGTACGATTCTAGTAAAGAAATGCTCGTCGTCATTCCTGAAGAAGACGAGGATGAAGAAGGTCTTGGGATAGGAGACGAGCCAGTTGACACAGATGAGCCAACGTCGTTACGCTACTACAACCAAGTGGTAGATGAGCGGCCCATAAGACCACGTTACCCAGACTCCTCTGCTTCTTCTGCATCTTCTTTGGATTCAGCGCGCACCGATGTGACGTACACAGGGATTCAGACCTCAGGGTCGTCTTTGGTCTTCCAGCTGGATCCACAGGGCTCCTCAGAAGGCCACCAACCCCAGGCTGATCTGTCTGTCAGCTGTGGAGGTGGAGGAGGTGGTTACCAGCCCCAGATGCAACCTAGAGCCCCAAATGATGACATGGGCACAGCTTCATCTGAGCCTTTCTTAGAGTCCCAGGCTACCAGTGCAGGCGGGTACAAACCCCAGAGCTCCTGGCATCTGGACTCCCCTGTGGAGGCTGGGGAAAGTGCTGGCCTGGCACCCTCTCTTGGATCCCCCACCTCTGTCGGCTCCACTCAGTTCCTCCTCCCTGATGGAGAGGAACATGCAGAGGAGAAACGGCAGCTGCCATCATCGGCAGCAACCTGGTTCACCAACCTGCTATCATCCACAAAACCATGATATCATCTCTGTCTCACCACTACCAGCCAGGCCAGGGGGGTTAACACAAAAACGTTTAGATTCATTACTGTTACAGTGTCATGCATCAAACAAACGTAGCCCATATGGTCTTAGTAAATATCCCCTCTGATGTAGCACTACATTCTTACAGTTGCACTTTGACAGCAATTATGCTATTTGAGGTATTTATTCCAAACACACAGAAATGCATATAAAGGTAATTTTGTGGTTCATGCAAATTATCAAGAATATCAAAATGTGTATATTTATATGTCAAAACATTTCTATTCTGACAAGAGCAATTCACACAAAATATTTCTTCATACGTCTTTTCCACCATATTTGTTACACCCCCTGGCATCTTGGTGGCTGTAACATCCCCTCACTGCCTTTTCTGTGATCCCATATTATGGGCATTTAGCAATGGCATATCCTGTGTTTCATTTGAGTATATCATTTTTTAGCTTGCATTTCAGATGTTTTTATTTTCAGTGATTGTGAACTTGACTACACTACAGAAAAAAACTGAAAGCAAGGAAGTTTCAAACCAAATGGTGGCACAGTAAAAATAACGGACATTTTTGGAGGAACAGTTTCCACAGAATTCAGAAGTAGACAGAAAACATCCCACTCATTAGTATCCGTGTCTTCTGCTGGTCTTCTGTTGGGATATTCTTGCCTGTTTTATGACAGCTGATGAGCTACTGAAAGGAAAAAGACACACAATTTTAAAGATATGTGAAGATGGCAAGATGGCTCCTATCCTTGCAAATGTTATCTGTTTTTCACAAATTACTGTCTCAACATTGAGCTATTGATTGAAAGTCATTATTTTACGCAGATGCAGGAGTGGTGCTGTGTGAATAATGAGCCCAGTGGATATACACTGATATAAGCTAAAACAATGACTAAGAACTGGTGTAATTTAATGAACAAACACACTACTGTGTTACTTTTGAGTGTTTGTGTTGTTTTGTCTTCCTTAACCAGAGTTGTTTTCGTGTTAAGAAATGCATTTCATTGTCAGGCCAGTGTCCTTTTTAAATTTTGGTATGTGTCGAGCATTATCCTCAAGCTGATAACAAATAATTGGAATTAACTTGGATGGGTAATTGCAGTGAATGATTTGCCTTGATAAACATAATGCTTCCAGTCATTTGCACCGCATCACATTTCACACGCTGCCTTGCTACTAAATGTTATGTGTAATGAAAAAGAATACGTTACAGTAATGCAGTTGAGAACAGTTTAGAAATGTATTGTACTGGACATACAGATTCCACTGGCACTGAGCGTAATGTACAAAGGATGTCCGTTTGAATCCATTTTAGCACATGCTAAAATATTTACTCTTTGGTTACTTTATAATTGATGTTACTGTCGGCCCTCTCAGTATATTTGTGTGGATATGAGCTTTTTTTTTTTTTTCTTGGTTGCTTTATTTTCAAGCGCAGAGACATGGCTGATACTGCATTTGATGTTGATTTGCTGTTCTTGGAAGCCTGTTCTTTTTAGATCATTTCAGGTTTTTCTTTTTTTTTTTTAACTATTTATCTTTTCATTGCAATTTTTTCCCGAAGCCAACTTTTAAATTATGTGATTGGAAAAGGGACCAAGGGGGAAGAATATAGTGGGACATTTCTAGAAAGGCTATCATTTAGCTGTTGACAAAAATGTGGGGTAATTAACTTGGGAATATAAGTCACATTACGGTGTCACACACAGGCCCAAGTACACATCGCATTTAAGACTAGACTTCCCAAAAGCATCGTTATGCAAACATGTGAATGTCCTTTTACATTTAAATTCAGTGGTAACCCTGATTTTTATTTTATTGTATCCTTCAGAGTCGGGGCCCTGGCTTGCCCGTGTGGCAGCCAGTGGCTCGTTGTTTCTCAGTGCCTCCAGCCAACAAGCTTTAAGTAAAACTACTGTGACATGAGTGGTGATTTAGATGAACTATAACAGACAGGCAGTCCTCTTTGACTACTGAGAAAAATGTATCCCTTCTTTCTCTTTGTCTTTTTCTCTTTGTCTTTTTCATTTGATTAATGGAAATGGTTGAAAGAATTTGTCAGAAGCTACTTAAAATGTTTACCAGTCAGATTAAGTAAAGAATGAACCAACCAGATATATTGTGTGATATCAGTGATCACTTCAAGGCGGTGGGAAAGGACGGATATAGTTTTGAGTATTTAAACATGGCTGCAGATTGTTTTCCTTTGAAGCCTGCTTTCTCAAGCGAGCAGGGCTTTGGAGACTAACCTATGAACGCTATGTGTTACATGCTTTTATGTTGATTTAGATCAACAAAATGGCACCTTTTTATTTTTCCTCTAAATCTTTGTTTTTATACAACTGTACATATTTGTAATTTTGTTTCCTTTGTTTCCTTACAATACAAAAATGTATGTTTTACATAGGAAATTATGTTCCCTATTCTACAACAGACTGAGCTAATGTTGACTAACCAGCTCTCTTGAGAGATTAATGGCAAATGCTTGTGTTGACGCCATATATATAGAGTCCTATGAAACGTAGAGGCATCACACTTTGGCTGTATATTGGTTGTGTGCTTAAACACAGCCTTCTAAGTGTGTGTGTGTTAGAATTGTGATCCTGTCTTTTTATAATAGTTTAGCCTGCTTTGCATTCCTATATCTTATCACAACATTGTCACTTTGCCACACACAAGTAGAGAACTCACTAGGCGGACTGCTGACACGAAATTTTCTGTAGTACTCTTTAGAGTATCATGATTTTGAGGTTTATACAGTACAACAGCAGGTACACTTGCTGCTTTACACATCTTCATCTCTGGCCCTAGATGTTTTTGCGAAATCAGTGCATGCTGTAGAAACTATTACTACAAAACAGTGGCTCTCAGATCCTTTAAACTCTGTTAATGTTATCCTGTGGCTTTAAAACATTAACACTGACTAATGTTGTGCATGACAACACGACTGAAGTATTGTGCACCTGAAAAAGACTTTCATTTCTGAAAATGCTTTAAATTTCATGATATTTTACAGAATATTTTACTATTGAATGAAAAGAGACATTGAAGTGCTTTTGAGTGACTAAATAAATGTTAACACTAGTAACACAAAGTTAAATGCTACTTGTTTAAAGGCAATAAAGTAATTTGTCTGGTCACATGTCAGTTTGTCAGTTTAATTTCCACTCATCTAATATAATCTCCACAAAGATTTAAATAGCCATATTCAGTGAGTTCAACATTACAGTCAGGTTTATTTATTTCAGTCCAATAAATAGAAGTTGTTCTTTTTTTCAGTTCAGGAAATTAGTGAAGAGTGGCTGCAGTCAAGTGTTGCTAAATATACCACCGTCCCCGCTGACCTTCATAAGTGTGAAATTGCACAGGTTCTGGATCGGTTTGTTGTACATTCCTGTTTTTTTTTTTTTATCGGGATGGAGACACTGAAACTGATCCAGGGTCAGCTGGGCATTTAGTCCCATGAGGCCTCTACAACTAGGCAACCCAGTTGACGTGTCACCATGGCAACGGTTTACCGCTGGGCTTTCCTCCGCTCTCGCCTGTTTTTCAGCCATTAGCGAGTTAAAGAGTCATACTATTACCTCGTAACACGTAAATCATTAGGCTGTATATGTAAAAGAAAGAAAATGTCGGATGTATTGTGCAGGTGGCTGAACGAGGAGCTCCGGCTGTCAAAGGCTGTTGGTAAGTATGACTTAAGTTACAGCCTAACTAGCTACCTGCTAATATTAGCTTAATTATGCGAACACTAACTCGGTGTTTTAGTTCACGCTGCGTCAACTGTAACGACTCTGGCACATTAAAGGAAAAATGCGTGTGAATTTACAAAGCTAACAATGTGCGAGCTGCTTTAGAGGCCACATATCAAGCTTGATAAACACTTGTTAACGTATCAACACAAACAAGAGATTAATTGGTAAAATATGGCAGTATGATCGACGTATTTTCTCGAGAAAAATACATAGCCAGGTTAGTATAGCGTAACTCAATGTTACTTATACCTACTGTAATGGTTGTCTGACATTAAGTTGTTAATAACATTTAAAAAATGATCACAGGTCATTTGTAAGATCATTTGCATAAATGACGGCATGTTCATCCTCACAGAGCCAAAGACCTTTGCCAAGAATTTCTCCAGTGGTTACCTAATTGGGGAGGTTCTGCATAAATATCAATTGCAGAAAGATTTCAGTATGTTCATGAAAAAAGAGTAAGTTGTCCTCTCTATTTCTTTCTTTAGCTATTCATCGATGCTCCTTTGATTTTTATTGCCCGTTGCTTAAGTCTGCTGCTCATTCAAAGGGTTTGTAATTATTAAAATTGTTTGCATCTTTTCTCATAGCACCTCCATATCCAAACTGAATAATTTTACCCGCCTTGAGCCTACTCTCCAGTTACTGGGGATCTCCTTTGACATAAACACAGCCCAGGACCTCATGCAGGAGAAGCAGGGTGTTGCCACACGCCTCCTTTACCAACTCTATGTGTCACTTGAAAAAAAGAAGAATGCAGAAATCAGCGGGTCAGTGATGGAGATCATGCAGCCTGCAGCCAATGCTGGCCTGCACAAAAAAGAGCTTGAGCTCTACTCTGAGGTACGGGTGGCTGTATAGATGTATGTATGGTATGTGCATGTGGTTAGGGGCCGATTTCTTTAGGCAACAGCATGTTTTGTCCTGTAGAAGCAGATTGAGATAAGTGGTCTGCTTGGTACCAATACTGAAAAACTATATGGTGAAGTATGACAACTCTAGAATCCCTTTTTATAATGACAGGTGATGAGACGTGACACAGAGCTGAAAATGCAGAAAATTTCTCAGCACTATGAGGACAAATGCCAGCAATGGAATGACAGGTCTGTGATGACCCATCCCATCCAGCAGAAGAGACAACTCAAAGTTCAGGATGACAAGAGAACAAAGAATATTGAGAAGGTACCGGAGATCATGGAAAGTAAAGCACAGTATTGTAATTTTCCCTGCATTAAATTAACATGATGTCAATATTTGTGACTAGTTTAAGCCACTCTACAGTTCTTATCAATCTTATCAATTTTTTACGTTTTATGCGTCACATCCTTTGCAGTATTTTGGTATTTTTACTATTACACTATACCAGCACTTAGTGATGTATAGACTGATAAACCTACATTTGATAAAAAGCTTGATGATAGAATAGCTTGTGCTACTGACAGGAGGGAACTGTGTATTTTGCAGCTGTGGATATGTTGTCGAAAGTACAATAACATGCCTTGTAACTAGGCTGCTATTGTCCAGGTACCCAAGCCACCCCCTTACACTTCACAGCTCAACCTGAAGAGGAGACAGCGTCAGGAGCAACACAGAGCACGACAAGCACAGGTGTGATCTAAATTAAGCAATGATGTGATAACTTACCAACCCACAGAGGGAATTTCATTTTTAGCTTTCTGACACAGGGTCAGCTATAGAGCAGTGCCCACATTGTTTGTAGAGACTGACGCTTGCTGACAGTGGCCCTTAAGTCTAGGTAGCACCTTCTTCAGAAGCTCACACTGGTCATCATCGGTTGACTACATTTTGAGAAAGGTTTTAGAAATTCAGGCCCAAGGCCTGTTTTTGATCTTACGTTCACCAGATGTTCCCAGGACTTCTTAAAACCAATTCAAGCTCATTATTGCTTAATACCTTTCATTGTTTACAGAGTGTAGATTGGTTCTATTTCACTATCTCTGCCAAGGCTTTCCCTGGAATTTCAACTGATCCGCTTATTCTGTGTATACAAAAAAACGTTCTCACAGCACATTTTTACTCATGTCCAAACTCAAAACAAATGAATGAGGTGAGTTTGTTTGTCTTTCTGGTGTTATTACAATTGCAGACAGTCCAGACTGAGATAGCCCAGTTTGAGACAAACAGGAAGAAACTGGTTACCTCTGGTTTTGCTTCCTCTTCAAGGTGAGTGACTTACTGTTTCAGTAAATAGACTTAGACTTAGACTTTCTTTATTTGATCCCCCATAGGGGGAAATTCTCAATGATAGTAGTATTAGACTATTTAAACATTTGTATAAGTGAAGTTATATGCAATTTTAACCTTTTTAATTCTAGTGGTCAGCCCTTCCGTGGAGATTTTCCCCTTGGTGCAACTAAGCTGATACTACAGTCCAATAGCAAGTATATACAGAATATTCGACAGAGGCTGGAGGAGAATGCTGTAGCTTCTGAGCAGAGAGAGAAAAGACGAGGCAGATTCCTGGTGGAGCAGCTCAATGCCCATGAAGCTCAAGAGGTGAAACTTCTCTTCTCCTGTCATTGAGAAATGTTAATATATCTAATCTTAATAGAGATAAATACCCACTCAGGAGGATTGCAAATTCATTCTGGGCAGTCTGTTTCTCTAGTCGGTCATATCTAGTCATCTGTCCATTTGTTTTTGTAGACCATATTGAAAATAAGTTTTAAATAAATGTTATACATCCTATTGTCTTTGACACCACATGGTCTGTTATTTTATATTCCTCATTCTAACCCAAAATCAATCAGCCATCTCTGCTTCACCCTGCAGGAGGTACAGCGAGAGGAGCAGCTGGTGAGGTGTCTGACACGTCAGACTCAGCAGGAGCAACGCTTGGCAGCTCAGCTCCTCCAGATACGTATGCAGAAGGAGGTGATTCGGGAGAACCGCCTGTTCAGAGAGCAGCAGTACCAGCAGCGGAGAGAGAGGGACTTCCAGGAAGCTCTGGAGAGGGAGGCGGTGAGATAGGATGAATAAGGAAGGAGAATAATCCTCTCTATTGTTGCTTTGCCTCAATATCAGTGTATCTGATATTATGAGTATTGTTATAGGGAGAGACAAGAAGGTGGTGATTTTGGTAGTTTGATTCAACAGGATAATAGGTATTATACAGAGAGAAAGAGAAATAATTCAGGGACAGATAAACAATGAAGTAAAACTGTGAATCAAGACATAAACAACTATATGTTTATCAGTTATGTACTTCTAGTGATCATATTTATACTATAGATGACTGATTTAGTTGAAAAGAAGATACAGTTACTTGGATAAATGCCTTGCAAAGGCCATGGTCCAGCGTGGTTTCAGTGTTACATATACAGTGTGTTGTAGTAGTGTGTGTGGGCATGGCGTAGTGGCGTTGTTCCTACCCTAATTGTAGATGGAATTCAAATAAGTGGTGCCTCCAGTGCCTGAGCAGTGCCCAGTAAAATCCTCCCTTCTTTTTTCTACAGCCTTAAAGATCAGTAATCTACTGACTGATGTCTATTTGTTTGTGTCCCTGTGAGACCATTTTTCACAAAATCACCCAGTTATTTGTTTTGTGCAATGCATTACCAATGTAACTTCTTTCATGTTCATTAATTACTTTACCTCAGTGGTGATTAGAAGAAATATTTATGCCATGCCCTCTCCACTTTCTCTGGCTGGGGCCTGGTATAGGCTTTGGCTCAACAGGCTAAGTTGGAAAATGCCGAAGAAATCAGGAAGGAGCTTGAATTCTGTAACAGGAATTCTACTGAACGAGCTCAGAGAAAGCACAAGAAGCACTTTGCGAGCTGCAGGGACATTTTGGAGCAGATGGTGGACTTAACCACCAAGATTGGAGAATATCGACTGCTCACTGGAAAGTACGTAACACCATTGTTTTAAATAATCAGTAGAAACATGCATACGGTATTTCATCTTAAAACCTCCAAACTGACCTCTTGGTCTGTCAGTTGATATGTGGAAATTCCAAAATGTGTATTTGTGGTATGTAGTATTTGTGTATATTGTTACCAAGGATTATTATCAGAAATTATTGTAAAAGTTATCAAGCACTCTAATTTCAAATTTTGAATGTACTGTACTGCAGTTATAAAGACATTTCAACTTCATGAACTGAGAGATGGGAATAAGGGAAGGATTGTACTATCTATCTACTATCTTCTGCTATGTCTACAATTTTTCTTTATTCATTCAAGCTTAAACAAAGCTCACATTCAAGCACAAAGCATAATATCTAAGTTTTTTTTAATATTCAGAATAAAAATATGTAGCTTTTTTCTTTTGAAAGAACAGTTTACAAGTCCCAGGATCAACAAAAGGAAATATAGGCTAATATGCCCTTTAAGTATTGATTTGTCTCTATCTTTCATCATTGAGTGTTTGTTTCTCTTGAGGAAAGCACTGATAATCTGAAATCTGACTGAAGTTTGAAATATTTTATGTAATGTTAGATAAAAACTGAAGCATTGTTGTGCAGTGTGAGTCAAAATCTGTCAAAAAATAATATTGGAACATTTTGTACAACTGACCAATGGTCAAATAAAATCAGGATATTTCAACATCCTCTCTGCTTCTTATACATCATTTTCACAGATATGCACTGTCCATTCAAACCTGCTCAATATTTATTATTTAATTTATTTATCTAGGTTTTACATATTCACAACATCAGCTTTTGTCTACTCATGTTCAGATAAACCATGTCTTGAAATACTGTGAATTCTATAATATCAAAAACATTTGTTGCATATTGAAAAGCACAATCCAGTTAGTTCCCTGGTATGCATTAAATTAAGTAGTTCAGGTTAAACCATTTTCAAATATGTTGCTCAGATTTCATTTTAATCACAGTTCCACTTATTAAGTTTAGCTTTGCCTCCTGTCATTTTTTTCTGCTGTCATGTCCAGTCTGATTCCAGATAAGCTGATGAGGGAGTGGAAGGAACTGCTGCTCAGTGGTCTGCCTCTCTATGAGTCGATAAAGGACCAGGACCCAGGGTTTGAATTCTCTACCCCACTAGACCCTGTAGAGCTCAACAAGCAGGAGATACTCAAAAACCAGGACTATAATGAATACACTGTGAGTTTGAAACACAAGTACAATGTGTTTTGAAATCATGTTTGTATGTTTTTGGACACTGGAACACTGAAAAAGTTTGTCCCTGAGCTGAGTGAAGCTCTGAACTGAATGCTGAAGGTTTTCTTTTACTGATGTTATGTTTGTCAGAACATGGTGGGTGAGTGGGCATGGCCAGAGGAAACAAGAGAGACCAAATTACCCCCGACCAACAACAACATTCTTGGGCATGTTGTCGAGCGTCTGAAGAACCTTGTTCATCAACCCGCCACAGAACCCCCCTCACCTTCATTTCCTCACTTTACCCTCAAGGCCTGTGTCCTTGGCAAGTTTTGTTCTGGCAAGACCACCTGCTTGTCCAAGATTGCTGGAGGTACATGGAAATCAGTCTGAACAGAGACACAAGCATACTCACAAACACAATGCCACACCACTTGAATATGTCTTTACTGGTATTATATATTAAAACAGATGTGGAATAAGATTAATTGGCTTATCTGTTGCTGAGTGTGTGATGTTTTTTTCTCTAGCCCATGGCATCTATGTCTTATCAGTTGACGTACTGATTGAGGAGGCACTGAATGCTTACCAGAATGGAGAGGAGGTCAGTCAGATACAGTATGACAGGGCCATAAAATATCCATATTCTCACCAGCAGGTAGCAAAATTGTATTAGTGTATTAAGCATTTCACCAATTAAAACAACCTTTTTTGGACCAAATTTACAGGTCACAGAGCAGCAGGAAGAGAAGGACAATGAGCAGCTGTTCACATCCTCTACACCACCAAAATCTAGTGGGTTACTAAGGCCAAAATGGTTCTATTATTTCTCTACAGTCATTTATTTGTTTGTGATAAAAATGCACTGCATATTATTTCACACAGGTTCTTGTCACTCATAATTTCATTGTTTTTCAGATCTTGACCCTCAAGAAGAAAGTAAAGACCGTAAAGTAGGAGTAAGAGTTGTTTTGTACTCTTGTCTCAAGTACTTTGATACATTGAATTAGAAACATTATTTTTTTCCAGAATTGATGTGTACCTATCTGGAATTAAATACTTAACTTGTCCTGCTTTCATGTGCCCCTTATCTAGCTGTCTATCCGGGCCATGCAAGGAGCAGCTGTGGAGCAAGAGCTGAGGAGAGGCAATGCCATCCCTAATGAGCTGTTAGTTGACATTATAGTAGAGGCTATCAGGTAAGCATTTAACCAGTATTACTATGAAATACTGTATATAGGATTTGGTGAATTGTATTATTTCATTTTTTACAATATACAGTTAATTTTACTTTGTCAATATTTTAGAAGAATCTCAATGATACAGTCTTGGTTTAATAATTAGTGTGGACAAAATACACAAGCAAGACACAAGCACACGCTGTACAGTGAAATATTTGCTGTGCCTTTACCAGGCAGGTTCCTGCTCAGTCAAGTTGGATCTTGGATGGCTTTCCAGTTGACATCATCCAGGCCTACCTGCTAGAGAAAGCCCTGGGTGGGTCTGTAGACGTGGGGAATGGCGTTGTGAGCAGCAGAACGAACCTTGTTGCTGATCCTAATCCACCCAAACCTCCACCACCCCCAGCTCCTGTGCTGGACCTTGTTCTGCTGCTGGATATCCCTGATGAGTGTGTGGTCAAACGTGCTTTCAGTCAGACAGGTATGTTTCACTGGTCGGACTTTAATGCACCACATCAGTGTGCACCCTAACATGATCTGTTAGATGGTGGTTGCATGTACACATCCACAAGCATCCAGTTAAAAGTATGTTTGTGTATTGGTGTGGTTCTTTTGTTCCCAAACCTGGTGCAGATACAGACACTGCTGCTACAACCTCCCATCCCACAGACAAGACTTTGTATCTGGCACAGACTCCACACAGGTAAAAAAAAAAAAGAAAAATCAATTTGGCAGCTAAACTGAAATGATTATGTTGCTGCTACTCTATGGTAGTGTGTCTAGTATCTAACATTCTTCCCCCTCCCCGAAGGATCACAGCTTTTCAGGACACCTGGCCAAAACTAGAGAAATGGTTTGGTGGAAAGCAGAACATCTTGGTCCAGGTTGATGCAGATGTAGATGAGGAGGAGCTTTACAAGAGGGTGGAGTCTGTCCTGCAACAAGCTATGATTCAAACACAGGAAGGTAACTGGTTGTTGTTTTAGAATGACACCAATTTTCACCCTATCACTCAGAATCGAAGAAGAAAGAAATGCAATATTTGCTTATAATATTCTGATATATTCCCTCACCAGCTCTTGCCACTCCTCCTGTTGAAGATGTAGTGTTGGACAGTGGGAAAGCTCCAGACTCCTCCTCAGCCACACTCCCACCTTTAGATCAACCTCCAGCTCCCACAGACGAAGCCCCTGACCCCACAGAGTCCTATTCCAGCCTTAAAGAGGAAAAAGTCCAAGGTGGGAAGTCACTTTCCAAATCCAATGCACAGTCCCCCAGAGGTGATTTAATCAGAAGTTTGTGGATTGATATAATTTGTTATTATAAAGTCACTTTTAGTCACAAACGAAATTCTGCTTCCAAGAGAGGATTCATAAGTGATATCAAGTGGTATGTTTTAAACATGTTTTCCAAATGAAAATGGCTATGTAAATACGTTTTTTACACACAGAATACAGACTTACTTTATGTTTCAAATGCACCAAACTGATAGGGCAAATATTTAGACAAATTTCAACTGTGAGGCCACTAAGTCTGTTTGAGTTATAAATTTAGAACCCACAGACTAGGGTCATACATATAGCTTTTAAAACGTAACAATGTTGACTAACTTGTTTAAGGTAATTTAAATATTATTACCAATATCTATTCTAGGGTGTTTTGGCTCTAAAATCCTTTCCCACTGTTGTAATCAACAAGAACTCACAAATCATTATCATTTTTGTTCTTGATACAAATGTTAGGTTAATATGATACTATGATTATTTTCAATGATTAATATTTAATTAACATTTTAATTTTTTTGACTTATCAATAGGGCACTCTAGGAATGCATCAACTTCTTCAGTAGCCAATGAGGACCCTCAGGGAGACCCCAAGGACCCACCAGAGTCTGCCTCTCCTTGCCCAGGTTCATTCAGCTGGGTCTATGTGGATGAACCCCTTCCTCCAGTAGGATACAAATTTGTTTGCTTATTAGAGTTGGAAGTGTACCCCTAATCTCTTTCTTCCCTGACAAATCTGGTTTTGTCAATGACATCTGACATGACATTCAGATGCACTGTCTACTGGTTACCACAAGGTGGCCCTCCAAAATGATTTAACCCGTGGACCAGTGGTTCACTATCTGTGTTGCCACTCTCATGACATATTTTGTGAAATCTGTCATCCTTCCATGGCCTTTGATTTCTTCATTTCCCCTCCACATGTCTGTCTCTAGGAAATCCCAGAGTACTTGTACACCCATTGGGACACAATGTGTGATTCTTATGTGAACAACGTAAAGACAGTGATGCAGCAGCTGCGTTCACAACGTACTGTTATTACCCATCACCTATTCAACATCAGGTATAATACCAGGCTTTTGAAGATATGTGAAAACGTTTTAATTTTTTGTAGTACACTAAGCACAGATATGCATTTTCTATGCCTGTTTTTTCCTCCATTTTTATGTTGATCTCTATGGATGAAACATATCAGTACATGCATTCTTCCATCTGTATATCTGACGTATGATAACATGAAAAGCTAGCACATCAATGCCCTGCAAATCTAACAATGTGTGAGCCATACACCTAATTATCTTTTGAATACAGTATCAATCACAGATTGTCATGAGTATTCTAAGTTTTGGGTACAATTAGATGTGATCAAAATGTTCATACCACTAGGTACACTGTCAGAAATATTTTACAAATGAAAGACAAAATATATGTCAAGAGATAAACGATTTCTGATAAATATTAGATTAATTACTACTTAAATATTATCTGTTTTCCTGTACTCATAGAGAGGAATACAAGCATTACCTTGGACGTCCAGACTTCAAGCAGGAGTTAATAACTCAGTGGCAGAAGGACTTCAACAGCATACCTGATGATATTAGAGAGGATGAGGATACCAAAGAAGAGCTACATCTGAGACTGGATGTAAGAAGAATTTCTAATATAATACACTACAAATATTCTACTCGTGGAATGTATAAAATTGAACTGAAATGAGTATAAAATGTTGTGATGTTATTTTTGTACAGGAATTGTGTGAACGTTTGTGGGACATTTGTGACAAGTGTAAGGAGGAGGGCGAGAAAGAGAGGGCTGCTCTCATGGGCGAAGGCTGGTTGGAGGACCACATTGCCGTCCTTGTCAACCACCACTCTATACTCATGCAGGTAACTTTTCGATTTCTGTGTAACCATTTGGCTGAATAAAAATTTCGCTTTTTGGCTATTTCACAATTCTGCAATTTCAATTTTCAACTCAAGGGCTATTTCCTTTGTTCCATGTGTTTTGGAACTGTTGTATTGCTTCTTTTTCGTTTTCTTTGTGTCCATGATTTATAGGCATTGTCTTCTATGTATCACTTCAGTGTGACAGTGTGAAATCTTGGATTGTTTACATTGTGTAGGTGGAGCTGGACCGTTTCCAGGATACACTCTGTATTCTCAGGGTCTACTATTTGAGCATGTACAGACAGGTGCTGCCTGAGCTACCATCCAAGTTTGTCAGTATCCCCCTACTGGACACCTCAGAAATTAAGGCTCAGGATGAGAGGCAAGAAACACGCTATTAATAGTAATCAAAGCATGTTAATACAAGATACTAACATTAAATGGCAGAACTGTAAATAGTTTATGTATCATATCCACAAATGTCATTTCCTCACAGTCCAAATACTCCCCAGCACAAATATATACACATTTAAACAAACTTTAAACTTTCCTCCTTTTCCCCACTATTCCTCTCCTCCCCAGATGTCCTGACTCCCCAGAAGGGGTATCCAAGATGAAAGGCCAGGGTCAGACTGAATCTGTCAAGGTTGTGGCAAATCAGATTTCCTCTCTTTGTATCTTTCATTGACTTTGATATTTTTTTTTGTCTTTCTGAAGCTCTGTAACTGAGTTTGTAATTTTTCTAGATATTGTATGCCCTAGTATATTTGGTTATTTTAGTTGTTTCATGTTGTACTCCCTCATAAGTTTGTTTTGGTCGACAAAATGTGATGTTGTTATTGTAATGTAGTGTGTGAAATGATACCTCGAAACAATCCAAAACACTGTTATTAATTATTAATGCTGATATGCTGACATACAGTCTTAAAGTAAGAGGTACTGACCCTTTTCGTTGTTAATTTCTAGACACCCCTTGAGAAACTGATCTCGGACTATGAGGAGGCACTCACAGCCATCTGCAAATTGGTAGTGCTCTGCATATGAGAGTTTGCATAAGCATATTATTGAAGTATATAGGTATATTGAGGTATAATTTTTTCATTCATGTGTATGGGGTGTACGGGATGTGTGTAGGTGTCTGCAGAAGCCCACCAGAGGGAGACAAAAGAGCACAAAGAGACGAAGGCCCCTGCAAGTGCAAACAAAAAGACAAAAAGGAAGCCTTCATCAACAAAACAAAAAGGCATGTCTTTAGTATGAACAAAACTGTGCACAGGTGCCCTATGACATGTACTGTATGTGTCAGTAGGTCTTCTACATCACTGTCTTCCTCCCTATCTTGTTCCTCTAGGTCCACCTTCCCCATCTCCGGCACCTAGCCCCGCACCAGCCGATAACAAAAACCCAGAGAAGACTCATAATCAAGAAGTCACAAACAAAATACATAAAGAATATGCAGCTGCACTGGATCATGAGGGTATGCACACACACACATCAATCAATCAATCAATTCACCTTTATTGATCCCCCAAGGGGGGAAATTCCATTTTTACAGTGGTGGGGAAAGTGGGGGGAGAAAACAAGAGGAGAGAGAGGGGAGGAGAAAAAAACATGCGACACCAGACTGTACTCATGTGGAGTGCAGTGTGGGACCGGTAAAAAAACCTCAGCACATATTTTTGCACATCACATGACAATAACAACATGGCAACAGGGGATGGGAAAAGGGGAGTAGAGAATTCCAGCACCGCAGGAGGCAGGTCGCTGGCTACAGCCCCGTGCAGGCGAGCCCTTGGACCACGCCCCTCGTACTGGAGGGGTGGAAGCTGGCGAAGGCGTTGGATATAGGGCAGGAGTAAGTCCCGATGTGTTTGCCCATCAGTTCCCAAAACCCGCCTCAGTTCATTCGCGGTCGTCGGCGATAACATGGCGGTTGCCATGGAGACGTCCCTGGTCCGGTTCCAGATAAGCCAACAAACACCAGGTGGATGGGGGAGGGATGGGGAAGAGCGTCCCAGCTGCAGTGCACTCAGAGGGGAGATTGTTCAGACAGTGACCTTGGCCAAGGCCACTGCTTAGGGAGGCCAATTCAGAAGGGATTTAGTAGTTTCTTTGTATCATATCATACCATATATCTAATAACTATTAACATAGTGGTTCTGTTTCTAAGAACAGTCTAATGTAAAGGTTACATACATACAGGTTAGTGTGTGTCATGCGCATACATGTATGCATGTATGTGTGTGTGTGTGTACATGGTCAGTATGTTTATATATGTGTGTTCCTCCGTTTGTCTTTGTTCTTGCATATGTATGATCTTTCCAGAGAATGCAGCAAAGGTGCGCATTGAGCTGGTGAAAGGTCATGGTCTGGTGATGTTGAACTCCCTCCAAAGCAGAGCAGAAAAGATCTGTAGCAGCATGAACAAGTGGTTAGAAGCACACTATGTTGCAGAAATGAAGAGGTATAATACAGTATGTGTGCAGGTTCATGCGTGATATGCTGTCTGTATTTTGTCGCCATGTCACGTCACAATGCTATATGTGTGCATGTATGTAAGCCCCTAGAATCTTACTGTTTTATCAGTGTATTGATGATAGACATTTTATCTGTGTCTGTCTCCAGTATTGAGCAACTATCAGAAGTGGTTCGACTCCACATAGAAGCTGGTGCTAAGTTGCAGAATGAGCTGGTGTTGGTATGTAATGATTTTATAATTGTATTGATGTATTGATATTGATTAATATTTACTCCAGGTAGTTATAGTGTGGTGCTCACTAATTACAGGATAGCTGTAGTAGGGTAACTGTGGGATGAAATGTAGATTTTTCATATTTAACAGTTGGCCATAGTCTCCTTTGCTTCACCCTTCATATATTTTTTCTAAGGAACATACTAACTTCTACCTAAATGGAGACTGCCAGATGGTGGCTAGTATGGCTCCCCCTCCCCGTCCAACTCCTCTGGAGAAACCTTCACAGTCCACCCCGACCATCACTCAGCTAGAGTCCCTCCACCAACAGCTATACACTGTTGCTCCATCAGGTGCATACAGGGGAGACAAGTTGTGGTGTGATTTATTCTATTAATTATGCTATCCAGCTATCGATCCATCCACCCATCATCCATCCATCTATCTCTTTCCTCCTGTCTGACTTTCAGGCTTCATCTCGAGTTCTGAGTTCTACAGTTTGCTCAGGGATATCGTCTCTGTTAACTTGGGCAGCAACGTTTTACCTCAGCCCTGGATCGACCAGACTGAAACACAGGTACTCTTCAAAGTATTCCAGAAGCTCAAAACGCAAAGTTGGGTAACAATTTATTTTCTTTTCCTTTTCTGTCATAGCCACTAACAATACAACAACGCTTGAGGCAGACAATTTAAGTCAATTCACAAAATGTTTTCAAACCAAACAGGGCACAGGGCAAAGAAACCAAAGCAAGACACTAAATCGTACTTTCATAGTCTAAACATATTAATAAAAGAAATAGCTCACAGAAGAACTGTCCTTTTTTGTCCTGTCTCCAGTCGATGGAGATTGTATCTCTCTTAATGGACTATGAGCTGATAGACTGGCGTCGGTTTCTGCTCAGTGCTGCCCTCCCTTGGCCCTGTCCGTCCTTAACACAGCTGCTGAGGGTGCTGCAACATTTCAAGGGAGCAGATACTGGTGACACAGGCTATATAAATGAGGAACAGTACCAACAGGTTAGTCTTATCACACACAAACTCGGGGGTACACTGTAAATACAGATTTAGATGATCAGATATCAGATATTCTAACTGTGTTTTAAAAATCACATTAAATCCACATTAGTGGATAAGTACTCTGGATGAACCTGTATCTACAAGTTATCTATCCATTCGCACCCCTCAGTGCCAAACTATGCACTTAGACTATCATATTTTATTACAGAGTATAATTTATTCTTTCTATAGTATAAAATGTGGTTCCCTGAATGTAAAAAAGATGGCTGAGTTGCTTCTCTTGCCTCCTTTCTCACCAGACAGAGTTGTGGTTTTCCAGTGAGACTGTCCAGCCCATCCCTGAGGACCCCTCTGAGCCTCTACCTTATGACCGTCTGGCCAACCTATCCAAGGTAAACTACCTTTGGTGCTTGTGAACGTAATTCCAGTTAGTGAGTTATGGTTAACTTTTATTATTCATGAAATGAGAAATTGAAGTGGTCATGGTCATAAAGTTTAATTGTAAGAACATAAAGGCGCAGTGGAGCATTAACATTTTAAACTACTTCCCTAAAAGGACTTGTCAAATATTTTCAGTGTTTATGTATGTTTACTGTACAGCCAAATGAACTTCACTGCAAGTAATAAATAAAATAGATTGATAGTAACATTTGCCTCTGTTCTTCCTCTTTAGTTTTTTTTCAAGTTGTTTGCAGACCACTCTTTCTCTCCCCCTCGACTGGACTATGTGTCCATGCTGCTGTACTTTGCAGCAGACCCCAACCCCAGACAAGGCTTCATCAGAGCACTTAGTGTAGTGCTAGGACAACATCTCAAGCACTCCACACCGAGCCATCTTGTCAAGGTCAGTAAATGAAAGAACAAAGAAGAGCAAATGAAAATTCTTCTTGAAATTTCGATGCAAATGCACTTGATCTTTTTCATCTTCTATCATTAAAAACATTATTTTCTGTCAACAATGTCTTCAGATGCTCCAAAATTATATTAGAAACCAGTTATATTCAATATAATTTCCAATCATTTCAATAATGCCAGCAATGGACAGCATGCGTCAGGTTTTTCTAATGGGTGGTAATTTGTTTCGGAGTGAAACACGAGTGTTAATGTTTCTCTGCAGTGCAGACTGTTGCACACTAACAGGGCATTATCTTTGTGCGTTGTGTATGCAGTCTATGCCCAGTATAGAAGAGGCTACAGAGCTCAGCTCCTCAGAACTTGATGGAGAGTACAACGAAGATGAGACTCTGCGTCCATCAAGCAGTTTGCTCGCGGAGCAGGAAGTGTCCATCCCTGCTCTCCTTAATGTCATCTGCCACAAAGTCACCAAGATGAACGACAAACCCCATCCATCAGGCTGCCTGAGTCAGGAGGAGCACACTGAGGTATATCCTATAAAAGTTCAAACTGGGCTTTTAAGCAAATACACAAATAATTGGTTGAATTAATTAAGGAAAGAAGTTGGTAACTAAATGCAGTAAAAAATGTAAGGTTTAATTTCTGAGTTAGCATAATGCATTTTCCCTCAGCAAGATTTTGTTTTCTGTTATCAGTGTGCATATGAAGGCATAGTCTATTTTATTTAAGATTCATAATGCAACTAATAGGGATGACCAGCAAATCTTTGTTGGTTTGTATGATTAAAGGTTACCTGGAGACAACCGATGATTTTTAATGCCACCATAGTATTTAGGGGAGAGTCCACTCCTTCATTTGACTTTTTTCATGATGGAGGTAAAATAGAATAAAAAGCCTCAGTAATACTTAAGTTGTCAGTAGTTTTAATTCATTGATTCTGTGGGTGTGCAGAATACTGTAGTTCATTTTAAAGGTTACAGGATCTCTATTTAAAAATGCATGTTCTAATCATAATTATTAACCATATTATCCAAATTAAACTCTTCACTCATGGTAATACTATTTATCTCTGCTGGCCTCCAGCGCCTGGTGCATGTATTCAGAGAGCTGGGCTACAAGCCTGAAGACCGTGTCCCCTTCTCCATTCTCTCTCAGCATCCTTTCACTGAGGCCCTGATGGAGACCTCAACACATTATCAACTTGTAGTAAGTCAGTAGATTCATCTTGTTATTTGCTCCCCTGTCTGATAGATGAGAATTTAAAACAGCGGCCCACTTGTCCCCTGCTGCTGTTATCAGTCACACATACTTATCATCCAGATTGTCCAGCATCATGTGCCTCAATACTTTCATTTTAAGCTGACAACCCCACATGAGGATTCACCTTCATCTTTCATCTTTCTCTCCCTCCCCACCCATCGTATCTTCTATCTTTGTTTCTCAGAACATTCACAGAGTGCTACTGGCCCATCAGGATGAAGGGGAGGCTAACAGCTTGACAGTTTCCTAAAGGACCAGACATATACAGTACTCATACATACTGCTGTGTGCACCTCAAAGACCTCTTTCACACAGGAAAGATATTGCTTTGGCCATTTTGAAGTATATTTGCTGAAATGTATTGCTTACTTCAGTATTGAATAAATACATTAACAAGGTTCAGTATGTAGAAGTGTATATATCTAATGACGGCTGGAATGACAGCATAGCTTAAATTACAACAGTAACATCGATCATGGCAGGACTGAGCCCTGTTACTCATTTTTTTCCGATACACTCCGGCAGTTTTTCTGACTGACTTGTTTTTCTAATGACCTCCCTGACACGGAAAAGCATTGGTTGCAGCTACAATGAGTGCATTGTCCAGGATAACCTAAATGTCAAGCCTGACTTGACAGCAACTGCCTGCCAATGCACCCACAACCCTATCACAGTTCATTCAACTGTCTCACAGTCACAGCTACCTGATTGCCAATCATGGTAATGTGCATGCTATTCAGAAAATTGAAGAAATGATGTGGGCATTTATAAATAAAGTGATCAGTGTTGTTAGCTGACTGTTCTAGTTAATACAGACAAATCAACATATTGACGCATCATTAATATAACTCAGGTTTGAGTGTCATAACAAATATCATAATATCATCAATATGTTCTTTCCTGTACTTACTGATGAAGGGAGTTACAATCTGCCGCCGCCATGAGACAATGTAACTCCTGTTAATATTTCCATTTGTCTGATTTGATACAGCGAGGGCTTGGGAACTCCCCCCCCCCACACACACACACCCCCTGACCCACCGCCTTTTCTCTCTTTCCCTCCCTTCATTATCAGTGCAGGTCTGGGGCGCTTGGACTTCTCAGTGTCTGACTTTTAGAGGAAACAGAGCCACTCACATGTCTCACATAGACAGAATCATACTTGCAGACCTGCATCCAAAACCTCCTGAATAATATGAAATAAATCAGCGCCTTAATGTTGGACCTTTTCCATTTGTTGCCAGACAAAGCATACTGGATGCTTTCTAGGTACACCGAATAAGGATTTGGGATTTCCCACTTATCATCTTGACACTGCAGATTGTATAGAGAATCTTTTCTCCTGGCTCAGACGGACATGAGATCAAAAAGAAGACTTTCAGTACCTAATTTGGTGCATTGAAAAGATTTTATCAAGTATGTGGCTTTTTCATACGTAACAGTTCTGCTGATTTCTTGTTGAAAATTTTCCATTTGTCTGGATCACAACTCTGTTTGAGGACCCATCTGCCCTGGTTGCTCACTGGATCTGACTTTGTTGCTGTGTTGCAGTTTAAAGGGCAAACTCTCTTACATTGAAGTTTATTTTTGAATTGGAGCACTATTTTAGGAGGACTTTGAAATAACAACATGGCATTTGTATTTTGGATGTTTTCTCTTCTGGCTCTTCCATTACTTCAGTGTGCCAAGATTGTGACTGTCTGTCTAATTGGTGAGTAGTGGAGCAGCCCTTTACTAGTTGTAATAGAGATATTCATTGTGAATATTTGTATTGTATTGTGAGTATGTGTATTTTATGTATGAGGTATATGTACAGAAAGATTCATTTTTGGAGATTTTGTCTTTCTCCTTTCCCCTAGGGGGAAGCCACTACTTGCTATTAGATGAAATTTCTCATAACTTACACCAGCATGGCCATGAGGTTCGCATGCTCTTGCAACTGGGCAACCCTGTTATCACAGGTAAACTGTGTGTGGATTGTGTGTGTACTGTACTCACACAAACATACATATACAGAAAAAGAGTTTTTACAATTTTCTTTTTCATCCATCCTCTGATTTAGTTACTTTCATTCATCATTAAATGACTGCACATTTCTTTTGAATTCCTCCCAGGTTTTTCCTCTACAGGCCGTACAGACAGTTACCAGACAAGCACCTGGTCCTTAGGAGAGAAGTACATCAAAGAATACAATGGCTGGTTCCTGGAGCAGCAAACACAGTTTTTCCTGGGAAGGTATCCCACAGATTTCAGGAGACATTGTTTACTGTGTTAGGAGAAACAGACTAGACCTTGGAAGCTGAGTTATTGTTGTTTTGATCTTCAGTCTGGTTTTTCAGTACTGATGCTTAATTTGTCTCTTTAAGACTTCTTAACCAATTAAAGAGTTAAGGATATAAAGAGCCAACTCAAATCTGATATAATATAGTAATGTGAAAATTTTAGTTGGCTCTTTCTCAGTGCCCTTGCCTCTCTGTTTGTCTTTATCTTACTCACTGTCTCATCTCTCCCTCTCTCTTTCTCTCAGGGATAACTTTAATAGCTTTTTAAACTTCATGGGACACCTGTCCTATCAGTGTGACAAGCTGTTAGGGGACAAAAAGATGATAACTTTCCTCCAGAGAGAGCGCTACGACATCGCCATCCTTGATGCTTTTCACCCCTGTTCCTTCATCCTGGCACACAAACTTGGTACAACTACTGTTTGTATCTTATTAGTTTATGTCATTATTACTATCATACATTACCACAGTAATATATTATTTCCCAACTATTTGCCACTTACATTATTTGCGAATAGCAGATGTATTTAAATGTGCTAATTCAAACAAGCTGTCAGCCAGTTTTATAGTGTTTTTATTTTGAATTAGTCAACAGCTATGAATAAATCAACAGCCACTTAAACGCTCCATGCACTTTACTCTTGATTTACTCCAGGTGTCCAGTATATAGCTTTCTATCCTGGCACTCTGAACGGACCTCTGTCCATCGCTCTCCCCAGCCCAGTCTCTTATATCCCAGTCTTCGGCTCCCAGCTGTCTGACCACATGAACCTCTGGGGTCGTGCAAAGAACCTCTTTTATTCTTTCTTGGCTCCTGTAGGTAAGACTACTGTTACAGAGTAGATCGCATATTGTCAAGGGGATTGATTATCTGGCTATCTTGCTAAGTAACACCCATCCTCATAGCACACTGTATTTGTCAATAACCCCTTAAATGTATTAATATACTAAATGATCTCAAATCATTTCTGGATGTCGTGAATAAACCCAGTTTAAATGTATCCACTGACTTAAGTTACCACTTATCTCACATCATTTCACTCATATTTTTCCACATATATTTCTCCATCTAAATACAGTACAGGCCAAAAGTTTGGACACACCTTCTCATTCAATGCGTTTTCTTTATTTTCATGACTATTTACATTGTAGATTCTCACTGAAGGCATCAAAACTATGAATGAACACGTGGAATGATGTACTTAACAAAAAAGTGTGAAATAACTGAAAACATGTCTTATATTCTAGTTTCTTCAAAGTAGCCACCCTTTGCTCTGATTACTGCTTTGCGCACTCTTGGCATTCTCTTGATGAGCTTCAAGAGGTAGTCACCTGAAATGGTTTTCACTTCACAGAATTTCTTGCCTTATTAATGGGGCTGGGACCATCAGAGCAGCAAAGCAGCAAAGCAGTAATCAGAGCAAAGGGTGGCTACTTTGAAGAAACTAGAATATAAGACGTTATTTCACACTTTTTTGTTAAGTACATAATTCCACATGTGTTCATTCATAGTTTTGATGCCTTCAGTGAGAATCTACAATGTAAATAGTCATGAAAATAAAGAAAATGCATTGAATGAGAAGGTGTGTCCAAACTTTTGGCCTGTACTGTACCTCCATACATTTTTGCCTGATATTCCATCAAAACTGATTGTAGATGTGATGAGAATGTGTAAGTTTGTTCTGTCGTCTTAGCTCCGTTCTAACATTGATTGCATCTGCAATAGTCTACTATCTAGGAATTTTTTTCTCATCTCAATAGCATTTTCTTGTATCACCCATCTGTTCCATTTCGTCCTGATAGAATGCTCTATGAATGTAATTTTCAACTAGCCAGTAAGTGGGTTAGCTGGTATCCATTAATAATTAAATAATATAATTAATAATTAAAGCTGGAGTGCAGGAATGTAGATAAAAATTAACGTCTGTTACATTCAAACCCTTGCCGAAAGAGCTCACGCAATACTAATTAAGCCTTTCACCACCAGGTAAATCTTTCTATATTTCTCAGTTTACCCAAGTCTGGTCAAATCTGTGTCTGATGAGACATTCTT
The DNA here is from genome assembly GCF_042242105.1 of Pempheris klunzingeri. Taxonomy (NCBI): domain Eukaryota; kingdom Metazoa; phylum Chordata; class Actinopteri; order Acropomatiformes; family Pempheridae; genus Pempheris; species Pempheris klunzingeri. Next base: position 10,006,211 of record NC_092018.1, read on the forward strand.
GCATAGAGACAGAGTAGGCCACAGCAACTTGGAGTATGGTGAAAAAGACGTGTCCAAGATAAGGTTGTTTCAGATTAAAAAGATACTGTGATAGACAGATAAATAAAATAAAATCGGCATGAATCACAAACATGGTTCGACAGTGTTTGTGTAGTTACTATCTCCTTGCCAGAAGGGGGAGAGAAAAGTCCCATACTGCAGGTTTAAATCTGAAGGGCGTTCAAGAATTATTGGGCATACAATGTTGGCGCTCTTTGATTGTGTCTTGTTTCTTATATCAAAGGCAAGGAACTTGTTTGGTCGATATTTAGGGAAGTAGCTGAACGCCACCTTGAGTCAGGCCCACCCCCTGGCGGTCTGGAGGGGTTACATCAAGGAGCTGAACTCTGGGCCTTCAACACTGACTTTTCACTGGAGTTCCCCCAGCCTCTTATGCCCTACACTGTGCTGGTGGGAGGTCTTCTGAATAAGCCTGCAAAGCCTCCAGAACAGGTCTCTTCTCTCAATACACATCCAAATAATGCACGAGACTCAGGTTTTTAAATTAACTAGCCTTTCCATCTCTCTCCTTGTCTGTCTCACTCCCTCTTACCTCTTGATTTTTCCTCTTCTCTATGCACAACCATTCCTCTCATTGTGCCTTACTCAACACTCACTAATTTCCCTCTGCATATTTCCTCTATTGGCCATACATTTTAACACCTCAGGATCTTGAGTTGTGGATCTCAAGTTTTGGAGAGACAGGTTTCGTTGTTGTGACTCTGGGGTCAATGGTGTCTTCAGTCTCTGTGGATCCTCTGCTTGTGGAGCTGGTGGCTGGCTTCTCCAGTATCCCTCAGGGGGTGCTCTGGAGGTAACAGGATTTTAACATTCTGTGTGACACATAATGTGATTTTTTTCATGACAAGAAATGAACCCCAAAAACAAATTATTTAGGTATTTTAATTAATGTCAGGATGCCACAGGAAGTTCTTAAACCTGCACTGTTTTGCCTGCAGGTACGACCCAGAGCGATGGCCATCTCACCTGGACAGACCTCCCAATCTCAGACTAGTGGACTGGCTGCCTCTTAATGACTTGCTGGGTACGAACAGTCTCCCTCTCTTGCCCTAAGTCTTTGTTACAAACAGTATATAGACAAAGACTATTCAAAGGGTTGTTCATTGTGGACATTGTGGACCCTCTGAAAGAAGACCAAGCCAATGAATTTCAGGATAGATTCCTGTCAGATACCACAAGCACTCAAGTGTTTGAGTGAGTAGAGTAAGATACAAATAGAGTGTGATGGATGTACCATCAGGTCATTTCACTGTGATGCAATTTTCCTGCTGTGCTTTGTTTCATGTAGATCGCATCATGGCAATGAAAATGACCATGTTCATGTGTGCACACCCCACCCATCCCTTTTTATAAATGCTGTCGGCAGTGGTTTGGTCTACGGACTGTTCTCATCAGTAGGTTTTATCAGTCTGTGCTACACCCAAACACTCTTTCCTTCACTCAGTTATGAAGTTACTATTTTTCTTTTCACCCCAGGACACAAAAATGCACGTCTCTTCATCAGCCATGGTGGACAAAACAGCCTGCTCCAGGCGGTCTACCATGCTGTTCCTGTGCTGGGAATCCCTCTCTTTGGAGACCAGTTTGATAATATGGTGAGGGCTGAAACAAAAGGACTTGGTCTCACCATCAACCCCACACACATCACCAGGGAACTGCTCAGCTCCACTATTCAAATACTCATACAGGACACCAGGTATGTGGATGGATAGCTGGGCTTCATTTGTGATGCCAGTAAATTACAGGATGTCTGTAACTACTCTTCCTTTGTCTTTCTTTATTTTCTGCAATAATTTCCTTTTCTAGGTTCAGGTCTTCAGCTTTGTCCCTTAGCAGGATCCATAAATCGCACCCCGTCCCACCAGTCCTTCGACTCATCCAGTGGGTGGAGCACATCTTGCACAGTGGAGGTGGAACTCATTTAAAGCCGGTGTCACTGGTGCAACCATGGCACCAGAGATACCTGTTGGACCTGGTGCTTCTTCTCTCCCTGGGGGTTCTTGGACCTGTAGTTCTTTGCTGGATACTCTGCAGGAACAAGAACAGCAGGGATAAACGCAAAAAAATACAATAGCAGCACGAAACGTTTCCTCAGGGACATTTCAGATTTACACCTCAGTTCTGTGTTGCTTTGTGCTGTTGTGTTGCTGTTTGTCTTGGACTTACTGTATGTAAGAACTTTTAAAAAAAGGAATTCCTAAAATGCTGCAGATGCTCAATAAATAAACTATGCTTGTTGCAACTGTTTCATACCATACACCTTTAAAATACATAAAACAAATATTTTTTTTCTCTTCAAAATATTGCCTTTAATTATCAAAGGAATGGTGCAAGGTACTGTAAAGCAGAAAAATGACAAATGCTTAATTTCAATGAAAAGAAATGTGGATATGTGCAATATTAATGTGCAAAAATGCATTTAAAAATCATTATCATACTTTTACTCAACTTTACCACACTTGAGTACTTTTTGTACACTAAATAGAGTTTCACCTTCTGGATTTCCAGTTTCACCTCAGTGGAAAAGCCCTAAAGCCCAGTGTCCTGCCCTCTCCCCTCCCAGCGCCGTTGTGTCTTCCAGACGTCTCAATTGTACCACAGCGCCACATTGTCTAACGCCTCTGTGCTGCTTTGACCTGGCCTGCTGCAAGCAGGGTTGGTTAATGGTACGCACGCAAACACGCCCAAACACCCATAGTTAGTCAATGTTTTTCTGCTTTTGTGTTGTTGCGTGTTTCCAAATGGAATCACGCCATATCAGGGTAGATGGAGGAATACTGAGAATATCTGTGTGCTGCTTTGCTCGTCTGCTTTGACTACATAAGTGTAGACAATGCATTGTGACTGTCATTGAATACACCTGAAGTCTCAAAAATATCTACCTGCAAACTTTGTGTATGCGTGCCTGTGTGTGTACGTGCTTGTGTGTGTTTGGGGCAGCGTCATGGTCTACTGGCTCCTCAGTCATTAACCACCAGCACCACCTGCAAGTCTCAACTCTGACCCCCACACCCTCCTCTGCTGGTTTCCGCTGAGTCTCCTTCCCCTTTCTAAACAAGAAACAAAAGCACACAGCAATGTTCACGGTCAGCGCTCAAGCCACTGTTCAGAGCAGATCAGGCCTTGGAAGACCCCTCCTAACCGCCCACTCCTCACATCTGTGTTGGGGATCAGCAGGGAAGAAAATATAGATCAGCAAGGAAATAATGACCAATTAGGACGGCTTATTCTCTGTCCATTCAGCTGTCCATTCTTTCATTCCTTCCCTGCATTTCATTTGCCTGTTTGGCAGTTGCAGGTGCCAGTGAGTCTTCCTCTGTCTCGCACGCAATCCAAAACAGACGGGGCAAAGCAGTCAAAGCATGACAGGACAGGACCACTGGGATAAAAAAAGAAAAAGCAAACTCTAATGAAGCAGAAGAAGAAAACACCAATGCAATAAAAACAAAAAAAATCATAGATTAGAGAAGAATAAAACAGACAACACAGACAACTGTCCAAAAAGTAATTAACTGTGCCACTGTGGGTGATTTTAATACCATAACAACATTTCCTCTACAGTTCTGTTTTTCAATTTTGGTTTAAGTTGGAGTTGCAAACATCTATACATTTAATTTACAACCATAAGACTACGTTTGATAGAGTTTTACTTAAGGTATCCTGCAATGAAAAAGTAAAATCAACAAGATGAAGTATGTTGAAGTTGACAAAATTATAAGTCATTGATTATTAGTCCTTTAAACATAAATACATACATTTTTGTGTTGTTTTTAAGTCAGAAGGAGATGTCATGGATCTGAAAATAAATTTGTATACACGTGGGGAAAAGGATGCCTGTAGCTGGCATTCAACGTGGATATGCACTGTATGTACTGGAGTACAAATCTGTGTTGTTCTTTGGTTAGAGCCCCATCTAGTGACCTGATAGATTAAGAGTGAGACTTGTGCCTAAAGAAATCTATTACTGCTCATAAATGGCAATTAAATAACTTATTAAATGTATTCAAATACTGTTATTAAAGGTACAGCTTTCATGATCTTATACATTACTACCAATGTTTTATTAATCATAACATTTTCCTTAAATCCACACTTGCTGCTCAGTTTGCAGTTTAGGGGCCTTCTCCATAATTATTACTATAATAATACCAACAGCAATAATAATAATTAAAATTAAGCGTGGAGTTACTTATACTTATATTATTTTATGCTACTTTATTCTTTTACTTCACTCATGTGAAGGGAGGGGAAATATTGAAATATTATACCTCTTACTCCACTGCATTAATCTGATAGATAGATAGATAGATAGATAGATAGATAGATAGATAGATAGATAGATTTACATTTTTCACTTATGACTTTTGAATGTAGAAATGTACTTTTAATGGAGTATTTTTGGAGCGGCAGGCTTGTCGATACTTTGAGAAAAGGATCTGAGTGCGTCTTCCACGACTATTTACTCTGATATTTAAAGGTTATGCACATTTTTAAATGAAATGTCATATTTAAAAGTGTCCATCAGCTGCCAGGATGGCGCAATGTAATTTTCGAGATGCTGTTCATAAAAGGAACCTGATTGGTCAGAGCGCTGCAGTTTGATTGGTCGGTGTTGTCAGCGTGGGCGTGGTCAGACGTCAATGTTTATGTAGCCTGCTGCCCGTGTATGTAACCGCACCAAGGACTCTGCAATGTGATTTCCCGGAACCGATTTGTTTTCATATCGTTCTACCCGCCGTCTGTCACCACATTATGCGCCAGCGTTTGACATGGGGAGCCATTAGCAGGTGAAACACGGAAGAAACGGAGGAAAAAGCCGGGATGGCGGGCGCCTTTGGGTTCAAAGGCTGCCAGAAAATTCGAGGTCCGCAGATTAGAAATCTGCTTGAGGCGAAGGACTTCATCCTCTTCGACTGCGACGGGGTCATATGGCACGGAGAGAAGGCGATCACGGGCGCGGCGAAGGTGGTGAATTCGCTGATCCGGCACGGCAAAAACGTAGTGTTCGTCACCAACAACTGCACCAGGCCCCGGGAGAATTATGTGCACAAGTTTTATAGGCTGGGCTTCACCGACGTGATGCTGGAGCAGATCTTCAGCTCGTCCTACTGCTCGGCTCTCTACCTGAGAGACGTCGTCAAGGTCTGCGGCCAGGTGTTTGTCATCGGCTGCGACGGACTGCGGAGAGAGCTGCAAGAGGCGGGCATCCCCTGCGTGGAGGAGGCGGACGATCCGGACGCCACCATCTACAACTGCGCCCTGGCTCCCGACGTCAAGGCAGTGCTGGTGGGACATGACGATAAACTGACTTTTCTCAAACTGGCCAAAGCCTCCTGCTACCTGAGGGACCCGGACTGTCTGTTCCTGGCCACCGACAACGACCCCTGGCACCCCCTGTCAGGCGGAAGGATACTTCCAGGTATGGTGGTGCTCAGTTTCATTCTGTTCAAAGAGGTTTCTCTTTGCACATCACAGCTCTGTTCAGCCTGTTTCTGGATATTTGTATTAGTGACATGGACAAAAGGGCCTACTGGGACTAGTCTGACAGCAGAATATCCCCACTTGAAGAAAATGTTACCTGGACCACAGGTTTCATTCATTGGATTCCTATGATATTTATCCAGTACTGTAGCACAGGACCCCGGTGAGGTTCTGCAGTGACATGGAGGTTTGTAGAGGACTCAGACAGCCTCTCTTCATGTCCAGCATGATCAAACAGACAACAGAGCTTTAGAGTTATGGGTCAACCTGCAAATTCTAGCAGCATTTCTGCTGCAGTGCACACTTACTTTGTCAAAAACACAAAAAGTCATGGTGTTGACTGTGATGGGTTACCCATGGCTGAATGGGGGGGGGGGGCCCTCTGTGACTGCCAGTCTTTTCACTTTTTTGTGCACATTTACATTTATTGGCTTTTGAATTGAGTCATACAGTGACATCTATAAACACCCCCCACCCTAAATATTAAATATTCAGGGGAAAGGGAAATAAAGAAAAACAAATATATAAAAAAAATTAAAGCCAACACACACATACACGGTATATTAATAAGAGGTGTAGAGGTTTTGTTTTGTCATTTTCACTCAGCTTGATCACTTTCCAAGAGTTGCATAAAACACACATTGTTTGAACACCCCACCACCCTAAAGGAGCCCACAGAGTGTGCAGCACAGACTGCACACGGCTGCTTCATTACAGCATATTTAACCCAGAACTCAGAGCACTAACCATCATTCCTGTGCTGAAATACCACCTGGCCTCAGCTGTGTGTCAGTGTGTGATGATTTTATTAAACACAGATGTATTCAAGAATGAATATGCATCATGAAGTGATATATTCAAGGTATGAAAACTATTTTGCAGGGCGTCAAGATGAGGTGATAATGGGACGGACATGACCCTGGTTCAAGTCCAGCCTGGGGCCTTTGCCGCATGTCATCTCTCGTCTCTCTCTCTCCTCATTTACTGCCACCTCCCGACATTTAAAAAGTGGGTGGCTGGGAGAGAGGATGTCTCTTGACGTTCCTTATAATCTAACCTCGCTCTTCTCTTTACCCCCCCGGCAGGTTCTGGGTCCCTCACTGCAGCCCTGGAGGTGTCCTCAGGTCGCAAGGCCACTGTGATCGGCAAGCCCAGCCGCTTCATGTTCGAGTGCATCTCCAGCCAGTTCAGGGGGGTGGATCCCGCCCAGTGCCTGATGGTCGGGGACCGCCTAGAGACAGACATGCTGTTCGGGTCCAACTGCGGCCTCGACACCATGCTCACTCTCACCGGGGTGTCTCAGATCGAGGAGGCCCAGGAGTACAGGAATAGTGAGCTGACCACCAACCACAGCCTGGTGCCCGACTACGTGGTGGACACCATCGCCGATTTCTTACCTGCTTTTGAGGAATTGGACGAACAGAGCAACTGACCAGTCCTTTCGCCTCCGGCACAGAGCACAGGATGCTTCTACCACATTTCAAGTGCAATGGTTAGTCTGGCGTTTGCAAAAAGAAAAAAGAAAAAAAAAAAAACCTTCCAATCCACAATGATAACAAACTGTGAATGCTCCTCAACAACAAGGCGGCGCCGTTTATGTTGTGCCCAAGACATGCGACAGAATATTCTCCCCAAAATAGAGTATTCCAGTGCATACCTGTGTTTCTTCTAGTGTCGTGCCCATTTGTGACTTGACGGTTCCTGGTTGCTGTAAGTGTTTATATTAGTAACGGAATATACTGCACTTTCTTGTTCATAGCTCGTGTTTGATATTGGGTTTTGAACATCCAGAGGTATTTTTGTAAAGCCATGAATTGTTCTGTAACATTCATGTGTTTACAAGCTGGTTTGATATGTTTTGTTTTTTTTTGCCAAATGACGGACATGTACTTACTAACACAGTTGTTTTCTCATATGTGTTTGCCTGGGTGTGACTTCTCCCTGACAAAGACGAGAAGATTAGAAACTAAAACTGTGTGAGCTTTTCTCAGCTCTGGTATAGACTAAGACGACAATCTGCCAGTCAGACGGGTGAAGTGTGTACTCACTTTGGGCCTTTCTGTCATGTCTGTACTACTTGTGCCAATATCCATCTGAGTAATAAACAGCTTACCGAATCACTTGTTTAGAAAACCAGTAACATGTTAATGGTGGCTGGTCATACTGCGCTGTTGTGAAGTTTCAATGTTGTTAATGTTTACCATATAGAGCATGCCAGCAATGGTAACAACAATAAAAGCCTAAAAGTAATCCTAAATATGATGTTGTTCATCTGTTGAAGACAATGATGTCCTTTCATTACAAATGTCCTTATCATCTTCTGATTGTTTCATGTCTACATCAAACTAAGGACAAGATAAGGACACCACAGTCAAAATACAATATTCTTTTAATCTTTTAAATCCAGTGGTTCACATGAACTCAACATCATTTCACTCAGTACTGTTGCAACTTGATATCCAGCATCTCGTCCACGTGTTTAGCTCCAAAAATAAAACAACAGATGAGTCAGGGTATTGAAATGAAAAGCAAAGGAACCCTCCAGTTGTTTTCCTCTATGAACCCGGAGACTCGTGCTTGGTTTTAGGTCTGATGATGGTATTGCACATGAAGCTCAATGAAATCATATGACAAAATTCAAAAGTCAAAATGAAATGTTGAGTTGAGCTAGTTATCATGTTAAAACCAAGATTGAACCAGAATATTAAACAGTTGTGGTGCCAGTTCTTTAAATGAGAAAAAACCTAGAAGCCATTATTATGGCTTTGCTGTGTGTAATACAATGATGACGTCCCTTATAGTGAACATTAAATACAATCAAGATTTAACAACTAAAAAACAAACGTATGTACATTTTAACCGGATTTATGTAATAGTTTATTCTACACCATGTGGCATTAGATTCTCAGAATTAAAGACACATCTCCAACAGATAAGGGCTTTGGCTGCAGTGATTGAGTCGCTTCATGTCACTCTGGTCCACCACGCTGTGGTAAAGAAAGACAGTAGAAAACAAATCAGTAAGGAAAAAGAAGAATTACCATTTAGCAATTAGTAAAAGGACAGGAAAGCTCCTCATGTGATGCATGACACACTTTCCTGTTAGTATAAATCCAATACAATTCCTTTATGTCGGTGCAAACCAAAACTCTTCCCTCCAGTCTAGTTGATGACACCATCTATACAAACAGCAGTTAAACTCTATCAGGGTTTTAAGGCCAAAGGTTTCTGTGCAGGTTTATCTTTAACCAAGGGCAAAAGGTTTAGTTCTAACTGATACCCAGTGAACTGTTCAAGCACATTTCCCCCTCCCCTTCACTACTTCCATCCACTCTGCTTGGTTTTAAAGGGCTAAAAGGTTCATGGTCCTCTCACCTGAATATATTCCATTTCATCTACAGTCAGTGGTCTCCTGCGGAACCTTGAAGTTAGTAGCTGAACAGAGGCCAGGGTGTCTGGCGTGCCAGGGATTGGGGACAAAGTTGCATGAGGTCTTGATGAGGGAGGCGGCGCTGCAGCGGAGGGGGACCCTGGAGCGTTGTGTGGTGGCAAACTAACTGCTAATATTTTCAGTGCCTCTTGGGCTAGAAAAGGACAGGAAAAAAAATTCTATTGATTAAAAGGCAACTCAAGAAGCATCAATGGGGAACATATTAAAAAACAAAAAACATCTATCATGGTATTGTAAACAGCAGTCCATATGTAGGCAAAGGCAAGTGTTCAAATTATTGTTGGTTAACAACCTTACACACTGTTTAAAACTCAATAATGTCAAACTATATTGCAGCTTTACTTAAATACAGTTTCTCAATCCGAAGTGATGCTGAGAAAAAACACTGAAAGAATAAAATGAGCCAGGAAGTACCAGTTACATCACCATGAGCTGCTTTTTAGGGTGGGTCCCTTCATTTAGGCTATCTAGTCAACAACGTACTAAGGTCATTGTTCACTCTCTCCATACTCACCGCTGGGCTTTGGGATGTCTTGTCTTTTGGGGAACTTGATCAGAGGAGCGTGAGGCCGAACAGTCTGCACACACACAGATTAAATCAAACAGAGTGAATTAAGAACGGTTTCATTTTGTACAGCCGTGACCAGCAGAGTATTTCAGATACCTCCGAACACGGGCAGCAAAAGCCTACAAATAACTCTTCAGTAGCCTCAGACTGTGACAGGAGACTCACACAAGATGTGCCTAAGACGACCGTAACTTTGATCCACACTAACGCTGAAACAAACCATCAGAGGGACAGAAAACAATCCTGATCATGAATGAATCGTTAAAGTCACAAGGGCAGCAAAAGTAGCCAAACATCCTGGTCCAACCTTCCCTAATGCAAGTCTGCTGTTTTTCATTGCTCAGTAACAAACCTTAATTCAAACTGTAAATGGACTGTCTTTAAGTTTTGGAATGATCCAAACAGAGCAAACTTAAAGGCAGCACCAGCAGTGTCAGGCCTTCTTTTAAAACTATTTTCAGACATTAAAGATTAAAATCAAATCATAAAAACAATATTAATCAGCTGCAGAACTGATCCATGCACTGGTGTACACATGTGGCTAGAAGTGAGGAGGCTGTCAGATAGTTGTATCTGTCTTTGAGCAAGAAAATAGAGCAAAATGAGTGAAATAGTGAGTGAATAACTCAGCTATGTCTCTGTCTCTGTCTCACGGCCATTTTTAGGTTAATTTCAGCTCTGGATGAAGTTTTCTACCTCCTGAACAGATCTGAGTCCAGCTATGAGCCGGGACTGACTGACCTAACAGCACTGACGGGACAGAAGAGATGTCAATTAGCGTCAGTTATGATTTACTCAGTAAAATAGTGCTGCTGCTGCTGTCTCAGCGTGATAAAACACACGACACGACAGGGAGTTTTGTGGTTTAACAAGGACATCAACAAGGGTACGACGGCATTTATCACCAAAAAAGGGCCCCGCCAAAATAAATCATCGCCAAATCGGTGCACCAGAAAAGCAACAGTTTAAGTTTACAACCTTCATTTTGGCTCAACACAACAATGCCTACAGGGATTAAAATGTTCATGGGCGACGTTACCTGAATCACTCGGGCGGTAGGAGCTGCCATTTTGGAGCTGACTTTGCTCCCCATGACGACCTCAGGTTCACTTCCGGTATCAGAGGCTGCCTGCAGCGGCTGAAAGACACCACAAGATGGCGCCGTTGTTGTTGTTAAGGGCGAAGTCTATACATTAAACACGCAGTGGTCCAGAGGATGCGGTTAATGGTTATGGTGCAGGGGGTATTGTGGCTCTTACAGTCTATAGATAAAAAGCATCAATGGGAGGTTGAGTTAGGGGTATTAATATTTATATAACCAAGACTAGAAAGTATAAAGCGTTAATATTTATTAGCTATACCTTAGTACCTCTGGTTATGTCGTTATCTCCTCGTCACTGCGACTATGGAGAGCAGCCGATAGATGTGTAGTCCCCGACAGGTCAGATCCTCAGTCCATACTGAGCCGTATCACGCTTTGGTGTAAGTTAGCCTCCTGTCAAATAAAGGACAAAACAAAAATAGACCAATAAAAGACCTTAATCCGCTATAAAAAAGATACCTGCCGAGGTCCAATTAGGCTTCCAAGGGTTTTTATTCCTCATACAGCATTTAAAAGGCTCCAATAATGTCAGTGAGATAAATGAAAGTGAACACGCAGGACTTACAGCACTAGGCAAAGGCAAATATCATACCCTGTCTTTTATTTCAGTCCACCTTAGAAAAAACACGGATAACCAGGTCAGATGGTCACGGCTCGACCAATCAGAGAGGAGATCAGCAGCAGAGCTCTTCTATATAGAGATGTGTCACCAGCAGAAAACTCACAACCACCAATATAATATAATATAATATAATATAATATAATATAATATAATATAATATAATATAATATAATATAATATAATATAATATAATATAATGTAATGTAATATAATATAATATAAGGTGAGATGACCCTGATGACACCACCAGGCTAATAAAACACTTTTAAACTGAGCAAAGCTGTGCATGAAAAGTAAATTGTATAGAATAAATTGTAAATTGTGTAAAATATGTGCAGTGCCCCTTTAATACAAAAGATAAAATCTTTGAAAAGAAAATACGGTGTGGGAACTCCTGTGGGAAGTCTTCCTATAACACACTGAATAAAAAAAAATAGCAGTGGCCCAACTTGTTATGATTATTGCTCTCTGGTGGATCATCTTTTTTATAAGGCTCCCTGTAGCCAATGTCAAGTTTATAGTACATGATATCAGAACAGCGCCATCTACTGGATTCCTCCTTCATTGTACAATTCTCTAAAGCTATGAGACGTTTGGTGTCTATCTTTACTGTATACTTACAAATTCAACCTTTAAACCGCAGTGTGGGACTTTGGGAGTTACAAACCTTTATGACAAGTTCTGACATTCTATCATGCAGACTGCAGAGTCACTTTATTAACAGCACACACTGTTGATATGGGTATGCTGTCAAATGTAAATAACAGGCCTACAATTAATTTCTTTTCTTTTTCCATGGCAAGCACAAGCTGGAGGTAATAAAAAAAAAATCACTTTTACTGGCCATACTATTAAATTTGACTTCTCGTTGTGTTCAAGCTGCATTTCAACGTGTTCGTGTTTATATTTTATGTGTAAGTGCATCATTTCCAATGGTACGTTTGCTTGCATGCATAGTGCCAAGATCATCACAGATCTACAGATGATGGAACTGATAAATCAGACATATAAAACATCCCCCGCCCTGCTTTCACCAATCCATCCACGCTAAAAAGGCAACATCTCAACAGTAAAGTGGCCAATTCACATTTTATTAGATCTTATTTTATTAAACAAACTGGTCCAGAGTCATGGAAAACAAAAAAGGTCCCAATGTTAACACGGGTCGACTCCTAACTTGAGACACCACTGTGGCTTCACATACACTACAGTTTTACAATAAACAGATGCACAGAACAGTGCCCGTCTCAAGTGAAGATTCGGCCCCTGACAGCACTGTGTACAGGCAGAGCACACCACTGCACTGCATCAGTAGCTCCACGGCGCGGCTGTTTGACTCAGCTCTGCTGCCAGGTCTGAAGGAGACAGACTGACTCAGTGGGTCTTTGACCTGTCGAACAGCTGCTTGAGTTGGTCCTGAGAGGTGGCCTCTTTCTGCTGCATGAGATCAGTGTGGCCCTTGGTAACACCCCAGCCATCAGGCACAGACATGGAGGAACACTGGGGGCGACCAGAGGCTGGCTTCAGGTTCTGCCAGTAGTCACGACGGGCTCTAAAAGAGAGAAAAAGACAAGAATACTCACCAGTGCCAAAGAGCCACTTGACTGAATTTACATGCAAACTTTTTTGTATTCTGTGACAAACCAACACACTAAAAACTGCTTCTGACCTGGCTCTGACCCAGGGCTTGGTGTGCATCTCCAAACCAGCACCCCAGCTGCCGTGTTTCTCTGATGCAGATGGGAGGAAGCCTCTCTCAAGGGCGAGCTCCTCTGCCACAGCCCTGATGTGATAGGGCTCAAATCCACAGCAGCCACCAATGAAGTGAATGCCTGCGTTGTAGGCCTCTCTGGCGTACTTGTGCATGTCCCAGCGAGTCAGGATCCTGGGCTCCAGACCTGACAGAAGATTCGGTTTATACAGATTAGACTACAGGTTGGTTGCTCATGGTTAAACTGTGGGTTTTTGTGTTGAATGGTTGACCTTGCTGCAATGTAATGCAGTGCACCAGCAGAGGGTGTATGTGCACGCATGCTGAGAAAACACTTTTTTAGAGTTTGCGTTCAGTTTTACACATGATTACATTCATGTAATATTATATTACATGTATATTACCGAAGGGGAATTCTGGCAGATCGATGAATCCCTGACAGCTGCAGTCGGGGGTGTGGTATGCTAGTGGCTGCACCATGTAATGAGCCTTAAGGCCTGCTTTCTCCACTCCCTCCTTCATCATCTTGACAGCCTCCACGCAAGTCATGGGGTCAAAGTGGCAGTTGACTCCAACAATCTGGGCACCTAAAGAACGACATGCATTGGTGTGAGCTGCCTGTTACAGATAAGCAAAGAAAGCACACATGCGAGAGAGACAACACAAAGTGTGGTTTACAGTTTTGGTTGCAAGGTTTGGGTTGAATTTGGCTGACTACTTATAAATGGTTGACATTTGGCACTGACAGTTTTGACCTGCAGGCTGGCCCCAGTTATTGAGTCCTAATACCAACAGACTGAGAAGAAATGTGGCATCCAGTATCTCATGTCTACTGGTAGGAAATTTTGCCCTTGCTATCTTAGGAAACACTGCCTAGTGACACTACAGAGAGGTCACATGAGGACAAGATGGGTTAATTTTAAGTTTTTAAAGAAAAAATCTCAAATTTCAGTATTCCTCTAACATTCAAAAACTGGAATTCCAATTACTGTTTAGTTCATCTAGCAAGAAAAATGCGGATTATCCCTTTTTGGTTGACGTAGACCAATAACAAGGGGGTATCTTTAAGAACACTGTACCCACCGGCTTTGACCAGCCTGACAGCGCACTCTGCAGGTGAGATGCCGTGCATGTCTCCCTCAGGTCCGATACACAAAGAAGCAGCTACGGGCTTCCCTGTTGCCTTCAGGACCTCCACAGCCCAAACGGCCTCTTCAACATGCTCAAAGTACTGCAGGACAGAGACATCAGCACTCCGTCAAACATCCACCAGAAGAGGCTAAAAAAAGTAAGGGATGTATTCAGATGTTCTTCTGGCAAATTGATGTTTGCAAAAAAATGTCTACCTCAGCAATCAGGAAGTCCACGTTTTTCTTGATGAACACATCCAGCTGTTTCTTGAAGATGGTCTTCACCTCTGACTCACTCTTGCAGCTCAGATAGGATGGAGTCTGACACACTCCCCCGGCAACCAGAGCGTCGCCCTCATTGGCAACCTCACGTGCCAAATCGCAGGCGGCCTCATTGACCTGAGCTCCCTGCGGAACAAAGCAAAGTTATGGCTAAACAAAGGTATGTATAAAGGAATATCACGTGTGTTTCTATAAAGAGTGGAAACTGAGATTAAAAGTTTATACATACTGCAAAAGAGCAGTGCTTCTACATTTTTTGCTACATGATAACAATCCAGCAGCTGTTTTCAGTGTACAGAATAGCAGCCATCTGCAAGATATTCTACTTGTTCCTATGAAAGGGGTGTGATGTCCCATTTAACTTACAGTGAAAGTGATTTTGTTGCCTCTGTTCTCCAGTTTGTCGTCACTGGCGTAGAAGGTGAAGGTCTGCATAACGTTGGCCCCGGCCCTCAGGAACTCCCTGTGCAGCTGTCGGACTGAAACACAAACAGATCACACCATAAGGCAAACATACAAGCAAATCCATCTGAACTGGGACACATTATATATATGGAAAGGTCATTTGCAGGTAACACCAGCAGTGGATAGCGAGGACGCCATTTAAAGTCGAAATAGAGTATTAAAGTTGGTAAAATAGCTTGTTCCCACCTGCTTCAGGGTGTTCTGCGGCTGCTTCAGGGGTCCAGGGACCGGCCTTCACGTAGCCTCTCTTCTCCAGGGCAAACACGAAGCCTCCATCGCCGATCACAATCTCCCCAGCGCCAAGACGCTCCAAGATTCCCTGTGATAATAATCAGGCTGGAGATGAGGCACTGAGGCTTGAAGGTTTTCATTCAAAGAATCCTTGACACCAGTATACTACTCTGTAGTGTGGGCCCTGTACAGCACTATGGCCCACCTGTAGCCAGACTGGAATAAATGGTATACCTACGCAGTATGTCTCATGCATAGTAGTTTTCTAAATCCATAGCCACACCCCCAGTGCTCTCAATGACCCTGAGTCATCAAGAAACAGCACATGTGTGAGAATAGCTACTAATGACTGATAGAACTGAACCTTTTGACTCCAACATACTTGTGTCTGCAAAATGCATTTGTCATTATATTCAGAGTAAACTGCAAACTGTAAACTGTTGGCTAAATAGCAATCACTGAAATGAGTTCCAATTCACTGCAGTGGCACTGGATTTATTTTTCTATTTATTTATTATTCATTCATTCACCCATTTGAATGTAAGAAAAACGCCATCTGGCATGCAGTCATGTATTAACCCTCTCCAGATATCTTATATAAAACATAACAAATCCTAGAAATTCAACAATAATAAAGCAGCAATTAAAAGTAACTCCTCTATTATCTGGGAAGAATTGAACTCTTGTTTCTTATTGAGGAACACAAAGTAAAAAGTTGGAAATTAATTTGAACTAATTATTATTTAAAGTGAATTTTCCTCATTAAACAATTTTTTGTATTGACAGATCCTACTAGAGATAAGTGACAAAAAAATCTTGGGTTCATCTACAAACTATTTAAACTGCATTCACTTGTTCAGCAGAGCATTCCACAAAACTACCAGTTGTAACTCCCTGCATGCATATCCTGCAGGACGGTCCTGATTGCATACCACACCTCTCCACACGTACCTTCTTTCCTGGTGCCATAATCCTGCAGCTGTGTGGACCCCTGACTGCTCAAAAGCTGAAGCAACATTAGAATGGAGCAGAGGGCCACTATAAATCTGTCTGAAGTAGGGGAGGGGTCTAAGTAAGAGCTGCTCTGATTGGCAAGAAGCAAGTTACACAACTACAGTGTTTACTCCTTCCCCTCCCCTCTTTCACTGAATGAGAGTATTGTGAGTGTGTGTTACTAGTTTAGTCCGGATTAATTACGGCTGTTGGGGTGTTTGTCTGTCTTCCTGATAGTTTGAGGGTTTTCCTTTTTTGACCCTGAAGAGACAAATTAAATTTAAACAAAAATAAAGGCCAACTTGATGGTAGTGTTAAGAAACCACTACTGACTGAGTCACATCTAATTTAGTCTATATGTGCAATGTGTGACATATAATTTAGACACATTTTTTAAATCTTTCTTTTAATGGACAACACGTAGCCATAAAATTGAGTAACAAACCCAGGTTTATTGTTTAGGGGTTTACAAAGTAATACTCCACAAGTGGAGCATCGATGTTACAAGTGCTTTTTTCCTCCAAACTGAACTCTTTCCCCCTTATCCCTTCTTGTTGCCTCTTGTTTTCTCACTCTGCCTTGTTCATGCAGAGGACTTGGCCTTCTTCTGCATCTCCAGCACGTGCTTCATTTCCTGGGTGCTGGTGGCCTCTCTGTGCTGCATCAGGTCGGCATGACCCTTGGTCACGCCCCAGCCTTCTGGTGTGGACACGGACGGGCACTTGGGACGACCAGATGCGGGCAAGAGATTCTCCCAGTACTCACGACGGGACCTTGAGGAGATAAAGACACAGGTTACACACAGGGAAAGTAATAAAATACAAATAAGAAAAATAAATTTGTGTGCATTTCAGTGACTATTTTAAATGGTTTACCTGGCTCTGACCCAGGGTTTGGTGTGCATCTCCAGGCCAGCACCCCACATTCCATGTTTCTCTGAGCCAGGTGCCATTATCCCTCTCTCACGGGCCAGCTCCTCTGCCACAGCCCTGATGTGGTACGGCTCAAACCCACAGCAGCCACCAATGAATCGGATGCCAGCCTTGTAGGCCTCTCTGGCATATGCATGCATGTCCCAGCGGGTAAGGATCCTGGGCTCTAAGGCTGAGAGCAGAAGGAAAAAGGAGACAGTTGTGAAAAACTGCCAACAAAACTCACCTGGTGATGCTTTTTTTCTTTCTTTTAATGTCAAAGCCAAACATATTACCGAAGGGGAATTCTGGCAAGTCGATGAATCCCTGACAACTGCAGTCGGGAGTGTGGAAGGCAAGAGGCTGCACCATGTAGTGAGCCTTCAGCTTAGCCTTCTCCACTCCTTCCTTCATCAGCTTAACAGCCTTCACGCAAGTCATGGGGTCAAAGTGGCAGTTGACTCCCACAATCTGGGCACCTGGAGAACAGAGGGAAATGGTTACCAACATATCAGAGCAACACAGTTGGCTTTCAAATGAAGAAACAAAGGGATAAGTTGTGAGATCGCACAAGCTTGACTAAATACGTACCGGCCTTCACCAGCCTGACAGCACACTCTCCGGCTGAGATGCCGTGCATGTCTCCCTCTGGTCCGATGCACAAGGAGGCAGCCACAGGCTTTCCGCTGGTCTTCAACACCTGCACGGCCCACTCTGCCTCCTCAACATGCTCAAAGTACTGCAATGACGGAGACGCAGTCACAGCAGGGTGTTTATTTGCTCCACTAATGATATTTCAGATTGAAGGAGTTTTGACATGATGTGCACTTAACAAAATGAAATAAGACATAAATCCACCTCGGCAATCAGGAAATCCACATCCTTCTTCATGAACACTTCCAGCTGTTTCTTGAAGATGGCCTTCACTTCTGTCTCACTCTTGCAGCTCAGGTAGGACGGAGTCTGACACACTCCTCCGGCTACCAGTGCATCTCCTTCACTTGCTACTTCCTTTGCCAGGTCACAGGCTGCTTCATTGATTTTTGCCCCCTGGAAGAATGAGGCAGGTGGTGAGTTTGTTGTTGATCATGCTGTGTGCAATACACATTATGTTTATTGATTTGTCCACAATCGGTGAGGGGTAAAATCTGCAAGATCTGCACACTCTCTAATCTTGGCAGTACCGTGCTATAGTTGAGTACTTACAGAGATTGCCAAGGACTGACCCCTGTTCTCCAGTTTGTCATCACTGGCGTAGAATGTGAATGTCTGCATGATATTAGCTCCTGCCCTCAGGAATTCCCTATGCAGCTGCCGCACTGACAGAAACACACAGATTTGTCATATTAAACGGATAACTTTGTGCTTTTGGGTTCAAGCACCTTCCCGTGGGGCTTCATGTGGTTTTGGATGCGATATATGTGTGTGCTGTCTGTCTTACCAGCCTCAGGGTGTGTGACAGTAGCCTCAGGAGTCCATGGCCCGGCCTTCACATACCCCCTCTTCTCCAGAGCAAACACAAAACCTCCATCGCCGATCACCACTTCCCCAGCATTCAGACGCTCAAGGATACCCTGTGGGAGTAGAGGGACCCACGCACAAACATCACCATCGACGCTGAATGGCTTATTAGTTTACTGGAATTTTGAGGATTGCTTATTATCTCTAGAAATACAATAGGGAAGGCTAATAAAGTAAAAACACAATTTATGTGATTTAAATACAGTATAAGAGCACAGACAGGTGATGTCATATGTGAACAGTTTTGCAGTATATGTCACAGTTTACAGGAGACCGACAATTTTCTATGTGAGCAATAAAACGTCTATGATTGTGTACGTGTTTATGTGATAGAGGATTAAGTTCAGGTACAAAGGTGCAAAGATAAAAGCTGTTTTTAGTCTGAGATTGTCCAGCAGTGACCGCTTTAGTCTGGCTATTTCCCAAACCACATATGCGCACACGCAAAACCTGCACTGACAACATTTTCTTAACAACACCACAGTCCATCGACCAATAGCACAACTTATGACCTACAGCATGCAATGACCCTGCATGATCTTAAACTGTGGCATGCTGCATCAACGAAACCTCGAACCACGAAAACGTGCAGTGTTGTCTGCAGAAACATTATTTTACCTTCTTGACAGGTGCCATCTCCTTGTCCTAGTTTCAGTTGCAGAACTAAGCACTTGGTAACTGCGAACCCCTGTCACTGGAAGGGTGCAGAGACTCCTCACCAATTTTATACAGCTGGGTGAATATGGGAGGACATCATTTTGGTGCCAGATTCATGTATAATTGCCACATGTTTGTTTGGAAATTGTGCAACAGAGTTGGGCTCACAGATCAATGAAGATGGCATGAGTTCAGGCAAGACAGGGACTGCCAGTTTAATGATTATATTAATACCTCTAGTTTTAACATTAACTTACTCCCAAACGCCAGTCGCGTCGGAGAGTAGCACGTAAGAGAAGCTTTATTATGTAGCTCACAATTCTCTCAGAGTTTACTTTGAGTGTACAAATTATCCTCATTGGTAAAATGTTCACACGTGTTCATGACTCAATCCTTCAGGTGCTCTTCTTGTTGGTGTGTCCCAGAAATGTGTGATACAATTAGAGACTTAACGGACAAGCAGTGTCCCCACAGTTGGAACCTTCTGAAAAGACAAGCTTGAATCATGCACTGCTGTCCAGTTGCTACCTTTTAGTCATCAGACACAAGACTGATAAGACTGGCAATGTTTTCAACTCAAACCCCAGTGAGTGAACCTCAAGCTTCCCCCAGAATGACCAAAGCCTCTTTATGCTGTGGTTTTATACAATTCTGACTCCAATTTTGAAAGTCTCATTACAGAACAGAAAGATTGGTATTTTAATCTTAGGCCATGCAAAGAAGCTATAGCATACACCTAACATGCTATAACAACTACAATGACAACTAGTCAGTTAAACAATTAGTTGACAGACATAAAAGCAATCAGCAAATACTTTAATAATCAGTTATATTGGTAAAGCTGTTTTCAAGAAAAACTGTCTCAGATATACATGGTTCAATCTTCTCCGTCATGACAATCTGCTATTTTACTTGTCCTGCACAAAAGTAAATTCAATGTCTTTGGTCTTTGGACATTGCAATGGACATCTTAAACTTTTTCTTAAACCTGACGAATAAGCGATTAAATAATTAAACTGATTAATTGATAATGAAAACAGTCCTAATTTGCAGCTCTTGACAGATATGACTTAGACTATGGAGATATTCTGTATTGTCATGCTGCCTCATCAACTCTTCAGCAGTTAAACCTTGTGTATCACAGTGCTTCATCACACATGACAAATTCCGGACTCGTCACTGTTCTCTGTACCAGAAGGTTGGATGGGCTTCCTTCAGCGTGCAATAGATATTCCTCATGTACGCACTAATGTTGGCAGAGCTGGTTTCAGGTGTCTTGTAACTGTTTCATGTATCTATTTCCTTAATTCTTGTTTATTGTGTATTAATGGTGTTCTGTTTACTGTTTTTGTGAATGTGTTTTTTCTCATCTCACTTGCAAAAGAGATCTTAGTCTCAATGAGACTGCCAGATGAAATGAAGATTAAATAAAAAGAAAAATAGACAAATGAAATGTATGTTTTTGAGCCAGAGCCCTGTTGGACCATTTTGTCTCGTATGCTAGTAAACCAGCATTACTGCGGATTTGAAAACCACGGCTGCGTGTAGATCATTGTATTTCTCCAGGTTAAACAGTAACGCTTTCTTTTCCAGCCCACAGTCTTCATGACTGTCCTTATTTTTCCACACAGACGCGCATTAAAACAGTTACAAATGCACACACACACACACACACACACACACATATACACACACACACACAGAGATAGGGGGATATTGACCTTCAGGTGGTGTGTAGTTAGGTCAGCTCTGGGTCTATCCAGTTTCAGGAGGAATGCTACAGATAGGCAAAGGTGTTTATCAACAGAGCCAAAGTTCAGAGAAACGCCTCTAATCTATAGTTCACCATAGGATTTCATCGGCTTGTATTAGAGATCCACAGATCACATTTCCATTTGCTGATCTACCTTGACTGAGTTTACGACATTACTTCTAAGTTACATGTCTCTGCACAGGTTAGTAACAAACTGAGGGAATAATTCAACATTTTGATTTGTTTTGTTAAATGAGAAGATGCCAAACTAATATCTGTCTATTACTGTAAATTTGAAGCTAGAGCCAGGAGAGGATTAGTTTATCTTAGCTTAGCTTAGCTTAAAACGCTAGACCGCTAATAATGGAAAATGTTGTGTCCAAAGGTAGTTTTTAAGACATTGTATGTAATTGTTTAATTGGTGCAAAATAAAAAGATGTCCCAAAAATAAAAATATAAATACAGCTTTTTTTTTTTTTTGAGAGACACGGTGACTTCCTTGAATAAACCTCATAACAACAGTAACACTCAGTTACAATCCAGCCAAATCAGTGTAGTAGATATCAAACATAATGTCAATGTCAAACTGCAAACTGTTTTTACTCTCAGTAATAGATTCAGATTCAGTCTAGCAGTTTCCTCTTGTTTCCCAGGCTGGCTGTATCTGCGTGTCTGAGAGTGGCATCGATCTTCTCATCGAACTCTTGGTGAAAAAGGGAACAAGGGCATAAAATGTTTATAGTTATGTCTCACATGTGGATTAAAAAACTGCTTGGATAAAGAGAAGAAGTTTGCAGGTAAGAAAAACTGGCAATCTGTGACCTTTAGCATGTAAGAAAAAAAAGTTACGTCAAACTGGTGGGAAGGCCGGCTGTATGCATACAAGCCAGCCATCAAACAGAAAAACTATTCTCTCACAGGCAACTTAAATGTAGCTGAATGTTGTTTTGCCCTGGCTCTGTTTACAGAGGAGTGGTCTGTTTACTATAAGGTGCAGTAGTTTCACTTGCACAGTGAAACCTTCTGAGCTTCTTCTATCAGGCACTTGGGTTTTAGTGTTTGTCCACATATTTACGACTGTGTGCATGTGTATTTATGTGTACGAGCAGAACTAGCTCTAATGTGTCAGGTGTCACTGAAGCACTGAGTCAGCAGTCATCTCCACAGACTCCAAATTCCAAGTGCACACCGAACCACAACCCTTTTCTGGAAAGAGCTCCAAATGCACCAAAGTGAGCATTGCTCAACGTCCCCACTGGCCACATTGCGTAACGCTAACCGAGCTAACGGCCTAGCATGTGGGGACCAAACAAGCTTGGAGTGATAAATAGTTTTTATATAGGGATCGTTTTTTTTCTTCTTCTGGTTATCACTTTCTTTTGGATACAAGATTCAGAGCTCCTCTCCCTCTCTTGTGCTATCTCAAACGCATCACAGAGGTCCCATCATGAGTTATCACATGTGGGGCCTTGTGTGGTGTGTTTCTACCATATCCCATTTCTTCTGAGTTATTTCAGTTATTCCAGTTGATGTATCAGATGTTGACCAGCAGCTGTACTGAGTGACATTTTCTCTTTGTAGCCACAACTAGTTCTCACAGGCTGAGGCTGGAACTGAGGCTGTTGGTGCAGTTGCAAAGGGACCAAAGGCTGAAATTCACATAGGGTGAAAGGACAAGGAGCGGGAAAGTCTTTACAGTGGGCTGGAGCTGGAATGGTTGAAAGAGTGAAACTGGGGGTGAGGCTGGCTGGGAAGAAGGCCAGATTTGAGGCATGAGAGTGGAGG
Organism: Pempheris klunzingeri; assembly: GCF_042242105.1. Lineage (NCBI taxonomy): Eukaryota > Metazoa > Chordata > Actinopteri > Acropomatiformes > Pempheridae > Pempheris > Pempheris klunzingeri. The sequence continues at coordinate 10,028,934 of NC_092018.1, forward strand.
AAGAGGGTGCACAAAGATTGCAAGTTTGCAAGCGTGGTTCTTTCTGTGGAGAAACACATCTGAAATGCGAGTGACCTGGGCTGACACTGATAAAGTTGTGGTTAACTATTGACTCCTAAAGAACTGATAAAGTGTTGGACTTGTCACATGCTCTTTTAAGTATGTGGCAACAGAAACAGAGCGGAAAAGTTGGTGAAACATTCCAAATAATTAATCAAGTCATTCTTGATATGAGATTGTGTTTTTGCATTGTAAACTACTTTTTGGGTTACTGTAATGCTGAGGTTATATTTGGATTATTGAGGGTTTCTCTCGGTCTACAACTCTATGTCAATGCACCTTCATGCATTGAATGCAGTGAACTCTCAACCAGAAAGTGAGAATGATATATATCAGAGCCTCTAGGGCCAACCCTAGCCAACCTCTTAATGCATTTTCTCTCTACAATCTTCACACATGTTTTCTGTGTTGCTTAACTCTCTCCTCCCGTTATGGAGGGAGTTTCTGTGCCACTGCAGCCCCATGTTTACCTCCACCCCTTCCTCTGGTCCAATCACAGCTCAAGCTGAAGAAGACATTCTGCTGAAACCGTCCATTCTTTGTGGATCAGAAAGATAAATGAGTGAGTGAGTGAGTGAGTGAGTGAGTGAATGAGGGAGAGAGAGAAAGGGAGTCACCCTGTGACCTAATAAAGTTGCGGTGGTCTTTGTAGGCTTGTGTCTTATCTCTCTTATGATGCATGCAGATACTGGTTGTAAGAAATAGCATCTAGTTGTAACACACTCACCATAACCGACTTCCTCGCAGGTTTTATCATTTTAAAGATAAACTACACAAAAACTAGTAAAAATGATTGAATGTAATATCACTTTGAGACACAAGAGGGCACAACATAACACTTTCTTCAGTAACGGCAGTGGCTTTTCTCTCTCATACATGGACGAGACACCTGAAACCTGAGTAAACTGGTTAAATAAGAAACATGACAGTTCGGATGCCTGCAACCGGGGCACAAGAGGTCACTGAAAGGATGTGATGACATGTTGAGCCCTTTACAGTCAATATGGCACATTTTGAGTTGTTAGCGCTCTCCACCTCCATCATTTTAACACCTTTGAGCACCAGAGCAGCTCTGCAGGCTTGTGGCAGCCTAACACCTTAATAAATCATTCCCTTCAATTCATCAGGCGGCCATAAAAAAAAACTGTGCAATGCAGAGAAGTGAAAAATGTCTATTGCGCTTAGTTTGTGCACAAGTGCAGGCCCTGAGGGGGAAAAAGTAACACAAATAGGCTTGGACAGGCAGCTACTCTGAAAAACACTGTGTTTCAAGCTCAAGCTTGAGATCAGCAGCAGTGTGGCCTGTAGCTACAGTGCAACAGGTGAACACACATTCTGTGACCCACTTAAAGTAAGGAGAGGGATGGTTTGAACCAACCCAACTTGTAGCTTACCGTTAAATAGCAGCGCAGCTCTTCTTTTCATTACCTCTTGCAGAGATGACACTGTAAAGATGCAGCACTGTAGAAGGTTTACAGTGACTTATCTTGTAACTGCTCTTTCTACTCTCACAGTAAAGTTTCGCAGCATGCCTGTACAGAAAACAGCTACGGCCTGCCACTACTAGAATGCACATAAAAAGAATATCAGTGTAGGAGAGCAGTTCATCAAATATTTGTCAGATGGGTCCAATAAAACCCTGGATTTATATGAATCACATGAACATAACTGTGAATCCTTGATCCCAGAACAACAACATTATATCCTTTTGTGTATTTTCTGCTTTTTAAATCACATAAATCACATCACACAAATAAACAGCTGTAGGATTATGAAAAGCGTGCCTGAGGAATGACCCTCTTCAAGTATCAGACTGAGTTAGCTGATCCGCTGTGTTTCTCCTATATTTGTTAGCAACCACAGAAGTGTTGTCCAAACACAATTCATGAAGTCACCTGCATCCATGAATCCAAGAGTTATGTTTATTTTGGCAAAAGAGACAGCAGTTGATGCTTGTTAGGCTTTAATGCGTAATGTGATTTTATGGGAACGAGAGATGCTACAGCGTTGTAGTTCGTTCCTTGTGCGTGTGCAGGTTGATTCACATGTTGAGATTAGCAGCGGACAGTTTGTAAGAGAAATACAATTTGGATAAGCAAAAAGTCAATATATTTGTAAAGCTGACGGTGAGCCAAAGGACTCTTCAAAATCACCATATAAGATCATCTCTGGTTTACGTATTTGTGTGCACACCCATGAGTCAGACACTGATTGAACAGCCCTTCTGTTTTTGTTTTTAGAATATATGACATACAACTATATATACAACATGGTGAAAATGTATCTTTGGCCACAGCGGTGACATCAGAGCATTCTCTGTCTTATACAGTCATGACTCATGCTTGGCTTGTCCCAACAGGGTCTGAGTGCTCCGTTTAGGTGACCTAACTCATCTGTTATGTTCTTATTTGCTGTGTTTTTGTGGTCCAAAGTCTTGTGTCACCTCCATATCGTACATTATTTCAGTCTCATGTGTGACCTAATTTCTAACACTAAACTGCCCAAAAAATCCCCAAAAACAAAAACGGAAATTCTCCTTTTTTTTTTTAAATGCCAGGTCTCTGACCACACTGCTGCCTACTGTATGTTTATGTTTACCTCACTAAACTGAGACAGTTTAACCTCTAATTAAGTGGATTCTTCCAAGGAATGATAGTATATTTGTGCGAGAAAAACATGGGCTCAAGGCATTTAAAGGGAAAATAAAGTCTTATGTAGGTTTGCAAAAACTGGATGAAAATGTTTAGTTATTGTGGTTATTTGGCATTCCTTTGTTAATATGCAAGATCTCATTCATTCTATCAAGATAAAACTTCAATGTAAAAGTCTTGAATGATGCAACACACAGTCATGAGGGGATCTTGACACAGTCTGATGTCTTCAGATTTCTGTAATTTAAATAGTTTAATCCTGAATTAATGGATATTTGACCGCTTGGGGGCAATGAAAAGAAGTTGTAAACATGTTAATATGAAATTATACATACAAACGACCACAATTATTAATTTTCAAAAGTAAAAAAAATGCACGACTTTTCACTATTTTACTTAAACAACACCACTTAAATCTCTTTTGTTAAATTCTGACATGATTAATCTATTGGTGGTTTTAGAATCAGTGCAGCTAAAGCCTTGTTGCAATTAACACAATTATACCAACCCTTATTTTCATATCTGTAAACACATAAACCAGGAATGGCATCATGGCATACTTTGTGCACAGAGTCTAACTTCCTCCCACAGCCACTAACCATCAAACCCAATCATCTCTCCCAGTGCCTCTTAAGTCCTGCCTGCACTTCCCATGGAGTTGCCCTGCAGCTGAGAACATCTTCCTGTCTCTGAGACCGGAGCACTGTCTTGACCACACTTCTCTATTTACAGACTGCTCTGCCTCCCACAGTGCTCTCACCAGTCCGGCGCACACAGACAGATCTGGTGTGGAAAGAGGAAGTCCCGAAGGCAGGGCTCAACCAAATGACACACTTGCTTGGTCGCAGTGGAGAAGCGAGGCGCCGTGTGAGCGAGGACAAGAACTGTAGAGTAAGAAGCTTGAGGCTGTGAAGAATGTGAGTAGGGCGGCGTGGAGGCCTGAAGTTGACAAACTCCCTCTGCAGCATCCCAGAGAGGAAATGAGACCTGGTGTTAACGGGCTGGGAAGAGGAGTTGCTGGGATTTTTTTTTTTTTTCTTCTGATTTTGTACATGAGTTGCAGAAAATAACAGAAACAGCATGTAGTAAGAATGCAGTAAATACCAGTGTGGTCAAACTAAGTTGCACAGTCAAAAACACTACAAAAATGCTGGAAAAGCCTAAAAAAACCATGCTGATAAATGTTTAATACATCATAAATGAACTGGATCAGTTGTCACAAGCCTCTCAGCAATACTGTCATTTCATGCTTAAAGTCTATTTTGTCAAAGGAGCCTCACTGAACTTATTTACTGCAGGGCTATTGGGATGTATTGTAAAATGTGTATGCAATTTTATCCATCCACATACATTAACATGTGTCTAATAAACAGATGCATACACGAGACACTTGTTCAAATAGTCATATAACAAGCTGACTGAACTGTGGCCATTTTTGTCATTTTTAATGAAACAGACTGAAAATGCATCAAGCAGACATTTGACATTTAGACAATGAGGAAATACTGCAGTGGTCAAGATATTCTTGACATATTCTGATTCGTGTTTAATGGTTTTGGAGGCGTTTTTACTGTTGGAATATCTAAACAAAGAGACAGGAGACATGAGGCTGAACATGTAAGACCACACAAGGACAAGGCTTAGGGATCCCTCCTCTGGAATACTTTCTCTTCTCGTAAAATACTCAAGGCATCTCTTAAAAGCTGAGTGGCTACAGTACGTGGAGCATATTAAATGATGCTGCTTCTTCATGTTATGTTTGAACTTAACTGTATTTTTTTAAACCACATTTATAGGCAAACGGACATTTTAAACACTAAAAGCCAATGCAGGGACCTGAAACTATTGTTTCCCTCCTGCATGGAATAATGACATTAACATGTTTTTCCAAACCTGTCTGTAAATGATACCCCTGATACTGCAGTAATCTATACAGTCTTCCTCCAGCAATGTATCACCGTCACCATTAAACATCACTTACAAGCCACAGGATCCTTCAAAACATGCAGCTGGGGCCCAGTGTCATTCACTGTTCCCAGCTGCAGTGTATTTGCCCTCCCTAAAATGTTTGTAAGGTCCCAGTGTGACAGTCTTCCCCCGAGCTGACACAGATCCATAGACCACAATGTAATAAGTGTGGTTTGTGTCTCTTGCTCAGATCCCTGAGTGAGAAGAGAGAAAAGAATAGGAGGAGACACATCATGCAGAGGGAAGCATATGATCTGAAATCTTTTCTAAAGTATTCAGTGAGCAAAACAACTGTATGATCCTGCAACCTATAATCAGAGCTGTCAAGTCAAAGTCAGGTCTCAGGCATTCCTAAAGACATCTCAAGTCAAATCTCAATTCCCATTGGTTTCATACAGTTCAACATTTTGGTAAATATGCTTTTGCTCGATATAAGCAGCTGGTTAGCTTAGCTTAGCACAAATACTGGAAACAGAGGGAAAGAGCTAGCCTGGATCTATCTTAAGGTGAAAAAAGAATCCACCTGTCAGCACCTGAAAAACTATTTTATATGTTGTTTAACGGGCCGAGAGAGGAAGACGTTTTCCACCTGTTTCAAACCTTTGGTTATGCAAGTCAATTCATATTTTGTGTACAGACAAGCGTGGTATCAGTTTCCTTATATGACGCTTGACAAAAAACAAATGGGTGTATTCTTGCAAAATGTTGAACTATTCCTTTAAGGATAAATTCAAGTGAAGCTACTATTTTGTAGGACTTTCACATGTCTGAAATATAACCATGAAAATGACATAGCTTCTGAAAATGTGTCTTTCACAGCTGTATGAGCATAATAATTAAATTCTCAATAAAACACAGCACTTAAAATGGCACCATAGGCTCATTAATGGTGCACACTACAATAATGATTTTAGTGATGTATGCCATTGTTAGCATTTTGATGGGTAAATGAGTTGGCTGGTGGGAATAAGTGATTGCATTCCAAATCCCACTTAAAATTCTGCTAATTTAATTACTTCTGTATTAAAGTATATGTATCAGTATATTCTACTGATGCACAAGAGGAAGGCTTTGACAAAATGCGCTGTTCCGCTTTTTCTTCTTCTTTTTTTTTTTTACTCATGAAGGCATTCAAAAGAAAGAGGTGACAACTTGTAGTTGCAAGACACGGACTAAGAAAAGGCTGCACAGAGGATGCGTGAATAAATCAACGCGTTTATTGGAGGTTTATTGGAGGCAGTTATGGGAACAGAAGTCGCGGAATCCAGGAACTCGTCATCATGTTTCACATCATCTCTGCAACTTTTCTTCTCCTCTCTCTCTCTCTCTCTTTCTCTCTCTCTCTGACACACGGGATGGGGGAAGGGAAAAGGGGGAGGGAGGAGAGAAAAGAGGAGAAAGGACGACGTCAGACGGTAGTGGGATGGCTTTGTGAGAGGGAGAAGGAGAGAGAGTCACGTCCTGAAGAAAGGAGACAGGGTGAATGAGCGTTTGGAAAGCTCGTCTTGCCCCGGGAAAAGAACCAGCGTTTCAAAAACAAAGGACAGCCTCAACACTTGTGTCTGCAGAACCTCTACACCTCCGTAAGTAGAAGTTAGACTGCAACAAGTAAACACACAGTAGCTGTTTTAGGCACTGGTTTCAAACATCTGCTTTTTGGTGTCATTAATTAAACTGATTGATCCACAGCTACACACACACACACACACAATGGAAGAAGCTTTTAATTACATAGCAGTGTGTATTGGCAGCTGTTATTAAGGTGTGAAAGTTTGCATGCTTCATTGATTCTTCATCCATAGAGAAAATGCTGAAGCAGCCACCTGAAGACAATTTAAACAGCGATATTTTAACATGTTTTTGGAGGGACGTTGATGGGTGTAAGTGTCATTATTTCTTCAAACTGAAAGGGAGACATCTGGGGTTGTAGCTGGCCAAACTCTGGCCACTTTGTGTCCCCAGGTACAACATCTGGCAGAAGTTGGACATCACAGCACAGTGCCCACTATACGTCCCCCGTTTTGTTGTTTTTATTTCTTAATCCGTCTCTCACACATGTCCACACAGCAGCTCTTACTCTCCCCTTTTCTTTCCACCACAAGCCCATGTCCTTGAGGTGCAGGCAGGAGGTCCAGCTCATGTGAGAGCCACCCATGGAGCTCTCTGCCTGACACACACTGCACCGAGAGGGGAAGTGGTACTACATCATAAGCTAAACAAAACCAGGAAAACGTCCAGTGTTTATTCTAACTGAGTTCAAGGACAAACTATAGTAAGATGATGAGGGGAGGGAATTACCGCTATGTGCCAGAATGTGCTTCTCACTAACTGGCTTAACAAGTGAATAACTGGCCATAAAAACTAATACAAATCAGCAGTTTTTTAATTGTCCATGAGTTATTTTATGATGCAGTTACACTGTATTTGACTTCAGTTCGATTGCCCTAACCTGCATGCTTTTCCTAGAGTGAGTTTTGACAATCTCCAGATGACAAGTGCAAACTTGTTACGTGCCATTGGAGCAATGAGGTAGTGAAGCAAAGGGAGATTTTTCTCACTAGTGAAAGTTATGCTTCCCAGTGGCTATGTGTCAAATTGATCTATTGAGGTTTATACCAGAAAGGAATTGGTAACTCTGCCCTTTCTGTGGTTGATTACATCCGGTGCAGATGTGTTTGCAATTTCTGCAAGAAGTGGTGAGTGTAGGGAGAAACTCCGTGATAACTGAGCCAAAACAACCTCTACAAATAGTTTTATATATGTTAAACTGTTCAGTTCTCATTGGCAGTTCTTTGCATTGTTGCTTACCATCATAGGTTTTTTGGCTTTTAGGCCACTGTTCTTGAACTCACACTTGCACAGAATTCACCAGAGTGTGAAAATCAACTTGCAAATTGTAAAATATCCTTCATGCTCTGAAAACCTAAGAAGCAGCCACTTCACAGCTGGATCCTAAAAGGCTGAGTATTATTGCTCATGACAAGTGAATTGATCTTCAGTGAAGTGCCCCTTTAACACAAGAAAGTCATTTCCCCCCCCCCCCCCCCCCCCCCCCCCCCCTTATTAGTGTTTAACTTTTTGTCATCTCAATGCAATCTGTGAATGCACCAACAACATTTTGTACCCACTCAACATAAGGTTGACACAGTATGTGTTGTTATGGATAACATATCATGAGCAAGTTTTCGTATTGTTGGGTTATTAATGGAAAGCGGAAGATGCCTGGAAGGTAGAAATCCAAGCTAATCTACAAACTGATGTAATTTAAAGCAGTGTTTCTCAACCCTGGTCCTGTTTTCCCACTCCAACACACATGATTCAAATGAATAGGTCGTCCATATAAGCAACTATAAGTTATTAGTTATTGTGCAAACACACCCCTGAGGTCCTTTTAAAATCACTGTACGAAGGACAGTGTAGAGTTCCAAGAAAAAAAAAAGAAAAAAGAAGTTTGTGTGTGCATCCATCATCTTTTTAGAAACAAACGAGACAGCTGAAGAAGTGAGGAGGGAGTATAGCGAGGGTAAGTCATGCCTGTCTTTGTGTAAGTGAAATGTGAGGGTCACCGAGGGGCTTTCTGCACCAGAAACTGTGGGGCCACTACGGAGTCAGCGTGGGGAGTGAGGGGCCGGGGCTGTTGCACAGACTGAATAGGTTAGGGGCCACAGTGACCTGTCTTCGAGAACGAGGGAGCGCATTCTGGTGGCACGTATGTGGTGGAGCTCAAGAGTGAGTGAGGGGGCCGGTGTCGGCACGTCTTTGTGCAGCCTTTGTTGAGTTGAGTCGCACCAGAGAAAGAGGGCCGATCTTATTCAGGCTTTTTGGAGCACACACACACAAACGTGCTTGGCTTATCCTTTTTCTCTGGGCAAGTCATGCGTTTTGATGCACTTACACCCTGGATGAGTGAGCACAGGCTGGCACCTTTCACAGTTTAAGGGTGTGTATTTGTGTTTGTGTGCCAGTAAAGAGGGCTGTATTGTTTCAGCACACTGTTGGAGGGCTTCTTCCTGTCGACTTGTTGTTTACAGCTCAGGGCCCCTCATTGTCACTGAAACCTCAGGCCCCCGTGGTTGTATTTGAAAACTAGAGCAGCTGATGTTTCTTCACTCTTTATACACAGTTTGGGAATAACATTTAATGGCTTTTTTACAGCTTGAAAAGTTTAATCTGGGTCTGTAAAATAAATCTAAAGCACTAAACATGCATTTGATGGCGGCCATCACTCACTGGCTGAAGTTATGAGACACAAGTTGTGGTAAATGCCTATCCATGGGAAACTTTTTCTCCTTTTGCAACTCTTTCATTCACTGTTTATGGAGGGCTGCAAAAGCAGTGGCTCACATGGTTATAGTTAGCAAGAAAGGGTTCTTGAAGACAGCAGATTGGATTGTTTCATAATATTTGGGAGGGTTGAGAAAGTTACATGGAAACCAAAGAATCTGAAGTCATCCTTGTGCTTCTCTTTGGTTCTTTGTGTGTTTTACATGACTCACTCTTTCACTATCTGTCCTCGGTCCGTACCATGAAGCGTGCTACATGCCTCCCTGAGGCTGCAGGTGTGACAATCAAAGGGAGCCATAACGTCCAACTCATTAGTGTTCCAGACAGGTTATGTTTGTAAGGCTTTGCTCTCTCTCCACCTCTGATGGTAGACATGGTTTGAGTTTCACAATTTCCCAAATGTGCTTTTCAGACGGCTGGTGTTGATCTGTTGTTTCTCACTGGATGTGATGAAAGTTTTCGATTCATCACTGCAGGGCATGGGTGTATCTGTTCTGGCTAATGTTAAGGCTTGCCTGCTGTTCTTGCACCACTCTGCCATGCCACAGCAGAGTCTCAATGAAGCCCTTACTTGAAAATCAATAGGACCTGATTGATTGGGAAATTGGGAGTTGAGGGTGTGATGTTTTTCCATTGCGTGGGAGGTGTATGTTCAGTATTCAAGCTACATTGCTTCATTCTCCCTCACTTCACCTAGTGATTAGTAAGTGGTGTCATTCTTTTACAATGGAGGGATATGTTTGGTCCTGCCCAACACTGGCTGGTATTACTTTAGTTTCGTATCTCTTGGGGTTTCTTCTTTTCCTCATTCTTGGAGATACAGAGGGAACTTAGACCCTCATCAGTGGCCTATGATTTCCCCGTTGTTCACATCTTGTTTGAGTAACTGTGCAGCCCTGAAGATGGTGAAACAGCCTGTTATGTGGTTTTGGTTTGAGGGCCTTCCTCCTGGCTGGTCCAGATGCATGACCAGACCAGACCAGGCGCAGCAGCTTAGGGAACAGATTGCCTTGGTTTGAGGCTTCTGGTTCAGGATGTGTGAGTTAAGAAAAATGAGCTAATGGAATCCTCCCAGCCCTAATGAGGGGGTCATGTGATCTGGGTGGGTGATCCACAGGTTCAAATACACTTTTCTGAACAGGGATGAGCCCATGCTTGCTCTAGATAAACAAAAGCATTTCAATCATCTCTCACAATTTTTAAATTCATGTCCATTAATGGAATTGTGTCTTGCAAACTCTAAGAACTGTGTCTAACCTCCCATTTATAGACCAATCTGGGTCAGCTGTGCTTTAGATCTCTCGATCACCCACCTTCAGTCCTCATTCACTTTTACCCTCTTCAACAGACTACAGTGGCCAGCACTCATTACCTCAGCACCTTGGCACGCTACCAGAGCCTTTGCTGATATCTCAGACCAATTACTCTGGATTTACTACTCCTTTAACTAACGGCCAACTGACTGACCCACATATGCCTCATATCCACTTTGTCTGGAGTCTTGAAAGGGCCTGGCCCAAACTGATGTTACGCTTCATTAGTAGGAATTTTATTGAGCATACAGGCTGCCCGGCCAACAGGTTTTCACAGCCAAACTTGTCGTCCACATGGCTGGATGTTGGCCCGTGGATTGTGTTTTTTGTAAATTCCATTAAAGAAAGTTTGTCTCATAGCAGCAAGGAGACTGTTCATGTTGGCTCGCTGAATGAAGGATTGGAAAAATGTGTGTAGGTTGGCCTCAGGCCTTCACTACATGCATATAATCCTGTGTGGCAGGCTTGGTTTATGTCAGGACAGGAGAGCAGTGTGGGAATCAGCAGGTCCAGATCAGACGCAGAACCACATTACTCCTGATTTAGCTTTCATCCCGTAGTGTATCTACTGTATCATCAGTCAAACTCAGCACCATGGAGGATTCATGAAAGAAGCATGACCCTGTTGGTGGTGATGCATATCTGTGACAGTGCCTCCACAGGCACATGGAGAGCTGTAGTAACAAAGATCTGACAGTTTGAAGATACATATCTATCAAAAGCAACTGGGATGCAGAGACCTCTCACCCACGGTGCCTTGATCACCCGGTTATGAATAAGTCATAATTCTGAGTGTCTGATGTGCCATGAAGTGTAAAATACTCCTCCCTCAGCACTCACATAAACACACAGAAAATCATGACCTTGCCAAGGAAGTGCTGTTCAAGCACTTTCCCAGAAGTCTGTGCAACAACCAGCAAACAAGCGGAAAGTATTCATCAGTCTCAGGATGTAGTGACCTTTCTGCACTTCTACACACACACACAGACACAAAGACACACACACAGACAGCACAGTAACATAGACAGCGCGTACATGCATGCAACCACACACACACAGTCAAATCACCACATGTGCAGATTAGAATCTCGCATTACCGCTTCAAATAAATGGAACATTAATAATTTCATGCCAAAGACATAATAAATGTTTAGATTATCAGCCAGTATGCAGCATTCGCATAGTGTTGATAATCTTTGTAATATCAAATAAAGTTTTCCTTGATGGGGATTATTGTGGGTGTTATACACAAGAGCTCTTTGTTAGCAGATACATTTTAAGCCCTCTAACTTCCTGTTTTAAATAAGAGGGAAAGCTCTACTACATACTTCCCCGAAATACTCTGCTCTTTACCCCACTAGAAAATGTCCCATCAAGTTTTCATCTTCCTGTAAGTGTGGTCCCTTAGTAACATGATGAGGTATGAGTGAAGAGATTTCCTGTAAGAACTGGGGGAGATCACACAAGGTGCCTGCTGACTGCCTTGACAAGGTATGTTTAGGCCCCATCCTTGTAGTTTAAAGAGAGCAGAGCTGCTAATTTGAGGGCATTGTAGTCTCAGAGAGCACCATGCCCGGCCTGAATGAACTATTAAGACGCAAACTTAAGCACGAAACTGTAGCATGAAAACAAAAACTCATGCAAACAAACGTGCACACATACTGTAAAAATGTAAGTGCTGTGTGCACCCTTAAAAGACCCACATTTACACACATGCATTTATTCAGGATGCACACACTGAGTAAACCTACTTTTCTTTATTGTAATGGTTGCTATAAATAGTGCTAAAACACCGTCTGTGTGGTGAGTCAGGCTGAGTTAGTGCTGTTGTGTGAAACCATTGTAACTACTTCAGAATGGAAATGTGATAACAATAAGGAGAGCCATGGTTTGTGAGGCCTGGAATAAACTCAAGGACTATAATAGAATAGGGTGCAACCCAAACCATCTTCCAACACATAAACACTTCAAATACCTGATTATATTGTACTCTGACTTTTCTTTATAGATGTTTTTTTTTTGTTTCAGACATTCCTTTTATATTTTTAGCAGAAATCTATGTGAGTGACGACGGTTTAGATGGAAAGACGATAGTTTGACAGGTCTTGCTCACCATACATGACGTGCCTCAGAGGCTGTTGGACAGACACTGATGCTTCCTGTTTGCTTACTGTTTTCTTCTGCCATTTCCGTTTTGGCTGATAATGAATAGTAGCATTGCTGGAGCTTCTTTATCCTGTTGCTACAACTTCATTCAGCTCAGTTTGAACTGAAACACACTCCCTCAGTTTGTCTTCAAGGTGTGTAATTATATGTAGACGGTGGAGGGTTCGCGCAATCTGTAATTAGGATACAAAACTGTAGAATGAGAATAAAACTTATTTTTAAGTGGTGCTCAAGCAGAGCTGATGGACTGAGATGAACCTGACAGGGAATCTTGATAGGCATCAGTGTCGAGCTCAAGACAAAGCAAACCTGCGCACAAACCAGAAGCACAATCCCTCACAGCCATCAGAGCTACAGCACTACTACGTAAAAAACAATGCTGGGAAAGGTAGACGTGACTGACTACTGCTGAACTGTGTTTCAAATCTCATACCTGCTCCTCAGATGTTGTCATGCCTGTGACTTTGGTATTATGACCCAGTTCTGCTGGTTCCTAGTCAACCCCGACTTGAGATGAATAAGCTGGCCTGGAAAATGTCTTAAGTGTTTTGCCTTGAACTGACTCAGATCGTATCAGACAATAAACAACATCAGTGTTCATTCCCTGCAGATCTGGCGGGATGATTTACCATCCTAAATCGAGTCTGACGGGGAGGGTATGTTATGTATAACCTAATACCACATTTATTCCCCTCAGGGCGTCGGAGTGACTTGAAGCTCATAATGAGTGTTTGTGTGCCGAACTTTTCATCACCGACAAAATGAGACATTCAGCAAGAATTAGAGCGATAACATGATAGAACAGTCCACTTTTATCAGTTTAACAAGCTTTCTTTTCCTTTTATGTGAAAGGTCTGAATTTATCGGACTGCAGTAAAGCCTGATTTACAGTTCATCTCATGATATTTTTACTTCTCACTTACCTCCAGTGATATCCAGCCATGCAAATATTTTGATGTTATATTATCAGATCATGCAATAACAGTCTCTGAGATTTCTGCCCACACCCAAGTACGATGGGGGTGAATGAAATTTGTTAATTGTGAATCGCATTTAGATGATTGAACAGCTCTAAAGAATGAACTGGAATGACACTTTTTTAAAAAACATTTTTTAAAAGCCCTCCTGCAGAACTCTGAATCTAAACTAGATACCACTGAAGATAAAGTATTTTTGTGATGTAGGCGACTAGACCCATTACACTTCCTACAGTCTTTTTAGGGGTATATATAGACTTTGAAAATATCAAGGACACCATCAGTGAGATCCAGCAAGACAATAAGATAAGATATTCCTTTATTGGTCCCACAATGGGGAAATTTACAATGTCACAGCAGGCAGGAGGAGATATAAAAAAACATGTACAGTTAAGACAGAGGAAGTATAAAAATAGAAACGATATAATATACATAGGGGGAATATAAAAAAAGAATGGTGGAGATATTAGAAAGTATTGCAGATTGTGAAGTGAGGTCAATAGATGAATAAATATATTGCATGTTGGTGAACATTATAGTGCCGTTACTGTCAATTTTGGTGCAGTGTGGTCTACTGGGAGCAGTGCTGGGTGTAGACCAGATCCTACATATTTTCCTGTGTGTATCATAATGCTGGATGATGACATCAGAGGGCTTCTGAGAAACCCCTGTGCTCCCATGAGACCACAGCTGTGTCAGGGCCAGTGTGCTCACAGCAACCAAATCATAACATAGCAACAGTATCACAATCACTTTGATTGGGACCTATACACTCTCGCTCCAAAACACACCAGAACCCTGGCTCACATAGACACACACGGGATTAAGATGACTGCTTTGAATATGTCATCTGTTACAGGTTACAGCATAATCAACTTTTAATTGCTGTTGAATAAAGAACAAAGAAATGTGATTTTTTTTTTTTTTTGCTGCAGCATCAAAAATAACACAATGAAATGCTACAATAAAGCCAATAACCAATCCCTCTAATGTAATGCTTTTGTTCAGACTGTAGTTCAAAGAGGGCGCCAAATGTGGCATATTGTTATAGAGCTCTGTGCTGACAGCTGCTCAGTGGCAAGACACACAAGGCTCCAGTCATTTTGCAGATAAAATCAAGCACACAAAGGCCTAATAATCATCAGTGAAATGATGACTGTATAAAAGTATGTGTGTGTGTGTGTATGATTCAGCTTGACTGTTCCAAAGGACATCTGGATGTGTTGCTCATAGAACACTCACAGCTGGGTGATAGTGAATTTGAAGTAGCGCTCTGTGGGAAGATGGTGGGTGAGGATGCGTCTTTTTGATTACAGTGGTACACATTAGACATCCTGTGGGGCATCAAGCAAACAAGGGAGCGTGATGATTCATAGCAATGGGAAATTGTTCGCCATTCATCTTTTTTTCTCTGTCTCTCTCTTTTCTCCCACTTCCTCCGTGTATGCGTTAGTCACTCCCACTTAATATGTTTACAGTTTTTGTGCGTCTTTGACCCTCTTGTGTCTGTGGGTGTGCTTTTCAGAGGGTGCCATGGCTGAGGGAAGCTGCTTTGGTGCGTTGTAGCAGTTTGGGATGACCTGAGCCGGACCTTTTCAAAGAAAAGGGGGAAGCAAAGACGAAATAATCGCAAGAGGAGGGAAAACATCTCCTGAGAGAGGATAAGATCAGCAGCACATCTGGATCTGAACAAGGCACCTACTGGACCTTTTACTTTGTAAGGAAAGGAATTTAAACTGCCCAATATCAAAACTCTGTAACTTGGAGGGGCTTTAAAGGGCTTCAAGAACTTTTCGTTTTTCATCATTGGTTGTTGCCATCTCAGAAAGACTTTACGTCATGTGTCATGTCATTGTAACATGCCGCTCCATGCTCTGGACGCTGCTCAGTATTGTGGTGGCCTTTGCTGAGCTCATTGCCTTCATGAGCCCTGACTGGTTGCTGGGATTCCCTCGGCCGCACTCCAGTGCAAGAGGGGTGGGAGTGGATTCCAGGGAGTACCGGCCATCCCTCGGCCTCTACAGCCGCTGCCTTCGTATCGGGACCCGGGCAGTAGGGGTGACCTGCGGGCCCTACGCTGGGACATTTGGAGAAGTAGCCAGTGGCTTCTGGCAGGCTGCCATGTTGTTTCTGGCAGCAGGCACGTTAATACTAGGAGGGGTGGCCTGTATCTCCATCTTCAGCCTGTGCTTTCAGAGCATCATGAAGAAGAGTATATTTAACATCTGCGGACTGCTCCAGGCTATCGCAGGTAACACATCGATCTGTGTGTGTGTGTGTGTGTGGATATGGATGTCTGTGTTTAGTACAAGTCTGAAACAGAACATGTAGTCCTGTGTCTAGATTTCCACACAAACTGTGCTCTTAGAAATCCCTCAATATTTATTTATGTATTTATTCATTTATTTATTTATTTGCATTTTGCCCTGTATTCAAAGCACAGTAGAGATTAATATGAAACACAGGAGGAGTGAGAGATGATATGAAATGAAGGTCCCCAGTGCCAAAAGGATGCCTTAAAGTACAGTACTATACTGTATATTAATCTCATATACTTTATACAACATACTCAATCAATGTTGAATTCAAAATATCTTATTGTCAGACATTGAATGTCTAACTCAGTCTAGATGAAGGGTGATGAACACAGACACAAATGGGTCCAGGACCTTAATGTTCTGTCCCTGACATGTCTGATATGTTGTATTTTTGTATATTTAAGTATATTATAATATCACTAAACCAAAAGATGTAACATAGACAAACTAGATGACAATCTACTATGAGGTCTGAAGTAAAGTTAAACACTGCAAAAAGTATCAAATTTTCCCTTTTGTTAATTTTGCAAAAATATTGTTAGTATATTTTTCTTTGCCATGAACAGTCTGGGTTCACACATTCAATGTTCTCAGTTGAAAAGGAAGGAAATTAGAAGTTCTGACAAAATTTGCATCCTCTCAGCTGTATGCTCTGGTGACTGAACTCAGAAGAACCGTGGACACAGACAAGAAGTTGAACAGCTACAGCTCAATTATTGCTGGATCCAAAGCTGATAATCTTGTATTTATGACAGATAGTCTATAATGGTTACATGTCAGCATATTACTGTATGTTCTATAATCACACCGTAGCCTTCAGGGAATTTCAGACATCTGAGTTTACAAGTTGGCATCATCTAGTAGCCTCCCATTGCACTTTTCCTCGTAGGAGGTTGGAGGTTGCATGTCTCTTTCAACAATAGGCTCTCACAGCTGTGTTCGACTGGACGGGTCTGTCAGCGAGGTAATTTATCTTTATGTGACATCGCTGAAGGGGCCGTTCAAATGAAGTCTTTCCTTTCATCACAAATCAAATACTTGTCAGCTGAAAAGTAGATGTGTCCTTCACCAGAGTTGAGTCACCGAGCTCCCAGCTGCACTCTGATCTGTTTGTGCTTTTGGCCCCAGTGTTTACGTGTACGTGACTAAACCCCTCGTCCCGTCGTCTGCTCTCTTCCTCCAGGCCTGCTGCTGATGGTGGGCCTCATGCTGTACCCTGCTGGTTGGGGTTCAGAGAAGGTGATCAACTACTGCGGCATCGAGGCCTTGCCCTTCAAACCAGCTCTGTGCTCACTCGGCTGGGCTTTCTACGCGGCGATAGGAGGAACGCTGGCATCTTTCCTGTGTGCAGTCCTGTCTGCACAGGCTGAGATTGCCACCTCCAGCGACAAGGTTCATGAGGAGATCGAAGAGGGGAAGAGTCTGATCTGCCTGCTCTGAGACATCACCTCTGGGGAAACTCCAGGAAACCATCGTTGGTGTAATTTCTCATATATGGACACTTGCACATCTCAGTGGAGGGCGATAGCCTGAGTAAAATCAGCTGATTGTTGAAAAGATAGAAGCCTTTGTAATGGCTTTTAAAATCATTAGATATGATGTTCTCTTCTGAAATTTGCTGAAGCCTACCTGATGATACCAAGATGAAGGGAAAATTATTCCCCTCTACAGCTCCAGGTTAAACTGTCTAAAAGGCTCTGTAACAGCACCAAGCTAGGAAGCATTACCTGTACACTTATCTAGTGTTTTTGACCAAGATACTGTGTCTTTTTGTAATAATTCTTGCCTTAAACAAACCACTGTATTGGATTAGCAGGAGATTAGTTTAAGAAATAGGTAGTGGATATGTTAGTGTTATTGTGGACAGGTTAAACACTGCAAGTAAAACAGTGTGTAGGGCTGTAACGTCATTATAATGTTCATTCTCACGGTTCACCTGCAAAGTTTCAACAAACCGCTGAATACTAGCAGATGGTTCCACTAAACAACAGCTTGCGTATGCTGTGTGTGTGTGTGTGTGTTACAGACATTAGCTGTTGAGGTTTCTAAAAGTCCATATGCTCTGATTCTGTGGCGCAGCAGGACAGTAAGACTCCCCAGCTAACTTTTCAATGTGCCACTTAAGGGATTGTTCACTTTATGGGGAGTTCCTCCTGTTAAATGGATTGTTTGCGGGTCTCTTGCAGCTTATTAACTTTCAGGGTGTGTGCTGAAAAGAGACTTTGCCATATGTTTCACTGTGGTGAGCTTTCAGAAGGGGATGTTTGCTCACAGCGAGATAAAGCAGGCTGCACCGTAGCTTATCACGAGTTACCTTATGGACCACGCACCACACTAAAAGTGAGTAAAAATCCAAAAAGCCTTTGTCATGGATTTGCAAGACAAATGCATAAACTCTCAGTGGGTCGTCAGTGGTGCCATTTTAGTGTGTTTGGACAGTTGATAAAGGCAGGCCTCTTTCTTTGGTACTTTGTGAATATTCTTCTATAATATTCTCTAAGATCACCTGATGCTGTGTTTTGCACTTGGTGCTTAACGCATTTCACAATGATGCATATTTTGCTCACTTGGTTTCATTTTTCCCAACGATGCTTCATTAAGTTGCTGTAAATGTAACATCACGTGATTGCTTTTTCTTCATTGTTGATGATGTGCAATATAATTCAACCATAGTGTGTTTTCTGTGAGGGCGAGACTGAAGAGTGAAATCACGACATGGATTTGTATTAAAAAAAAAAAAACAGCATTTCTTGTCTGTCTGTACTTAAATTAATGTTTACTGTCCGCTGTTTTTGTTACATTAAGAAGAGAAATTGCATCTGTGGCACATTGTATGATGCTGTATGTATGAGAGGCTGATACGTGCGAGGAGAGATAGTCTGTACTCAAATTAAGTGGGACTTCTTTAGTAAACCTATCTGATACTCTGCTGAGAGGTTTCAGTGTCATGGTCCTTTTCTGTTAAAGCCAAACTTCCTGAGGAAACACTGACACCTAGAGACGGAAAGTAGACAACACAGAAAAATAGCTTATACCAGGGCTTCTCAATGCAGGTTGTAAGAGAAACTTGAGTTTGGTTTTTTGAAGTGAAACTTCTAAAAAACTGTTTAAATTTAACCAGCAAACATCAACTTTTTGGTTGAATTGCTTGCAACTTCAATATAACACAAACTGTGTACACACTGATTCATTTTAAATGGTCACAACCAGAAAAGCAAATATTTGGTCAAATGACAAGCCTGCACTTGATTCCAGTAGTACTTGAACATGAATTTACACAGATAAGGAGCAGATAAGTTATGTAACTGCATAATGTTTTTTGAAAATCCAAACAAACATTTGTTTCAAATTTTATTTCATGTTAATACCATAAATATACAAAACTCAAACTATTTCACATGCAACAAAGGCCAGACAAGAGTGCATTACGTTTTCTTTTTACATGTGATTGATAATGGGGATCAAATTTTCAACTTTACAAAATATACAGAGTCCCTTTTGAATGAATTTCTTCTGATTCAGTGAAATAACACGGTCACGGGTCAAAAACACAGTTTTAGCGTCAGCAAACTTCAGACACGCCGCTCTGTACTGCAGACCAGCTCGCTGAATACATCAAGAAATTACCCACTGTGGCATGGCTTCATATAACAACTGTTTAAAACTATAGATACACGGGAACCATGTGGGTGTTTGTAGCAAAGCAATGTTGTGTTGTATCTTAAAGTAAAACATGGCAAGGGAACACGTCACAAACCAAGATTTAAAACAAATCTATATGGACATTTGGTAGATTTCTCACAGCTTTTCAGGACATAGAATAACACTTGAGGGAGATGTTTTTTTCTTTCTTTCATACCAGTCATTCACACATCCTCATCCACACTAGCAGACCTCTAGCAGGGTCAGTTTGCTAAGTGATTTAACATTTTCAAATCTAGCTGATGCGATGATGCCATTACAAAACCACACAAACATAATACATAATGTAAAATCAAACCAAACAAAAATTTAAATGCAAACAACTTAAATTACACCATAAATAAAAACAGGTTCGTCTTTTGCACTAAGTTCAACGTAAAACAAGAAATGTGCAATGAATTTAAAACAAAACATTTCCAAACAAAAACAATACTGCCAGGATGTAGGCTTATTATTTCGTGACAAATTATTGACCTATTAACTTTGCAACACTCACAGGAGTATTTTGTCCTCTATAATGTTCAGTCCATACATTTGTAATAACAGCAGTGCATCAGTCGTTTATCATGCACACTGTCAGACACTCACCGCCACAATGAGAGGTGCTAAAGCATGACACAAATGTAACCCACGTCCATATTTCCCTCCAGTGACAGTAGTCTGTACAACATAGTGCTGAATAATGCTGTTATTATTGTATATAAATTAATGTATATAAGTGATATCACTGAATGTGCATCAAGTCCTTAATGTTCATTTTGGCTATGAAACTTCTGATGCCAGTTATTCAATACTGACAGAGGAAAGTCACTGGACTGCCTTTTTTTGTCTGTAAAAATGCAAACGGTCTGTTAGTTTATGTTGTGTACATATGCACAGTATCAATGTTTTTACTTTTTTATCTACGCAGGTTAATCTCAAGAAAAAAATCATAGCTGTCCAGGTCATCTTCTGCGAGAAAAGGCAGATGTCTTCTCTTGGTTCTCCTTATGTACGGTATGCGTCCTTTTCAACAGGAAACATGACCAAGTGGCTCTCAAGACTCATAGCAGCGTTAGTTTTTAACCAAGTGAGAGGGGCTACAAAAATGTCTGAGGGAGAGCCACACAGTAGTCTGTTAATGCCATACATATAGAACAGAAAATGCTAATATTTTGTTTTTCCTTGGTTTTAGTGCACCAGGCCATGAAAGCATCTGGCTGATCCTCTTTTAGGTTTGGGGTGAGAACTGGTGACCCCCACTGACCTGGGGGTTCAGTGCGTCTTCACAAATAGATCCAAACATCGTTAATTTGCCACTGGGACATGCAATAACTTTACAGTTCCCTTCTCACAAGAAGCCAACGGAAAATAAGTAGGCAGATATTTGCCCAAAAACCTACTACCAGCAGCAGCCAGAGACAAAGGCTGATTGCGGACAGAATGACTTTGCCAAAGAAACAGCTACCTTGAGTTTGCCAAACATGTATGTTGTTATCATGCTGTCAGATCTTAGTAAGCCACAGAGATGCTGACCCAGCCCACACTGCCAATCAAAGTAGCACACAAAGTGGGAATAATTGTTCCACTGACAGGTGTCACTGGAGCTCTGCTGGGGGCTGCGGGGAGATCCTTAAGTAAGAACATACTGACACATTTCTTTTTATATCTCTCAGAGTAGAAGCACAGGTATTGGACAAGGTACAATTTACCGGTTAGATCGCAATGTAAAAAACAAGTAGGAGCTACATTCACACACAGGCCCTGCCATTCAAACACACACTGTACTTTCAGTACGTGACCAAGAAAAGAGAACTATGTGCAAAACACCATGATCAGATTATCACTTTTCATGACTTCTATACTGTATAAACCAGGCAGGAAGCTGTTTGGAGTTCATCACCATGATCAAAATAAGGTATGCTATACCTGCGACGCCTGCCTGACCAAGGGCCACGTCAAGGTGACAGAAGAACGGGGAAAGCAAAGGACTGAGCAAGTGGGTGTGAGATGAAATCACACACACAGAGCATACCTTGAGTCACTTGGTGGATGTTTCAAGGTATGTGAGCAGACAGTCATCTGACTGGAAAGCAGACAGGAACAATGTAGGAGAGTTTTTACTGAAACTTGGTTTTGAGTGAAGGTGGACAACTCTGGTTACTTTATCTGACTAATGTCTGTTATTTCTCGTCTCTGACTCATTTTTTTGAGTAAAGTGTGCAGGGAATTCTTAGCATAGCAATATTCATTAATAGAATCAATTTGATCTGAGAGCCTGCAGGCCCAGAGTTGTGCACCTCCAGCTTTTGTGTTGTGAATGTGTGTATGCTTGCATTTGTGAGCATGTGAGCATTTATGTGTGTGTGAGTTTATGGCTGCGCTTTGAAGGCCCCACGAGCAGCATTGGTGGCAGCATTAGCTGCAGCGTTGGCGGCTGCAGTCTGAACCGTCTTGTTCGACATGACCCCGGTTGCAAACTCTTGCTGAGCCTTCTCAAAACTAGCACCAGTGGTACGATACAGTGCGTGCACCTGGAAAGAGCAGAGAAGAAAATTAGCTGAAATCAATTTCAGTGATTTAAATGTACCACAAGGCCTTCAGCACAGAATTGAGTGAGAAATTAAAGGTTTTTTTTTGATCAAATATTGTGAAGTTTTACTTCATCTGTCCTCTAAAAATTGCTTAAATTTAACAGTAGGCAGATGTTTCACTTCCTGGCTAATCACAACATTGACGTTTGGCTGAACATTAGCAGTTGCTGGGGCCTGTTTGCACTCACATTTCCTATCGCTGTATATTAGATTATTTCTGTCCACTCTCCAATATTGAAACAATATAAACATTTATTGATTGTTCAGTCTATTCAATATGGCAACTGGTGCTGAGAGGGAGTACTTTGTGACTGTTACCTTTTTAAACATAATGAGCGAGCCCACAGACAGTGCAGTGAACAGGGCTGCGATCAGTAACATGATGATGCCCACTGGGATACTGGTGTTCAGACCAGTTAAAGCTGCGATCCAACCACTGTCAAAACAAAACAATGACAATGTCAGTGAACTGTAGCTCACAGTCTTAAGGTACAGAGTCAGTAAAAGGAAAAGCATGAAATGCTCACCATGTTCCCCAGCCAGTGATGCCGATAGTTTGTAGGACGTGAACTCCAAACTGACAGATATAGACGAAGAAGAAGACAAAGAAGCGGAATGAACTGTCGCTCCTGTGGTGGAGACAGAGAACAAGGTGGTAAGAGAGCCATGTGGAGGCAATAAATGAACAAAAAGGCATTTCTTCAACTCTGCCACTAATTAATCCTCCATGAAACATTAATTCCTCTGCTTCCCTCAGTCTGTCAAAGTCTGCATTTCTCCATGTCTTTACTTGGTACTCTCTTCCCACACAACAAACAATTATTTGGAATTAGTGAGTGTAGGATTAGAAAAAGAGAGGAGGATTGAGAATGAGCTTCAACAACCACAGTAAATAATAGCATTTTCAAAGTCAACTGCCCACATCTTTTTTACTAGTTTCATACTTGGAACAAATCCTGCGCTTGGCTTTATCAGTAAATAACGAGACATGTTTCTACTTCTTTTTAATGCTGGAGAAGGTGGTGTCATTTTTCATTTATCTGCTTACCTGAAAGCCCCGTAAAGCGGTCTGTACCAGCAGACGAAAGAACAGGGGGTAAACAGCAGAAACCATAGCATGGCCAGGCCAAAATCTACACCACGAGATGGATCCACACAGAACCAGGCCAGGCAGCCAAACATGTTCACAAAGAGCGTGCCTGCGTGAACTGGTGGAGAAACAACAAAACCATGACTCATTTGAGTACAAGAGCACAGTAAACTATGATTTATGCTCAGCACAATAAAAATGCCCTCGTGACAAATGAGCAGACATGAGATGCACGTTTTGATCTAAAATACGTTGCGGAACAGGTGCCTTCTCTTGAAATGCAATATGTGGGTTCTGAGGTGTTTAAAAATAATAATACTTTTCACTGGTATAAGAGGCAATACTGCCCATTTTGGTGTGTGTCAGGTCACTTACACATCCAAAGGTTGTACATGATCTTGACGGTCTTTTGGAACTCTATAGGAATGTCCACTGCAATATCATGGTAGAAACATGGGCCAACAGGGAACTTCTCTGGCAGTGGAGGCCAATTGTTCTTACGCCCTGTGTGGACAAAGGCAACAAGTATTTGGATGATTAACCATGTGCAGGATCAGAGTTTTCGCTCCCTAAGATAACATACTATTAAGGATACAAATAAAAAGTGTGTGCAAAACTCTGAAAAAAACAATGAAGTACAGTGCATGCAAAAAATATGAATACTCTGTTCCAGTTTGTTAAATCTCAATGAATGTGACCATTGCATACTGTATACCCTAAAATAATTAAATGTGGCTAGAGTGTGGGAGTGAGTGAACTGAGAAATGTCCTATATAGCTTCGAAAATGGCCTAAATATTGTGATGATTCTAATTAGAAAACCTACATTTATTTTAAAACTAATGCTAACATACCTTCCCAGTTCTTCCCAGTTTCTAGATGTCCTCTGATAATGTAAGCCACAGTGAATAAAGCTCCGAGATACCATTCCCACTGTATTAAATTTTTGCTTTTCATGGCACAACTTGTCTTTTCTCTGCTGGGAGTTCACAGTTGTTTAATTTGTCTCACGTGTTAACTGCAGAGTGTGTAAGAGGCTGCTAATGTTAACATATATATGAGATGTTTTACATTATTTTGAATAGAATCATCCCAATAAAATGATTCATTTGCAGCACAGAAAAAAAGTTTGATGGTGCTTTCATAGAATGCTAAATGATCATAGTTTCATGTGTATGTAATATGTGACTCACAGACTTAAAACGTTCATAACAAATTGAACCAAATTAAACTGTTGCCACTGCAACACATCAACTTTCCGAGTCTAATCAACACTGTTTCGACTCTAGCTTTGATTGGGAGAGACTGTTTCTGAGGTTAATGAGGTAAGTGAGCGAATAAAGTGCGTGAGGAATGGACTGA
This sequence comes from Pempheris klunzingeri, assembly GCF_042242105.1. Classification (NCBI taxonomy): domain Eukaryota; kingdom Metazoa; phylum Chordata; class Actinopteri; order Acropomatiformes; family Pempheridae; genus Pempheris; species Pempheris klunzingeri. The sequence continues at coordinate 10,053,397 of NC_092018.1, forward strand.
CTGACTGACTGACCTCCCGCGGCTCCGTGGGACTGTAACTCTCTCTCCCGACGATCAAGCTCTGCTGCTTTTTTCTCCAACTCCTCCTGCCTTCTCAACAACTCAGCCTGAGCACGTGCCTGGTCCTAGCAGACACAGAAATGCTCTTAAAATTCACTACCCAACATCTGACAGGAGTAATAATATCCAATCAGGTTAAGTAATGGAGGTATTTCTCCACTCAGGTAAACTTAGGTGTGTTAGTTTGAGAAGGGAAAAAGGGGTTACGATTGGAAAAGCAATCAGCTACTGTTGTTCACTCACTTGTCTTCTTCAGTTAGTACTAAACTTGATCTAAAATTGCACTGCAAGAGGAAAGCTACAAGCAGGGAAGGGGCACTGAATGAAATCACACTATTCAAGACAGTGACGTGAAGGGGTACGGAAAACATCAAATGAGAGACAGTACCTCATTACGCCGCTGTTGGGGCATCAGAAAACAGATGAGTATATAAACGACAAGAGGAAATGTGAACCAGAAGCTAAGGCATGTCTTTACACTGTTGCAGTGTTGTGAATAAAAATGTTGAGAGTCTGTGTCTTGAACCTAATCTGGCTGAAAACATAGACTTCAATCAAGCCAAAAGAAAAATATGGCTCAGAGTACATAGACATGTTTCTGTGTGAGGTACCTGAGTCTGTTGCTGTGAGTAAGCTGGCGGCTCTTCTGTGGGCTTCATGATGGCAGGTTGTGTGTTCTGGGCAGGGGCAGGAGTAGATTTGGAGGCATTTCCAGGGGGCGCCTGTAAACCAGCATAGACCTGCTATGTTAACATTTGTGCAATCAAAAGACAGACCCTGAATCAAAACTGTAATTAGGCCACAGTCATATTTTGTCAGTGAAATCCTCTGTGACTAAGAGGTGGAGGGAGAGAGAAAGAGGGTAGTGGATAAATGAGGTCAGTGACTCAGAAGCACATAAACACATGCATGCACACACTCATCAATAGTGATGCTTGTTAAGCTGACCGTTCTGACGTCTGTGAAGGGGTTATACTCCTCTAGACCTCCAGGAGGGGCAGACTGGGTCACCTGCGTCACTGAAGGATCCTACGGGACAGAGAGGGTCATGGAGGATTTTGGGGGGAAAACTACAACCACAAAATCAAAAGGCTATTCATTATTGTTGTTAAGTAACCTATCATTTGTATTTAAAAGCCAGCTGACCTTACATTCACTGGATCCATTAATCACTTAGTGACCACTTATTAATTATTAATGTGCAGACAACAGGTAGGATGGCAACACAGATCCAAAGGCATGTGCAACAATAAAACTGTTGATGTTATTATTTTCTATTTGAAGAGGCCTTTCTTGATTTTGTGGTCATTTCAAACAGAATGGACGGGAAGAGGTGCAGAAGGAACTGGAAGGCTACATAAATTACACGCTTCCTTCACCGTGCAATCTATGGTAGTGTATGGTGGCCAATCATGAGCTAGGAAGAGCCAAAAATTTGAAGGTGTACGTTCAAAACCAAGACTCCACCCACTAAGTAACACACCTCCAAGTGCAGGGAGGGACTTAGCAGTTAAACCACCTGCTGAGGTGCTCATTTGGGATAAAAACCAGCGTACTGTTGGCGGCCTCTCATCTATGGTGAAAGGCGGAATAGTTTTCGAGGGAGAATTAATTCTACAGTGCACAACTCTAAGCTAGCACAAATAATGAGCTTGTTGCCTGCTTCTGGCCTACAATGAACAACAAGCTAGATGCAAAACAAACTGACTTTTGAACTATTTTCTTAAAGAAGGCCTCTGTAATTCTCTACAATAAGTAGGAAGTCGATGTTTCAAGACAATATTAGTGTCAGTGTCTGCAACGTTTACGTGTGCAGTGTGTTAGCTAAACTACATTAACGCTAAATTAAGTTTGTATGGGAGCACACATGTGACAACATACAACTTCAGTAAGACGTTTAAAACTCCCAATTATGCGTCCCAGCGACATTTAGAAATAATTGTAGACACGCAATCAACCTAACTGATGCTAACCAGCCGATTAGCTATTTACCAAGCTAGCAGGTACCAGCAAATGTTTACTGACGGCGAGCAGAGCTAGCCAGCTAACGTTATCTGTCTTTGTTCTTAGTTGGCATAACCATTATTACTCCGTCGAAAACTAACATCCTCTGCAAAGATTCCCTACATACTCCTTCACGGCTGCTTTTACAAAGAGAACAGCCACATAACGTGCGAGTGACAAGATAAGTAACGTGAATGGTGATTAGCTTGTTCTGCTACCTAGCCGTATGTCAAGGAAAGCCTGTCGCTAGCTGTCAAGCTACTAGCTTAGACAGTTAGCAGGGATGCTAAAGTATGTTTGGCCTCAATGGGATTCGAGGAGTACGTTAGCTAGCTAGCTAGCTAGGTTAGCTACCTGAAAGGGATTGCTGAAGTCCGGGTCTGCAAACGGATTGCTGTCAAAATCGGACATTATACAGCCTTTCTAATAACGGTATCCTGTGTGGATGAGCTCCCCGATTCTTCAGGGAAGGTTCAGCCTCGTGATTTGACTGCCTCACTCTGCTGCCCGCAGTCTTCTCCGCCTCCTTCTGTTGGAGACCCCTTGCTTAGCAAGTTAGCCACTAGCACAAAAATGGCAGGAGAGGAGAGGATGCGTGATGAGCGGCTACCTCCTACGTCACCGTTTCAGCACCGCGGACAGCAGGACGTCCAGACAGGTACAGTACATGCGAGCACACCTGGTATCCATACCCATTCAGTTTTTTTTTTATTTTACATTGAGACTTGAACTCTGATGATTGATGACAGAAATATACTACACATACACATTCACTCATCATTTTCATTAATATAGAGAGGGCTCTGGGCCAACACTTTGACACTGGGGCCCGATTAACCCACAGCCACCACTTTTTGTGCATTGTCTACTGTATGTACCTATCTTGTCTCCAAGTTTCTATCTGTGTGCAAAGCATGGCAGCATCGTTATTCACCCAGAGACACAGACTCTTAGGCACTAGTCCTATACTGAAATACTAGTATTGGCAGCCGCCCACTGTGCTAAGTTGGTTCCATCCTTGATTTGAGCAACTCAGCAGGTTGTTGTTAATAAGTAATGTCTTTGAATTCATGTCTTTACCTCAAGTACTCCTCTGTACTGTCAGTAGTTTGGTACCGTAACTCAAGTACTGTACAGTTTTAAGGTATTTGTACCTTTCTTAAAATATTTCATTTTTTATGCTGAATATTTGTACTCTATGGTTCAGAGGGTATATTGCCCTTTTTACTCCACTACATCTATTTGACACCCACAGTTACTTTAGAGCTTAGATATAAAATGTATGATGAGTTTACAAAATATTGTGCATTGTTTTAAATACAAATGTCAAAATATATATTAAGTAGACAAAATTAGTCCCACTTTGACCAACTACAATATTGCTGCTTTCACAATTATCATTAGTAGTAATGAAAATACACATTGCTGACTGACAGGGGCCATTCTGTTAACTGTGTACTTTTACTTGTGCTATTTTAAGTACATTTTGCTCATAATACTTTTCTGCTTTTATTTGAATTAAATTTTGAATGCAGGACTTTTATTTGTAATGGAGTATTTTTTACCTTGATATATTGCAATTGAGCGCTCTTTAGTTCTTTCACCATCATCATACAGTAGTGCTGTGACTTAAACTTTTTATGCTATTCGTACTATAGTATACAAAATATCAATCAAATGTATAGATGCTTACTTTTAGGATCTTTACCTTTTACAGCATAAAAAAATCATCATTCACTGTGCACTGAAGGGAGTATTTCTACAAATTAAAACGTAGCCACCTCAAAACATAATTGGAACTAAAAGGTAATCCTCACCCACTTGGGCTGTGTGGTTGACTGAAATAAAACAAAGAAGATATTAAATAATTTTCTCCGGTCTGATTGTCATCCATGTGTTTCATTCCTGTACATGTGCTGTATGCACACTACACAGCAGTAACTCCTGTAGGTCAAATACAACAACAATCATCTCCACTTGATGATTATGATGATAATTTTAATGACGATACTGATGAGGATGATGATATGTGGAAGTGTCTGCTGCTCAGTTGGTCTCTTATGAGAGAAGCAGCTGGAGAGGCGAACCCAGACCGCCTATTTCATGGTATGTAACACTGACCTCTTTTTCAGGAGCAATCTCAGACAATTTAATGAAAATCATTTTGTTTCACCCATCCCCGTAAGAAGCATCAGACCCCTTGAGAGCTCCTGTGGCTTGTGCTCTTTCCCACATTGGCTTTGAGGTTTTTTTAGTTACCTAAAATGGCCACTTGGGGGTGCTACGATCCAATGGGTCCCCTCAACCTGTTTTGCAGAATCCTTTCTCATTTACTGTCAATTTATTTTCATTCAAACAAAGGGTGACCATGTGAAGAACATCACATCAGTTGACAGCCTGTAAATGTGATTTAAACATTTAAGCACCATTTACCCAGATTAAGTTTCAATTGAAGAACAAATGCTATTAGGTGGAAATCTTACAGTATGCAGTGAATGATGGAGGCTAAAATATTCTCTTTTATTGTTTGAATCCTATTGCTCATTTTTAAACAAAGGCACCGTGCTACTCTGGTTTTATAGTAGCCTCACACTTAATAACTTGAACGTATACTAATGTGGTTTAACTTATAATAATGTGCTTTTGTTAACATTTAACTAAACACCTTCATACCTTGCTTATGTGCTCCTTCTATCTTACAGTATGTACTGTATCAATACATTGTGTGTTGATAGACTCTAGATAAACACAAACTGTGGATTCATTACAATTCAGCTGCTGTCCACAAACACACACGCTCACACATACACAGACACACACAAAATGAGCATCGGTTCCTTCCCTAATCTTGTATTAATGGACCCAATCACAGACTCTATGAATAATCAATGGCCAGTGGTCTGCAACCACAGTGCTGAGACCTTGAGTGAAACTGAATTTTCCTAATAAGACACACACACACACACACACACACACACATACTTACACACCTTGAGGCCCTAATAAGCACTAATGCATTGTGGGTTGAGAATACGTCACATGGTTTGTTTGCTGCAGAATGTGAAAGATAAACACGCTGTGCAATGTGTGTGTACGTATGTACTGTATGTGTGTGTGCGTAGGGAGAGAAATAGTGTGAAAACGGGAACCTGTCTGTCCTTATCCACTCTCGCTTGCCTTTCTTATGCTGCTTTCCACAGATTACTCTGTGTGGAAACAACCGCTTTGGCTAATAGCTGCTACATTAGTCTCTTAACCAACTGGTCATGGCCATTTAGAAATGTTCATTAGGTCGCGGACCAGAGTGGATAGGTGTGATAGTCCACTCCCCACTGTTGACTGTAGAAAGACAGGAAAAGAGACAGAGGAGAGAGAGAGAGACGGACAGACTGACAGGCAGACAGACAGATGCAGGAGAGAAGCAATTTGCTAGCCAAAATGACGACCAAGTGTTAAAAGCCGCAGATGCAATTATCATCATATTGCCCTGAATAAGAACCTTGTGCATAATTAGATCTCATTAAGGTCTATGAGTGTTATTTTAGGGCTCTGAAAAGGTTGGATAAGCAGGACTTGATATTATGGGTTATTAATGCTGCAACATCTGGTGCCATTCTGGCAATAGACTGATAGTGGTTTGAATGGGCTGGCAAATTCAGTATTGAACTGATTTTACAACCTTATATTAAAATGTAGTGTAGAATACATTATTTTTATATAAACATGTGGATTGATATATGAGCATATACTGTATATACATATATAGTAATGTATAGCTTCATATATGGTGTGTGTGTGTGTGTGTGTGTGTCTATGCATGTGAATCTGTTTGTGCTGTTGACCAGTCAGAGCACATTACACACCGTAGAGGGAAATGGTCCTCTGTCGCCGGAAAAGCGATTGATTCTCCATTTCCATATTAATGAGCAGATTTGTTAAGAGCCTGCAGGAGAGGGAGAAAATAACAGGGTCTTCATAGGGCACGACATTTATAAATAAAGCTGATGCAGAGAAAAATGGAAATTAAACCTTTTAGTTTAATAAATTTGAGGCGTCCGCAGCAAAGCGAGTGATTTGCATTTCCATTTGTGGCCAAATAATGAGAGTGCGGGTCCATGATGAGCCTGCTAGTGCTGCTTTTGGGTCTCAAACAGTCAGACAATCACTCCAGCGTGCAGCCCTCCACATCAGTGTCATTAGCTCAGGCCTGTTAACTCTGCTACTTGGCTTCCTAAGATTATTTGGTGAACTGGAGATTCCTATTGTCACTTTGAATGAGGAATAGGATTAAACTTAAAGTGATATTTATTCACTTCTATATTTTCTGTTTTTCCCGAATCTGGATGTGTCTATATTTTTTCCTTGAATATTCAGCATCCTCTATACATGCAGATGTCACCTCAAAATGATCCTTTGTTGCTCTAAAACAACCCTGTCAGAAAGAGTCTCTGTCTTTCTCTCTGCCTCTCTCATAAACACTTGCACATAGACACACACAGCACAACACAACACACATGCACGCACGCACACACACACACACACACACGCACGCACACACAAAGCATCACTGATTGAATTTATTGGGGAATGGATGTTGACTAGACCACTCCAAGTAGGCTAGATTGTTGTTGTTCCCAGATTGACAGACAGACCCAGAGCGGCTGATTGAAAGTGCCTTTTAGCTTGCTCTCACTGTATATTTGATTTGGCAAAATGGAAGGGGAGTCCAGTCTTTTCCCAGGATGCAAACACAAGTCCCTGTGTTTGTGTGGGAGTATATGTGTGTATTCGTGTGTTCCATGTGTATATTGACGAGTGGATGCTTTAGCAAATGCTGCATAAAATGTACCCCTTTCAGGTATTAATTGAATAATGCAAGCACTCCTCTTGTCAGCCATCAAGTGGGCCACTTTCTCAGCTGCCTGTGCTCTTCTCCTTGCTTGTGAATTGGCTAGATTTATCTGTGTTGTTCCAGCCAATGGATGCCATTTGTTCCAAATGTTTGACATAAACATGCAAAGAGCAGAGGCGTGCACTCATAAAATAAGCTTCTAGACTGTTGTTTTACAGCCCAAAGGGACCGATGGGGGGGGTGCACTCAGCCTATCAAATCATGTGGAGCTCTTGCTGAGCCAACAGCGTGTTAAAGTTCGCTTTCAACCAATGATGTGGTGAAAAGGAACAATTGCCGCCATAAAGAAAGAAAGAGGAGAGGGGGTGAAGAGGAAAAGGTGCATGGGGGAAAGTGACAGAGTGCTCTGGGAGGAAGGAGATTGCAGTTGGAGGAGAGATGTGCAGTGTTCTGCTAAATACGCATACTTATTTTTCATGCCTTTAATGGGACACATCTCATTGGGCGCCTTATGTCTGCTTCCAAACTATAAAAGATATTTAGCTTTACACCTGCAGGAAATTCCCCATAATAAAGACAATATTGGCATATGGACTCTCTGCTGAATCTGCTCTATGCTTTCTAGTGTCGTCAAGACACCTATAGTGTTAATGCAGCTTGAAAAGAGTAAAACAAATTACTCTTGAGGTTATATTTAACTTATATTTTTGCATGGAAGTGATATGAGAATGAGACTAATCAGGATTTCCCTTAATTTAAGTGCTGCAGTTATTTTGTAGAGGCAGAAGCTCCACTCAGAAGGAAAATATTGTGCATGGATTATACTCAGGTGTGTGTGTGTGTGTGTGTGTGTGTGTGTGTGTGTGTGTGTGTGTGTGTGTGTGTGTGTGTGTGTGTGTGTGTGTGTGTGTGTGTGTGTGTGTGTGTGTGTGTGTGTGTGTGTGTGGTTGTGTGTGGTTGTGTGTGTGTGGTTGTGCGTGTGTGGTTGTGCGCGCGCATATGTGTGCGTCTGTTGCGCACATTGAGGTTCGATTTGCTGATTTAGCACCTCTCTAATTTTCCACAGGGTAATGTTTGCCTTACCTCCTGCCATCTGTTTTTATTATCCAGGTGAATATGTTTGTCTAAGGATATCAATAATCATAAACAAAGCCATGACTCTTTCACCTCTCCCTCTGCATACCCCTCTCGATATCCCCGGCCGCCTCTCACACAACGCTGCTCTCAGCTCACACTCTGATTGCACACAGTCTGCATATTTCAATGTGTAATTGGTGAAAAGCAAACATTATCAACCCTAGTCTCAGTCAAACTACGCGCACACATACAATACATAACTACACACACGCAAATTCACACACTGTGCCGTGGCTCATGCCTTGAGTGAGTGTGCGCTCTCCTATTACAGACAGTAATTACCGTCAGTCACCCTGTGTGTCCATAACAAGCCAGCATAATGCCCTAATCAGGCCTGGATTAATCTAACCCTCTCTCTAATCACTCTAAAAGTGATTTATATTGTTTTTCCTGTTCGGAACAAATGAAATCTGTAGCCTAAATTAATACTGGCTTTTCATCACTGGGAAGTTAAAAAGCCAGTAACCATCACATTCTTGTCATTAAGGCTACGTCTGAGGCATGCACGTGCACACACTGACACACACAGGCTCACAAACACACTGCACAGACACACACACACACACACAAACACACACACACACACATATGTATTTAAATTGAAAGGAAAAAATACATATTGTAATGAATTAATATATAATATTCCATTAACTTTGCAAACTAACAACATCAGTCTTGTGCTGAGAAAGGCTTTCAGACCAAGCAAATTGGGTCATCAGAGGAATGAGTAAAATTTTATTGCTTCTATTTCACATTACATATCCCACTTTGATTTAATAATTACAATTAGATCAGCTTTTTTTCCCCCAAGAACTTTTTCAGCTGTAAATTAAGTGCAATGAGAGAGAGTCTCACATATGTCAGCACAGGAATACTTTTGCACTGTAATGGACATGAAATCATTTTTTTTTTTATCCATCTACCAATTATTCTGATGAAATACACTCTATATCATTCTGTAAAAGTCATTTGTCAAATTGTATCAGCCACAATCTTGCAATTTCTTGGTCCCGAGCTTTCATTTAAGATAGCATGCCTCCTATTTTGGTCCATGCCTCCCTACTTTGTTTCATTTCCATTGTTAAACAAATCAATTCCAACCCTGACTCGCTTCCCATTGTTTTTCATTATGAAGAACGAAGGCCGGACACGAATCATAACAGAACCCTGAAATTTCCTGCTCACTACTCAGTTTGTGCTCAGAATACAAACCAACTCGCAAGACGCACATTTAACAAATGCAAATTGTGAGCCAATCTGGTCGAGCTATCTGGGCTCCCGGTTCCATATTCATTTCCTCCACCCCACTGTTCACAAACTCCAAAAACAATCCTGGGGTTAACCTGAAAGGGATGGGAAATGGAGGTCCGACAGCGTCCACTATCTCGCTGTCTTTTCTTCTCCTTTATCTCTTTCTCTTCCACACAGCCTCACCTTTGCTCCCCTCTCCTTCCTCCCCTCTCCGCCTCTCCTCGCCTCAGTCCCCTCTCTCCCCTGTTCTCTTCATGCTGTGTAATTCTCATCTTACACACTCTGTTGCTCTGGACTATGAATAATGCATGGTGTGTGAGAAATCCTCAATCTCATGCTTGGCTCCCAGTGAGCATTACGGAGCTTGCATCTCTATTACGGAGATGAATAGCAGAGAGGGGAATATCGCATAGGATACGGTCTAACTTCATTGTTTGTTTTTCAACATTAAAGCCCCAATCTGGGATTTCTTTAAGTACATATGAATTATGTATATAAATATGCAAGGAGAGGCTTGCTGATGAAAAATTATTTCGTCAAAACCTTTATTATCCACCATATCGCCACCATAACTCCTTTTTTCTCTAGTGTCACCATACAAATAAATAAGAACAACAGGAGCAAACTATTTGCTGCTTCAGATTAGATTTAAAATCCATGCGCTTTTATGCTGCAGCCCTTGAAAAATAATTTATTTTCAGTTAAGCAATTGTTATAGAGAACTACTTAAAATTCAATCAAATAATGCTATAAAAAGCATTGCCATAACATTTTTGCTGTGGTGTGTTTCAATTCAGTATCATTTTTACCTTCTCTGTGATTTGATTTTGTGGAAATGATAAGATGGCAACTGCAGGGAAAAACGCATTTATAAATACAGGAGTCTGGTTGGGTGCATGTGCATGCTAAATCTCTGTCTGTGTGAGTCCCACCACTGGAAATTTGTTTAAAGCTGAAACGCTACAAATGCAGATAACAAAGCAGAATCGGGTTGCTGCTTACAGAGAAAAGGAGCAGGTAAAACTCCATTATGTTCAGTTCCACAGTGTCATCGCTAGAAACAAATGAGTGCTTGAGCCTTTCTGCGGATATTGTGGAAAGTGTATATTTGTTGAAGTGGCTGAGCTATGGCGCCTGTGTTGTGAACTTTAGTTGCAACACTTCTACAAGCTTTTTTGGCAATTTTTCCCTGTATGTTGTCAACCTCTTAGTATTGATTTCCTTCTGTAGAGATAAGGCCACATCAAGGGACATGAGAAGAACACTTCTGACAACCTTGCTGCTTCTGAGCAAGCGTTATGTATGCATCGTGTGTGTGTTACTGTAACTGTGAGCCATGCTACGACATACTGTAGATCCATGTTTTATGGAGTGTGTACATGTGATAAAAGCACTCAAGAGTTAAAGTGCTTTTCTACCATGCTCAAAGCCATGTGTCAGCACTAGACCACTAAATCCACACAATTCCCTTGAACAGTTTCCCTTCCTCTGATAGTCTATCATTCCTCTGTTTCAGGTGGCTGGCCACTGTGGCTGACAGGGCCGAGTCCTTGAGGAGATCATGTGTCTGTGGAAAGTACAGGACAAGCACTGATGTTTGAGCTTTCAAACCGATGTCCCCGTTGTTGAACCTTTCCCTCTATCTCCGCGGTGTTTCATTCCCAACATCTCTATGACAGACGTCCATGGCTTGGCACATACAGCGATACACGATTTTGCATTGTTGGAATGCTTTAAAGAATGAATGTATGGTGTAGGCTGCTTCACCCAGTATTGCACATAATTTGTGATAGAAAGCAGGGAGAGAGAATATTATGGATAAAAACCTCCCCATTATTCCATGGTGCTGAAATCTTACAGAAATATGCCTCCCATTTTGGTAGACATGGCTTGCTCTTTCTGTCTTTTCATGCCCATTTTGGACGGCGCTCAGATGAATCACACTAACGACCTGGGCCCTGTGCTGCAGCACTGCTCTGAAATTAATATCTAAGGAATGGAGATATAGGGCAAATAGATGAGAATAGGAACCCGATATTCACTCTTGGGTAGTACGTGCCCAGGCACAGACACACACACATACATGCACTCACATATACTGCACACAGAGCCTGACAGGCAGGCTATTATCCCCCAGCCCGGGCTGCCGTAATTGGCTATCGCTTTTTACAAATGTGGCTCCGTCTGACTCGCATATCAGCTCCCGTCTCATCAACCGTGCAGGGGTCACCATGTCCGTGCTTGTGCGTGTGTTTGTGTGTGTGCATGTGTGTGTGTATGTGCATGTACTGTATATGTGTAGGGGTCACTGGTGTGCACATTTCTCTCATGTCTCCATTTCATATGCTCATTTATGTCCATGCTAAACGAGCCAACGGATGCTAAGTGTGTCAGTGGCTGGCTCCTCTTTAGCAGTGTCGGAGTATTTAGCCATTAGTCCGCTAATAGCATCAAGATCATTCCAACACCGGCAAGATGATGATGAAATATTAGCTTAGCTCAGTCCGTCATTAGTTAGTCTGGGCTTGCCTTGGAGGTCAGGTCCATTTTATTCCTCACACACAGAGATCAAACCCAGTTATTAACTGAATGTGCAGATTAATTTCTTAATTTTGTCAGTTTATAAAAAAAGAACATTTTAGTCCTGATGACGACTGCTGCTTACTTTGCTCTCCAAGAGGAGCACTTTTTCCCTCTATCTGCTTCTTTCAAATACTTGAGGAAAGACAAGATTCTCTTTGATGTGATGTGATGTTTTTTTACACCTAATTTTGTAGATGGCTTGAAATATTGAGTAAACTAGTTATTAAATTTAAATTTTTAGATAAAATGTTACTTCCAGCCATAAAAGTATGGATGGTTTCTACATTCTGTCTTGATCTTAAGATATATGCAATTGTTTTAACTTTTGTGTTCACTTGTAAAATTAGGTCTGCACTGCGTTTCCACTGTCAGAATACAAATAAAAAGCCAAGCATCACAAGATCACCTACAGTAAGATCACCAGCATAATGTAAGCAAATACACTACATATATCTAGAACAAATAAGATACTAATGATCTATATCAATTACATTAGCCATACATACATTAATTCTAAATTAGCAACCTAATGGCAACATTTAAAACCCTCAATATTTAATGGTATGGTAGGCAACTTTCATAGAAATTGCCATTGCCAACTTTGCTGAAACTGTTACTCTGTCCTGACACTAGCACATGAGACAGGTAATCTGTGAAAAGATCAGGCTCCTGCGGCTCCTCCTAGTGCTCCTAATGGTGTTTGCAAGAATGTGCCTGAAGAAGCCTGAACAAAACAACCAATCAGAGCCAGGAGGAGTCTCTGATGCAGTGACAGTGACAGCTCGTGCACCCACTGCACAGCTTCCTTCCCTTGTACATGCTGTCACTCAGCCAGGCTCAATATCTTTAGCGGCAGCTTCAGGGGGAGCATTGCAGACATTCATCTCGCAAAGGCTTTCCATCTACATTGCTGTATTGACTAATGTGCTAGCTAATGTTAATGCTAACACTAAGTAAACTAGTCAATATGATGCAGGAGCGGGTCCTTGAGGTCCTGGAAGATGCATGCAATATGCTAAATGATACCCCCGATGTAGCAGCCCACCGGGGTTTGCCCCAGTATGCCAGGTGGCCAGAACACCACTGATGTGAAGCTAACCTTGATGATAATGAAATGAGGACCAAGAAGCTAAAATATCACCAGGCAACAGTCACTGTAATGTTACTTCTAGCTAAGTGAAGTATAGTTCATGTACCATCCTTACCGTTGTGTACTCCACTGATTACTAGCTTGTGGGGGGGGGGGGGGGGGGGGAGGGAGGGAGTTGTACTCTCTCATCAGTCTTACAAACTGCATCTTTAATAAGCTTAATATTAGGAAACCAAGAGATGAAAAAACACAGCACTCCAGTTTAACACCCACTGATTATAAATTGTGTAGCCTGTGCAGTATATAACCTGGATCTTCTAAGATGATAGAGGTGTAGAGAACACAGTAGAAACAATATCTTCATAATGAAATGAAATACCTTTCGGTGATGCTGGATGTGGCACAGGTATAGTGTTTAATTTGTGAACCTTAGTGCATCTTATCTCATGACACAATTTACTTTAAAACATAGGGCTAGACATCTTCCACACTGACTTAATTACACAATGTAAGCTGTTGTGTGACTTATGAAGGGAGTGATTGCTTTAAGGAGGGAGACAATGGACTGACTGACTAACTTATGAATGGACCACCTCTCAGTTGTGTGGGTGCACCAACAGTTTGTAGTTTTACTTCAAGAGGAGTCCCTGAAGTCATGGCATAATTACTTTCCCGCTAGGCGGGGCTCTGGAGCTGAAGTTACAACACCCATAATGGAGTTGATTTAAACCTATATTTGAGAAGGCAACTGCTTGCCTATCATATTCTTGCACCTTGTTAATCCTTAACCAATGAATTAACCCTCATTACCACTGTTGGAATATTGATGAGTGCTCTCTCTCCTGCTCTTGCTCTGAATCTTCTCCCCTCTATCCCGTTCTTACCCTCCATCTAGCTTTCTGTGATGGGGGACGTCTGGGGTCAGTGATTCTGTCCTGTGTCGCCTCTGATAGTTCCTCCTGCATTCAGATTATTCTGACCTTAGATCAGCCCTATCAGGTGACCACTAAAGCACTTTAAATCCCAACCTATCCAACAGCCAGCTGCTCCCCACGCAGTAAAGATTGCCTCATAGCTCTCAGCTTGTTTGTCTATCTGTCTCTGTCTGGCATGAGCTGAGGGAACAGTGCGACTAAAAGGAAACCATGAGCAAATGCTCTTCGGCAATGCTTCAATTTCAAATGACAAAGTAGAGACAGAGAGCTGAGCACTGGTGTGAGATGAGCTTTATCCTCAGGTGTCATTTAAACCTGGCCTCCTCTAGTCTGTAAATAACATGCCTTAGCTCCACTTTACACACAAAAGTCAAGTGCTCTCAGCCAAGATTGGAGTAGAGGAGTGTGTGTATGTGACTGTGTGGGATTTACCCAATGAGACACCAATACATCCACCATTCAGGCATTTTTGGAGCACATGAGCTCCAAGAATTCAGTCCTGCCGTGAATGCATTAGTTTGATTTTTTCTTTTTAGTCTCAGAATCCAATATGTTTTAGAACAGAATCTATTGGATCACAGTTTTATTGCCCCCAGTGTAACGGAGGTGTTTTCTAATGATTATGTTTGATTGACACCTGGCACTCAGTTATCCTTCACTGCAACCAATCTTTCAGACCACTGACAAGAAGCTTAACACTTAAAAATAACCCATGTGGAGAACATTTCTCTCACATATTGACAGAAGAGATAAGAAATAAAATTCTAAAACCCTATGTTTTTTTTTTATGAATTACATTTTCTACACAGAATTTGTATTGCAACATTTTCCGGCCTTTTTGTCTTTGCATCCTACGAGAGGTGGCATGCCTGTGCTCGTGCATTCAGATGAACGTCCGGTCTTATTGTGTGTGACCTCCGTCTCTCTGGCTGTATGCTGTCTCAGATAACATTTTGACATTCCAGTCTCCTCTCTCAGACACTGCGATACCTCGAACCGAGGGTGGATGGGGGGCCCAATGATAAGGCTTCACTCACAATTAGCAGGCAGGAGCAGGGAGGCGAGAGGGGGAAATTGAACTGTCAGAGGGAGAAGAGAAGAGAGGAGGAGCGGAGGAGAGAGGAGGGTGGGGTGGAGGGGGGGTGACCCCATCCTGCAAAATGGAGCCCGTCATAATTTGTTCATTTGGTGCCCATCAGGCTCTACCCTCCCTCTCTAACACCGCTCTGCTGACCTTCCTCCCTCTCTTTCACCCTCTCCCATTCCTCTTCTCTCCTCCATCTCTCATCCCCCATTTCACCTCCCTGCTTACCTCCACTCATCACAGCATCCCCTCCTGATTTTATGCTATGTCCATTGACTGTACATTTGATATGACTGTGCTCTCCCCTTTGCCACAGTCACACTGCAGCTATTAACAAAATTATTCTTGTTAAATGCATCAATTGGTGCGGTAAGAAAAAAATATATACTCAGAGGCTTCTAGAGCTGGGAGTCGGGAGAAAAGGAGCTAACAACCAAGACCTGTGCCTGCCCTACCTCTCTGGAGGATATGATGGATGGTAATGCTAATATTAAATAAGCAGAGAGGCTTTTAGCAGCTCTGTATTTAAATGTCAAATACTGATGGGCCCTAATGAGATAATACTGCTGAGAGCAATTAGTCTGCTCGACACAGAAGAATATTCACATCAACACAAGCAGATTAACACACATACAGTAGGTATATACTGTACATACACTAGTATTCTCATATACATATTGTGTTTTACTGAGAGAGACATGTAGCAAGAACAAAACCGTTGTGGTTTCCTATTAAGAATCATTTTACATAATAGAGACAGTTTCTATGACTAAATTCTGACAGAAGACAATTACAGCAACATATTCATGCTGGTTGTTTGATGTCGTAATCTTTGTACATTTAATAAAAGCAAAAGTTGCAATTTAACAAGATTTTACTATTTTTCAGTTTATTCAGTAACTGTATGTTGTTTGATCAGTTGATTTGTATGTAAGTATGATATTTACATTTCTATGTTGGAGGTGCAGCATCTTTTGGGGAAGGCCATCTACAACATGTGTTTAGTCCTTATTGAATAGGCTAATTTAAAGTGCATTCACATGCAGTTTTTTCTTATCATATAGCCAGCTGGCTGTATTAGTTTTGTCAGCATCCAAGTAGCACTGGAAAAACACTTTGTGTTAACAGGTGATCTGAGTGGCTTTTTGATGATGCTATAGCCCATAAAAACTTGTTTTATTTCCAAATTGAATCAATCTTAAATATTATGTTTGTTGCTTAGGTTGTGTTGTAAGACTCCTTCTTCTTCTTGACAGACTTCTGTCATGTATCTCCAGAACAGAAATCAGGCTTTGAATAAAAAGATTTACCTCCAAAGTAGCTCCTTTATTTTACAAGTATAGTTTCACCACTTATCAATTTTGGCTACAGGTTGAACTGAGCAATCACTGCTGATAAGCCAGTATAGATCTTCATCTTTTTAAATCTCTCTCTGTCTCTTACTCGTTTAACTGTACACTATATGTGAATTGTTATGTTATATTACACACACACACACACGCAGCAAGTGTGTGTGTGTGTGTGTGTGACAGAAAGGATACAGGTGTTGTTAGCAAGCTCTGAAGGTGACTGCTGGTCTCATCCATCACACAGGCTTTCCTCGGGCTGATTCCTAATGGATCCCCTCAATCAGAGCCGCTCACTGTCAGTCGCAGTGCAACAAAATGAGAAATCAGGCAACTGGTCGTGCAGCCAAGGTTGGGAGTCATATAAAGGGGACAAAGTGATAAAGACCAGCTCGTGTCCAGCCTGTTGATTAGTATTGAGTGATCCCAGCCTTTCAGCCGGTCATGACGGAAGGAGGACATCAATCTGGACAAAGCTACTTCTTCAACAACTATGATTCTGGCGTACACGCGCTAAATACAAACCTGGAACTAGACTTCATTGTGAGGTCACGTGTTGGCTATGCATATGGCAACTAAATACTGACATACTATATATCAGTTTGTGCCTTTAATTGCACTTAGTGTCTCAAATTAACTAGTTTTTATAAATCAGTATAATTTGAGCAGCTATGAACTGAGTGTGCCACAGGTTTTGATTTCATTCTGTGCAATTTACAACAGTAATGTAAATGGAGATGGTAAATGGGCTAAGCCGTCTCTGTACATTAAAAAATAGTCCCAAGCTAATGTAGTTATCAAGTGTTAACGCACTTCACTTTACCATAGGCCATTAAAATCAGTGAAAGGAGGACAGATTCAAACAGAGCATTCACTTTATTCATCTGTGTCCAGGGCTCCTTACTATGTTAAATGTTGGTTCCGTCTTCATGGTGATTTGATTTGAGAAGCTAATATACTGAAAGCCTCTTCTTGCTGTTTGTCTCCAACTACTCATTCTCTCAGCTTTAAAAGCCCAAAGCCTTTATTATTGAAAAGGCCTCTATTTTAGGGTCTAACAAAATTGTGTACCACATTTTCCTCAGTGGACACAGAATGAAAAGGGTTTGAGTGCTGTCGGTGCCTAAAATAGATTTCATTATACAGTATGTCTGTGTTTGCCTTCTAAAAAGACGGAAAGGTGATTCATGGACATATGGAGGTACAGTAAAGTAATCGCACTAAAAGCTCTCTGTCTTTCTGCAGAGTGTGCTCCACTGTCAAACCCACTCATTTCCCACCTCTGTACAAACCACAGTGTGGTTTCAGACCTGCATACTGTCAGTAGCTCAAAGCCAGATTACCAAACATGCAAAGCCAGTAACTGCCCCAGACACCTTGACCTCAGGTTCACTGTGTATAATTTGGTTTATGTACACTTAACACTTTACACTGGGCCTTTGGAGCTCACTGGCCCAACGCACAGAGAGCAGGAGGAACAGGTAGTCAACGGGGGACCCCAAAGCCTCCCCCTCCCAGGGTCACGTAGTGGGTTAACCCAGTGCTGCATTAGCAGAGTGTTTTATACCTGCAATCTCCATATTTAAGATGTAGTTAAGTTTAGGCAATTAAAGTTACTTTGTTTAAGTTAAGGAAAGTCTCCAATGTCAAAATCAGAGACCAAGCCCAACATAGCCAAGTTTTATGGAAATACTAAATCCACGATTCACCCAAATCACCACTTTCTTGACCATGAATCAAAAAAAGGTCCGTATTTTATTTTTGATTTTTGTTTTATTGCTACTACTATATAAGTTAGTTTTACAACATGTAGGTCACTGCCAGGAATAAAATTTGAAGGTGGAAATAAAGCCATTATTGATTAATGACATGTCAAATTTGAGTAAATTGGCAAAATCAGCTTATGAAATACTTAATATTAATTGTAGAATGTAAACTCACCCCTGCGTTTTATCACTTATGAGAGAACTAAAAAGACTCTATGTATGTAATAGGACGTTTGTGTTCTTCTGACATGCACAAAAATGTTGCATGTTAGAAAAACATAACAAGAACATTTAAAGAACAACAAAAAACAAATGACCAACACGAGAGAATATTTTTTATTCTGTTCTTGCTGTGGATGAAATCCACTGATGTTAGTTAACCACATCCATTCCATTCATTCTTTGTCCTTGTTGCAGGCAGATATTCGCCTGTTGACATATGTGGCGATATTAATATTGGTAGCGATATTGATTTGGAGGCCTGCACACAGTCATACATACAGATGTCTGGTGGGCTTACCAGTCACCATAAGTCAGTGTCTGTCTGGGAACACCAGGGATGGTGTGAGCACCCATCAGGAATTAATCAGAGATTTAATGCAGCCTTTGTGTGTATTACTTGAGGAGTTTGTAAAGTTCTCATGTTATTAATACTGCATCATAGTGTTTGGCTGCAATTTTTAGGGAAACTCAACAAATGAGAGCATTATGGTGACGCGATTTGGTCTAAAAACACAACATTTTTATAAATGTCATATACAATCTATGCAGCATTGATTCTGGAGGTAAGATCATACTCTAACTTCTGATACCACCAGCAATGATGTAGACTAGATTTATTAAAGAGGACAGCTGTCTTTACATCTGTTTGAAGTCTTAGTGCTCGCTTTGTCTGTCTCTTTGTTTTACCCACCACGTTCCTTTCTCTCTCTGAAGCTAATGAAGGCCCCTTGGTTACAGTCCATGATTATCATACAGATAGGATCATATCCCATTGATTTTATGCAGATGATCACCTTTCTGTGTACGCAGGCCTGATGGTGGTAGTAATTTACAGAAGAAAATCAATTACCTTTCTCGTCTGCAGGAGTAATTGTTTATTATTTTCCTATTAGACAAACTGTGTTGATCAATGTTATGGAAAGATTGCCCATGAATACTATCAACATAAATAGATTTGGCTTCGACATTAGTACTAGTTTTCCTTTAATGCCCTGTACAATGTCAAACCAATGCCATAGGCTGAGATTTAAGTACTAACTGTATGTGATGGATTTGTGTGTATGCATGCGTGTGTGTGTTTGGAATGGGCTGTAAGAAATTGACAGAGTGCAGTTTCAGTCAGGTCACACGACCTTTGTTTCTTTAAGAAGAAAAGACTCAACATTTTCACTTTCTGCAAACTTAGAAACACTCTGTAGGCCTTGAATTTATCTGCAAGTCCACACATATGTAGTCTGTAGATGTATGGTGACATGATGAAACAATTACACTGAAGATTTTAACCACAGGATCCTGCAACACTGTTGTTGTTTTACAAATGTGCTGTTGATGTGAATAGTCAGTGGTTCCCCTGGCCCTGTCCGCAGCCTCTCTGCCTGTAGCAGTGTCGATTGATCTAGACACAAACTAATCACTATTACTCACTGAAGTAATTGGCCCGGCCCAGATCACAGAGTAGCAACCGATCGACTGGTCCGGGGATCAATACTCTGATCAGAAGAGGTGGGAGCAGAGAGTAGGGATGCAGAGGAAGGAGGAGGGATGTTTTGTAATGTGGCAGATCAATCTGGCAGAAGAGCACAGTTACTGGGTGTGTTCTAGTCCACCTATCACACTCACTGTGCTGCCCATTTTAACTTTTTCTACCAAGCTGTTTTCTCAGGCGTGGTGCTCCCCTGCCTGCCACATATCTGAAAGCGCTCATGATCACTGCAAATTCTTGCACGCTTATTCTGGTCCTTTTCAGTCTCACAAGAGGCAAACGCCTATCCCACAAGGCACGGTAACACCTTCCAAGGGTTACGGATCTACCAAAGACTGAACACAGATACAAACTTCATAACTTTGGGAAATCCGCCCTTGAGCCAAATTTTGGACAGTAAAGTCAATGTAAAGAAACCAGGAGATCCACTGATATTTAAAACACATAACTGCAGGTGAAGGTGACGGGAGACAACCTGAACAATCAGTTGTAATGTCTGTTATTTATTAGCCGTTTCTTTCTGCTCCTGATGATAATTTTAAAGTAAAACCGAAATCTTCAAACTGCAACAATGCCTCTGTTCTGTTTCACCATCTTGTGATTCTATCAACTGCTTCTGTTGCTGTTCTGAGGTTTGTCCCTTTTTTGAGGGGGGGGGGGTCCAAGAATACACGGTGTTGATTTTGTACAGATGGCAAAGCACTTAATTTTGTAATTTTGAGCTATATAAATACAATTGACTTGAATCTAACTCTAATTTAACAATTGAATTACGCATTCAAGTCATTTATCATACTAGAATGCCAAGCACGTGACTTCCAGCTTCTCAAATGTGAACAATTTCTGTCTTTTAAATCACTGTGATGCATATTTCCCACAATTTTGGCTTTTTATTGACAAAATCAAGGGATTAATCAAGAATAGAAATCATCCAAGTTGTTAGTTCCTGCCTGATTTCAATAGAAGATGTACAGCGATGAAAAGGGGAAAAATCACGAGTCATGTCATTTTGACCCAGGAGTCACTTTTTTTCGCAGAGTGCTCTGCAATCTGTACAACATACAACACCAACATTTGTCTTCAAGTGACATTACAGTTTATCTGCTTCGCTAATAGAATGAGTTGTTTTAAATTCAAAAATTAAGGCTGTAGCTGCTCCATAATGTTATACAAATTACAAATGGAAAAAACTTGGAACAAACTTGGAATTGTCCGTTCAACCTGATGTGGATTGTAACTGAATAGTTAACAAAAACCAAAGCACTCAGAGGGAACTAAACCTCAAACATATAAACATAAATTACAGAAATAGCTGGGATTAATAATGAAAGCGGACTCCTCTACTGCTGAGGGGTGACAGTACTGAAGACTGAGTCACTGTGCCCACTCCCTCAGATTACACCAAAACACTCTCCTGACATCTGGGCTCAGCCGTTGCATTCTCCTGCTCAGCCTATTTCATGGAAAGAGCAGGTGGTCCTAATATTTCATGCGTTCGATGTGTTTGCAACCCTTAGCCCCCCACTCCTGCCCTCGTCTATTCCTCATCCCACTAGAGCCTGTTTCTTTTTCATCCATGCTGGTCGTCGTCCCACTTTTAGGAGGTTCCTGCTCGGCCAGACAGAACGCTGAGCACAGTTTCGGTGCACTGGCCCTCCTCTCAACATTCTCATCTCAGCATCTCCCCCGACGCTGCTCCTGTCTCTCTTTCTCCTCTTCTCCATCTCCCTCCGCTGCCCTTCTCCTCCCTTTGCTTTTTCTCTTTCTTCCCCTTCTCTCTTCTTTTTCCCTTCCCTCTCCCTTTCTCTCTCTCTGTGGTTGTTGATTGGGTGTCTGAGTGCTTGTGGCAGCTGTGTGTTGTGTGTAATAGAGCAGAGAGGCTAGTCTGAATACAGCGATGGGAGAATTTGTTTATGTGAGAGATGCATAGATGGAGACAGGTCTCCAGACGCTGCAGGCTCTCTCTTGCTGTCATCCCGCATTCAGGCCCTGACAGGAGATCTGAGATGGCCAAATATGCCAGACGCTCGCCCCAAATCCCCAAGCTGCACCCCACAATCCAACCGATGTGTGTTTGTGTTTATTCAGATTTGACAGAATGATGCTGTGTGTGTGTGTGTGTGCGTGCATGTGAAGTGTGTGCATGCGTCTCCAGGATAGCATGCTTGATCAGACTCCCCTGCCACAGGCTTGGTCCAGGGTCCATTACCACTGAGCGACAGAGGGGAGAAAGTCTACCAGCTATTCTCTTTTTATCCCATCCCAGTGATCTCTTTCTCTTTCTCTGATATGTTAAGTCTGTTCAGTGGGGCCAGGATTCGGCTTCCATCGCTTCTCTGAAATGTGTTTCCAGCTCAAACAGCTCATTTAGCATTTTCATTCCCCTCTCCTTGGTGCACTGGTAGTTGCATTTGTATCTGAATGTTTGCTGCGGTTTGTCTAAGTTAGCCTTGTCACTTCAACCTCGCATCTTCAGGGACTCCTTGCCTTGTCCATTGTGTCACCATGATGTGCAGCGATGTGTTATTTAAATCAAGCGATTCAATTGAACAACCTCTGCTTTTTGGTTCATACAGAGCTTCCTTGGCTCTCCTAAAGACTATAGCAGTACACTGTCCTGTTTTGTACAGCGTGGAGCGTGGCACTCTTTTCCCTAAATGAAAACAAACAAATGTATTAGAGTAATATGCTTTGAGGAGAGACACTAAAGCATAATGAATGAGGACTGAATCTGGAGGGGCTGTTTGGCTATACAGCTGTTGATCCCAGCAGTATCCATGCTTCCATCAATGCAGCTTGACTAAAACGCGAAGGCTGCATTCTGAAAGCAACCGCAGTCTGCATGTTGTGGCCTTTTAACTGCCTTCAGCAATCACATTTGATGCTCCTTAATTATCCAACACTTTTCCCCCTTCTGCCTTGCTGCCTTCTTCCCGCTCAGCCACAGAGTCGGTGCGTTTGCTTACCGCTCTGCCTTGCCTAAGTGTTCGCCTGCATGTAAATTAATCTTGATTCACTTTACCCTGCCCTGCTGAGTGCTACAAATTACCCTATAGCAACGAAACAGCACAAGTGAAAAAAGCCAAATTGCTGCACTTGATAGGCTGTTGCTCCTGTGCTTTATGCCATTACATTAGGGCGACATAATGAATGCTCTCTTGTGAAAAGTAGCGTGTTGTCGGTTTTTAATTCATCCTGAATAGAGAATGTTTGTGCATCTCTCTCTCGCTCTCTCAATGTGTCTGTATGTATGTGTTTCTCTAGAAGAAGCTTTAATGAAGGAGGCCTTGCTGAGTAACCACGAGGCGTACATTCACTCACGGTGCCCCCCTTACCTCACCCCTCATCCCACCCCAAACGTCAGCATCCATCATTCCATTTACAGGAGCTTGACAAAATTAGCTGCCTTTGTGCCGTAGTCACTCTAATTGGCCAGGGAAGAAAAACAGGCTTTTGACACAAACACAGGCAACACATTCACTTACCGCAGCACTTGTCTCTCTGTGGATGTTAATGTGAAAGAGGTTTAAGTTTTAATTCACCAGAACAGAATTGGCTCTGGCTTGAGTGCTTCGTTTTCTATCCTGACTGCTCTTCACTTATTTCCCTGCTGTCTTTTATTGCTTTTAAACCACAGTTTTATGTTTTTTCTTCACTGATGAATGTTCACTCAGTACTTACTTGCTTGTCTGCTGAGAATACGTCCCTTAAGAAGTCAGTCTTTGTTCCATCATCATAACCGAAAGTATTTTTATTTGCTGTGTTTGATATCATCATATTAGTCAAATATTCTACTGCATATGAAATAACCTTGACTATTGACAAACGAAGGACACTTACTGTGGGTATGTTCTTCTGTGTGTGTGTGTGTGTGTGTGTGTGTGTGTGTGTGATTGTGTGTGTAAATCAATGACAGTGAATGGGAGGAACCCCTCTACAAACCCTCATCTTTCATCTTGAATAACCGATATCATAAACAGACGCTACTCATCAATCTCACCTGTGTTCCCGATACAAAGATGGGGGGCAGGCCTATTTCCCTCTCTTTCTGCAGACCTGATGACATTTACTAAATTGCTGTGTGTGTGTGTGTGTGCGCGTGTGTGTGTGTGTGTACTGTATGTACACACTGACAGGAATGTGTCTGTGAGAGTGTTTTTCTGTGTGCATGCGCCTAATGTTTGTGCTTGGCAACATTTGTGCAAACTTGACAAACTCTGTTTTTTTTCCAGTAATTTTGTAGATCAATTTGGTTTGAATGGTCAGTTTAGTTTTCCTCTGTGATCCTTGCCTCTTTTTTTTTTTTTTTTTTCAATTATCTGTGTTGGCAACTGTGCAGCCCCATTAGCATCCACAGAGGGGCAGTACAGCAGTTTGCAGCTGCTATGGTTCTGGAGAGAAAATGAAATAAAACTGGGGATATATCAGGAAAACCAGCACACATGAAGAAGAGGTAAAGATTGAATTATGTTTAATGATGTCATTTGGAGAGGAGTGTGCTATATTATAACAAATGATAAAAGTGTGTTTTAATGAGTAGTCATAAAGACTCAGTAGACAATCTTATTCAGTAGGCCTCCGAATTGGCTTGCAAGGGTCCTCAGGGTTGAAAAAGAACAAAGTGACTTTGGGACAATTATTGCACGGCTGTTTATTATCACTCACCAATTCCATGCCAAATTGAGTGTGCTTGAAGTGTAAGTGTGTGTGTGTGTGTGTGTGGACCAAGGTCATGGTAAACATTGTACTACCTTCGGGCAACAGAGATATGCTTTAGATCGGATGGCGTATATAAATCTATTAGCCCGAGCATTCTTGATCACAACATTTATCCTTCTGAAAGGGGGATTACCAAACTAAGACCCTGCATGCGTGCTTGTGTGTGTGTGCGTGAGTACCTGGGCCTGTCTTATACCATAAAGGTGACAGCATAGATAAACCACAGACACTTTGAATCCAAGAAATCAAAGCATGCTTATTAACACATTTTCCTCATCCTGAACATGCCTTCCAACCTTCCATCTTTAATATCACTTAACTTGACTGAGACATTACGTGCTAATATTTCACAAATACAGAAGAAAACGTGATTGTGATTAAACACCTCCTTTTACTGAAACGTTTCAAGTTGAAATGGTGCTCAATGAAGTGTTTTCCAGCCAACTGTTCCTTTCTGAACTAAAACTAAACAAAGTTCCCAGCAACTGCAAAACAAAGAGTGCCACAACAATTAGACGGTAACAATTAAATATCATTATGTTGTAATTAATCTGCACACAATTCATTAAATACTAATTCCATATGAAAATCGGGAAGAGAAGACTGCTATCAATACTCTGCTTTAATTAGCATGTGATTGACAGCGTGCTGAAAAAGAGAGTTTTTGAATAGGACAACACAGCCTGTGTGTGTGTGTGTGTGTGTGTGTGTGTGTGTGTGTGTGTGTGTGTGTGTGTGTGTGTGTGTGTGTGTCAGTGTGTTTGTGTCAGTGTGCGTGTGTCAGTGTGTGTTTGTCAGTGTGTGTGTGTGGATGTGTTTGTCAGTGTGTGCAAAGTGGATCATCTTAAGTGTGTAAAGATAAACTCCCCTCTGTCTGTTGATGGTAATTACGTTTGCTCCCTGTGGGGTTGCTGGTATGGCCAGGTTGGGGGAGGTGGGTGGGGGGGCTTGATCTCTGCTAATTGTTGTACATGAGAGCCAGTTTTAGCTCCTAATAAGCACTGCAGGGCCTGTGTGTGTGTGTGTGTGTGTGTGTGTGTGTGTGTGTGTGTGTGTGTGTGTGTGTGTGTGTGTGTGTGTGTGTGTGTGTGTGTGTGTGTGTGTGTGTGTGTGTGTGTGTGTGTGTGTGTGTGTGTGTGTGTGTGTGTGCAGGCGGTGTGAAACTGAATGGAGCCATATGACCATGGGTCACACCCTGAGTGCCGTTGCTACGATACAGCATCTGAAGCATCATGGAGGGGTGGTGCCGGGGTACTCCATCTTCAGCCCCCCCCCCATCACCCTGATCCTGCTTCCTCCCCTCAGTCCCCCCTCTGCCACCTCCCCCTGGGGTTTGGCTGAATGGGCTGGGCTGACAGGGGCTGAATGCTTTGGGGTGACAGGGGGGTGGTGTCCTATTTGTCCCTAAATGCTTCTCTATAGACCCCTGATAATAGACTGGCTGCCTGTTCCCTTTCCCCACCCGCCCCACCAAACCTCCACTGCCTCCTCCACCACCTTCACCCACTCTGTCTCTGTCTCCTTGTCTCATTGTCTCCCCCCTCATCCCCTCTGTCTCGCTTTCCTCCCTATCATGTCTCCTTCTCTTTCTATCTCTTTCTCTGTCTCTCTTTTTCTTTTCTCTTTCTGCTGCTGGACTTCTTCAGGTATAGCAGTGTTGGGTTCAGCCCTCTGATGTATAAGCATTCTTTGCTGCTTGTTATATTGCTCATACGCTGTGTTCAAGTGTCTGTGGTGTGCATGTAAAAGCAGAAGGTCACTGCTTATTACTCACCTCTCCAGCTCCTCAGCATTGCCTAGCAGCTCTGGCTTTGCCGGTGTTAATAGGAGCTGCTTTTGATGTTGGCCTTTCATGCTTTGTTTGGAGACATAGCTGAAGATACCTTTGATGACTGCAGGCCTGTTAGTCGGGTTGTGTGATAAATGAGAAGAGGTAAGGAAGAATCTTTTTGATGGCAGATCTGTGATCAAATGAAAAATAATAAAGCAATCAAAAAAAAAATCAAGCAGAAGCGTTGAATAGACTAGGAAATCCGAGATCGAGCCTCTATCTGTATTCACCACACTCTGAAAAGGAAGGCACACAGAGAGGTCACCAAGCTGCATCTTGATCACCATCTGCTTAGTGGATTCACTGCATCTGACATTCAAAAAAATCTGTTTACTAACTTGAATGTGCATGGGTGCATGCTTGATTTTATGTATGTCTCTGTCTATGTGTGAGCTTGCATGCCTGTGTTAGGGGTCAGGAGTGAAGATGTTACCCTCTGGTCATTCATCACAAGCGTGACACGCTCTCCCCTGCGCTCCGGTACGCAGAGGCAATGTTTTATAAAAGAATAACACGTCAGCGGGCACCCAGCGGCCATCCATTACCACCCCGTGCAACCTGCAAAGATGTACAACAGACTCACAAATTTCATGCACTCACTGCACACCTTACTTTTCATCTACATATTTTTTAAAAGAGCACTCGCTCTCCTGTCCATCTTTTGTTTTGGAGGATTTGGTAAATTTTGATTGACCTGTAAAATCCTGCCTCCTCCTGCACTGTGTGTAATTTGTGTTGGCAGAGGATGTAGGGTTTGTGTAGATTTAAGACACAGGACACATTGGACCCAGATTTGGCTTGTGGGAGCCGAGAAGACCTTGAAAGTGTTGAGGGCTGGAGGGAAAATGTCTTTATCTTCTCTCTCTTAGCACACACACACACACACACACAAAGTTAAGCCTACCCTTACATGGCTCATCACTCTTCTAGCTGACAGCAGCGGCTACTATTACCATTGCACTAGATACACACATTCATACATCAGCAATGTAGAGAAATCATGTAGTACGTTTGCAGATATCCAAAGCACCTCCACAATGTGGTGATATGTATTTCTAAAATATACTGATAAACAGACACAAACAAAAAGTCAAACATATCACATCAAATTATAGGCGCAATCAATTATTTTTGAACCACACACATTTCCTGTGGCCTATATTCACATGCTAGACATGATTTAAAGGAATATTTCAACATTTTCACTCTCTGGCAGAGCGTTAGATAAGAAGAGCTGGAGCCAGTAGCTTGTTAGTTTAGCTTAGCAGTAAGACTGAAAAAGGGGGAAAAGGGGAAACAGTTAGCCTAACTGTGTCCTAAGTAACGAAATCTGCCTCCCAGCACCTCTAAATACCACAATTATCAAATTGTATCTTTTTTGCTTAACATGGATAAAAATGTAAAAATCACAATTTGCTGTTTCGTGAGAGATGTATGCTGGACTTTTTCTTGGCTGTGAGCAGTCGTAATGCATTAAGTGTAGACTCTAGGAAGTTCTTGCTGCCAGCCAAGAAATAGTCTGGCACATAAGCCCATGTAAAATGGCGAATTGTCATTTGTACAGTTACAGAATAAACAAACAATGACATGTTAATTAGTGAGCTTCAGAGGTGGCGGACTTTGTTTCTTTTGGACAGAGCCAGACTTCCTTTGTACTAAGCTAACTACCCGCTGACCTCAGCTTCATATTTAATGAACAGACATGAAAGTGGTATTGATCTTCTCATTTAACTCTCCACCAGGAAGTGAAAAGGGATATTTCCCCAAACTTCAAACTATTCCCACAAAGATCTGAGTTATATATTGAAAATATTTTTGTTTCTTAAACCTGCAATTATGCGTGTATATATCTGTTACTGGCATTATAACCGTTTAAAGACTTAGATTTAGTTGGTGTCTAGTTTGTTTGTGTATCTACATATAAATCATTAGATTTGGAAGTGATATTAGGTTCCACTCTTCGGTTTTTCTAATTTGTTGAAGTATGATGTCCCTTTTGTTTGCATTTGCATTGCAGTTTGTGCCTCTGGCACATCAGTATTTTGGATGCGACAGCTTGTGCTGTGTAAGACGGAACAAGTTGAGGACGTTGTGAGTTATAGAGCTCTTAGACCAGTTTACGAGGACTATTATCTCTCAGTTAGTCTCAGTTTTATGTGCATTTTCTCTGGGCTGGTCTGGAACCATCAATTTAATGCTTTCATAAAGCAAGGTTAGATAGCACTGAATCACACTGAGCACTCGCTGACACTCTCCTCTGCTTTAGAGTTAAAGTCACAAAGAGGAGACGAAAGAAGACAACAAGGAGAGGTGATGAAAGATGGAGAGACAGTTTTATGATGTCATTTTAAAGCCAATTTAGAGCAAAAGTTTAGTTTCCAGCTGCAATAACAATTGGAAACGCAGTCACACAGTGAAGCCCAAACAAATATATTTCCTCTGTCCGTTTGAGTGTCTGTTGCATGGACCTTTTATTGTCTGACATGACTCCATGTTCATGTATCAAACAGACTTATGCGTTTTGTGAGGCACCCATTTTCATGGTGCTTATGTCAGTTTTATAGCAAGCCATTCTTTTCATGATGTTGCTCTATCACCTGCTGTTTCCTGTCAGCAACCCCAGAGACAAAGACTGTCGTTGGACCACACATGTATGTGCTATTCGCTTCAAAACAAATAGAAAGCAGAGATCGATATGGGTTGAAACAGAGTGTAATGCTTATGGACAAAACACAGTTTTTCAAGCAGGCATTCAATAATACTCTGATTCCATTTCACCTCATTTATGAGTTGTGTGTGTGACTCAGTGCATGTGTGTGTAATCCATCTGCTCTAGTGTGACACCTTAATTTTGAATGCTGGTGCAGGCACAGCAGGCTAAGAGAACAAATGGATGAGAAATGAGGAAAGAGTAAAGAAAGAAATGCTAAAGTGACCCAAGTAGATATTTTGTTGCTTTGTTTGTGTGGCTTGTGAGTCTGAGGATGCAGTGCCAGCACTCTCTGGAAGGAAGAGGAGATTTATCACCCCTCAGTGGTACCTTACACCCTGACAGAATGGCAATGTGAGAATCCCCCTGACAGTCACAGACACACATAAACATAGATGTACCCTGATGTGTTGGCTGTGTGTGTGTTGTGACAGGCATGGTGGAGCAGCCTGCAGGTTCCTCTGTCTAGCTTTGACGAGCATGTCATTAGCAGAGACCAGGAGAGAGAGAGGGGCCTCATCAGTATTTAAATAGTCTGACATCTTGGCCACCACATTTCAGCCGGGGGTTCCTGCTCTTCATTCCCACTTTTCCAGCTTGTCTCCTATCTGCCCTTTTTTGGTTTTCTGTCCCTCTACTTACCTTCTATCCATTTTCCTTCTTCTTCCACCAGGCCACTCTTGTGCTCTGTCAACTCCTTTTTCTGTTTTTTATATCATTGACTGTGTAATTTATTCCCTTTCTTTTGTTTTGTCTCAGTGTGTGTTGGAATTTGTCACAGAGTGTTACCTGCTGTGCCTGACTACCTGGTGTAAAGTATTAGATTCTCTTTACTTTGGCTCCGCTGAGTGAGTTTTTGGCTCTAGTGAAAATCAGCATGGCAATAGGCCAAAAGCTAACTCTGAGATCAAATTTATCTTGAGTCTTTCTGGGTATATTCCATGGAAATGATAACGGCTATACAGCTATATCTATGTATGCTCACACTTATCTGCCCAGAGGCAGCTCTTATTGCAGCAGCCGAACGCACCTGACAGAAGTCTGGCTCATGCATAAGCTGCTCATTGCAGCAGCGAATGACTTTGTGCAAAGAAATACTCAAATCAAAAGCAGAAAAAAAGAAGAAGAAAAAAACGCACGTCAGGAGAGGCTTAATTGTGAATCTGATTTGAATGAGAAAGCACCTTAATAAAAGGGCCATCGGAGGCAGAGAGGTAAAAGGTTTTACCTTTAACAAGGTCTGCACTAAAACAACTCTGAACCTGAAGAGGTGCGCTCTGAAAGACATGTATAAAGCCCTTTGTAAGTGTCTGCTTATGAGTGTGTGTGTTCGCTGCTGTACATGTGTTTGTATGTGTGCATGCTACACACACACACACACACACACACACACACACACACACACAGAGGGGTGATTTATTCCAAGCACAGGGCAGGTAAATTGAAGCAGGCCTTTCAGGTTGGTTTTCAGCTCCAGGTCTAATGAGAGCAGCGTTTCCCGTCTCTCCAAACAATGCGCTCCTGTCTCTTAAGAGTCCTTCCACCCGCTTGCAGCCTAGCCACTCTACATTAGATCTGTGGCCTGCAGCAGCCACTACAGTGAAAGGCCTCAGGCTCTAAAATGGCTGTTTGATTCTCTCCCTGCTTTGCCTCTAAATGAATGATTTATTGGCTGTCAATGAGGAGGCCAAGCGTAATGGACAAAAGCAGCACTGCAGAGCCCCAGTCAAGAGGATGTTGTTGTGGATGTTCTCTTTGAGGATCTCCCTGCCTCTGTCTGAAACTGTAATGAAGAGTAAACAACCTTGCTAGTGCCAGACCAAAGATAGTTGGGCTGCATTAGGCATTGTACGACCTCAAGTTGAATGCTGACATCTTGCACCTTTAGCCTCTGATAGATTTTTTTAAATCTAATTGACAGTTTTTGAGAAACTGTTGAAGAAATGATATTCGTTGTCACAATATTGGGGTAGTGTTGCTTTTAAATTGGCATCTGAAATGTAAATTAAAATTTTGAAACTGAGCTGGATTTCTGAGCCACAGATGCAGGATGATGTAGGCTATCAGACACACCAATTCCTTCTGCTAGCGCACGGCCTCAATCAATTAACACTGCTGAGTAACCTACCACACACACACTGTGACTGGAGTGGACACAGACGGCAATGGAGACGTGTTATTTAAAATCCCCACTGCTTTTGTTCCCGTAAAAGGGGACATTAACACCCGCTCGTCCTTTGGCCTCTGCTTGTCATCCAAACGGCTAATTTCTCCAGATCCCTCTAATCCCCCGAGGGAGACAGCATAGCACGGGGCCAGCAGGGACGAGGGCCTCAGAGGCCGTCCGCTAGAATAGAGAGTCGATGAGTGCTTTTAGAATTGACGTTCTAAAACGTGCCTTTGTTTGCATCATGCTCCCTGGTGTCCCGCCTTTCAGCAGGTCTAATGATAAGTGACAGGCCATTAATTGAAGCTCTTTAGGAAGCCATCATCAGACACACGTCTGATCCTTCTCCACTGAGACAAGTAGAACAGTACTGCAGGATCGTAGATGAGAACATTTTTGAGTTAGGCTGCTTAATCTGTTTGAATTTATTGGTGCTTGTACATCACTGGTTTGAAGGATGAAGTTTAAATTGGCTGCAAAATATTTTTATTTGTCTTTAGGCCAATAACAAACTGCTACTTGTTCCTGTTTTGAGTGGACAAATAAGTCAATTAAAATGGCATGTCAATAATATTAGAAAAGTGTAATTCTTAATGCAAGCTTCATGGTCTACCTTACTTATTCTTCTCCCAAATGTAGGAGGATTTTTAGTAATGCTGAACTACCATTTTCATTTGTTTTCTGTGCTTTTGTGATCACATCTTCTTTGGTGTTCTTTGGCAAAGAATCTTATTGTAAGGTAATTTGTTGATCCAATATATTTTACAAACCTTACAAGATACAAAAGGAAAGAGAAACAGGAAAGATGTAAGATGCTTCTGCTGTGTAGCAGGTCAGAGTATCTACATAAAATCTCTTTTTCATAGTCTTTACTTCAAACATACTGTATTGCATTCATAAAGCACAGTGTGGTGCCATCAGCTATTTTTATTTTGTTTTCAATGTGCGCTTTCATTATGGACTTTAGTTTTCCACTTCTCAATATGACATTTTCCAACACAAATAAACACCAGGAGCGTTTCACGCTGCAGCGATGGCTGACAAATAATTTGAAAATTGCTACCACCGCTGATGTACAGATGATAAAAAAAAAATCATCATATGGTCTTACTGAGGTCTTGATAAGAAAATAAGTAGAGCAATATTACAATGCAATTGTCCATATATCATGATAAAAACATAAATATAAACACACAACAGGCACCAGAAATGATACTAGGACTGGGATTGGGAGAGAACACAAGAGTGCATAACAAAAAGATGATTCCTGGCAATTGCTTGTTTGTCACCTGTGGGTCTGTTAGATGTTGTTATGGGTGAGCAAACTCAGCAATGCAATTTAATGTTTATTTATTTGATTTATTTCAATATGAGTCTTGTTGAACAGAGGGCAAAGATAATGAAATATGTGGAAAAATTAATAGTGCTGAAATTACCCACTCAACGTACATTCGGATATTACAGGACCAGTTGCTTGTCTGGAGTTTTTGCTGCAGAAATATATTGTCTTTGCTTACTGATTAAAAATCAAAACTTTCTCCATCAAGGTACAGTAGATTTAAACAGTATGTGAGTTTTTTTACCTAATAAGCACAGTTCTTCCTTAACCCAGCGACCATGTCTTAATCTACAAGGTCAAAACCGTCAGTAATTACTAAAAATAGCCCAAATAATCTAACTCCAGAACTGAAAGCTGAATTGAATTTATTCTACATCCCCAAGTCCAGTCATTCAGCTACAGTTCATTCCCCTCCAACCAATTTACCATCTGTGCATCTCTCCATCTTCTCCCTAAAACAGGGAAGGAAACAGTTGTTGCTGTTTGGGTTTTAGAGGCTAAATGATGTCGCTAATCACCAGCTTTTAGTGGGGCTGATTTATGGAAGGGACATGAATTGTTATAGGCTGACTTATATGTGTGTGTGTGTGTGTGTGTGTGTGTGTGTGTGTGTGTGTGTGTGTGTGTGTGTGTGTGTGTGTTTGGGAAGGTGTCAGAGAGGCAGCCTGTGGGATAGGCTAAATAGTCCTATTATTTATCGTCTCAGAGCGGCCTCTCTGAACGGAAGAGCGGCTCTCCAAATTGAAATATAGCTGAGTTTACCCTTCTGATTACCGCAGTAGTTTACTCCCAGAGCCCAAGGAGATCATTAAACAATGGCCGCCACTAGCAACTCAGCACCCCATTATGGCCCAGGATAAATGCTCAGACTGAGACATAGCTAACCCTGCTGATGGACAATAAGTGTGCCTCACAGGCATCATTTCCCCCCCAAAACTACATCAGTTGTGTCCTCAACCCAGGCTGGCATCAAAACAGCAATTGTGTCTTGACTGATATGGATTTCTATGAGAAAGATTCTTTGTCTTCTAGATGAGGAAAGGCACTCAAAATCCCAGCTAATGGGTAAAGCCATTTTGAGAATAAACTGGCCAGTTAATGTTGTTACAAGGGCTGTAATTGGTTCAAAAATCTAACAAGATGATTAACATATCGTAATGGATTGTGAGCAAACAGTGAACACACATGTGTCATACTCGTGTGTACATTTATTACTGCCCAATTGAATTTGCTTAATTACTGATATTGCATAGAACTGATGTTAAGATAAGATGCTCAACATTGCGGCAGCGAGTCATTTTATCTTGTTATTGTAAAGCATTTAAATTTAATTGTCAGGGGATTTTTTTTGGTTTATTTTTTGTGTGTTTAAGGTTGCCTGGGTGAAATATGAGCATCTAAGGAGTTAAGAGAGCCACTGATGGAGGCAGTATCGATGTGAGAAAAATGGGTTATTTCAGTGGAACCATGTCTCATTCTATCCCAGCCATCACCATCACCCAGCATTTCCACAATGACCTTTGCAGGCATGATGCTGGTCAGGGTTGCAGGCTGAGTCCTTCACACGCTGCTGCTCTGATTACTGCAACATCTGTAACATAAACAGTAGAGCAGGACATCAGCACAGCAGACCTAACAGCCATGACAATGAAGTGACAGTGTCAGCTCAAGACAAGATGACAATGATGTTTCTGTCTCAGTGTGTTGATTATGCACTGTACAGTGTGTCTCACAGAGCTAGAGGCTGTTCTGGATAAATAGGGAATGATGCTCCGGCGTACATCATGGCAGCTTTTTATGTCACAAAATTAAACCTTGACCTATGATTACTTCTATGATTAATGCGAACTGCACAAAAACATTTCTGATAGGACCGTGGCACAGTCTGGCTTGTGTTGCAGCATGCTGCCCCCAGAGATGTCTGAGGCTTTATTAGAAATTACTATGTATGTCGGTACACAAGTCACCCAGGACCGGCTAGAGAATCATCACCAGTAATAATCAACCTTATTCGATAATAGCAGGATAAGAGAAAAATAGGCTTGCATACTGCTGAAACTAGAGCTAATATGATGAGTTGGCTCTGGAGAGGGATTTTATTGAACTGCTGAATGGAAGGTTGGAGCTTTGTAAAATTAACAAAGCAGTCTTTAGGGTAGTGTTAAGACACTGCTTATGAAGTTTATAGTCATCAACTGCTTGTGAAACTTTGTTTGACTCTTCACAAAATGAGTGAAATGATTTAGAATGAAAATCATGTTGTTGTTTAACAACATGACATCTGTAAAGAAAGGGAGCAGGTTTCTGCTGCTGAGTGGGTCCACATCTCTCCCATGTAGCGGGCTGTTTTTGTGGCTGTTGTTGCTGTCTGTCCTAACAGATTTACCTTAAGCCATCAGCACTCATTAAATGCCTGCTGGTGCAGGGAAACAAAAGGCTGCCTGGCGAGCCAATATGCGCCTCTGACACGTCAGCCAATCCCCAGACGGTCCGCAGAGCCTGGCTGCGCCACGGAATTCTCAAACATATTTTTCTAATTTATGGATGGATAATAAATCAACATTAAGGCTTGGACAACGAGTTATACATCAGAGGGAGATGGCTGCAAACTGGGCCACAATGCAGCAGAGGAGACCGGGTGCACATCTGCACTAAAGTCACGCTGTGTGTGTGTGTGTGTGTGTGTGTGTGTGTGTGTGTGTGAGTGTGTGTAAATATGTATGTGTCCTCAGTGCCAAACTCAGTTTAATTTCAACCTTTAAGTTGGTGGAGATGCAAACATTTTTAATGTCACTGCTTAGAGGTGGCGAGTATGAATATTATGAATAGGAAATAAGTCCATTAGGATTTACTACTGGAAGGACGGTGCTTTAAATGCTTCATAAAATTTAACACTTTGAAATATGCGCGCGTTTGCATTTTAATGCCCATGAATTGGCCTTTCACTGATGTGGTAGGTCACTGGTTCTATACTGGGCCTGTGTGCTATAGCCCTGCCTTTAGTGGCCAGCGCTTAGGAAGGAAGCCTATATCCTTGTGCTGATGGACTGACTGTTGTCTCACTATCTATATTATTCTGCCAAGAGTACACATTTCAGCAAACCATTCATATTCCAAAACGAATTGAGTTATTGTTCATTTAAAAATGTCCCTGTTACACCATGGCTTGTATTGTGCCTCAGTATGTTTTCATGCCAGATGTATTGTTGTCATATAGCTGTCAGAAATTATTCATATTCTCAATGACAGTATGAAGCCTGCAGTTAGGCTGAGGGGATTTAGAAAGATGGGTTTACTCAATTCATTTAGTTCATTTTGTACAGTAATTTTTTAACCTAGGCGTACTTATTTCTCTGAATTTGACTTTGAATGTGTAAATTCAAAATCAAATGAATAAAAGTGTCATTGGGAGACTGGATATGTAATGACAGACATTTTAAGGAAAATTATCACAATAATTTTATGTTTCTCAAAGAGAGAAAAAGAAAAGTTAAAATCTTTTACTCTGTTGGTAAGCTGTAGGCTTTCTGTCTTTGACAGTCATTGATTCACTGTTTGTGCCTCTTGTTTCAATGGATGAATTAGTTTATTTAAACAAAAAACACCAACAAACAGCTATATTCTTACCTGATCAGTTTTTCCAGCAGAATATTTCCTTTGCAACTTTGAACTCAAACATTTCAGCACCATACTACACAAACAGTGATCTAAAGGGAATTTTTGAAGAATGTTGTGATAATCGATATCTACTGACGGTGTTTTACTTGTATTTTTGGACATGTTCTCTGCTGCTTTCATGTCACCATCACAAGACTGACGGTAAGCTTGCGTCTTGTGATGCTCTCACTCTGTTGTTGCTCTCACTCTCATAAGCGTTTGATGCATCGTGTGGCTAAGCCAGAGCTCCACTCTAAAATTATTAGACCTAATCATTCATTAACCTCCATTACACTGATAGGAGGGTAAACCTAACGCCTGATTACATTCTCTGTGCGTGCGGGTGTGTGGGTATGTATTTGTGTGACAGTGTGTGTATGTACACTGTGTGGTGAACGTGTGGATGTAGAGGCACCCTATACATTTCTCCACACACTGCACATGTCTTTATTTATTGATACACAGTTAAACTGTTTCCTAGTTTGTGCCTCTGTGTGTGTGTGTGTGTGTGCGCACGTGTGTGTGCGTGCATGTGCAGTGGAGAAGGTTTGTCATTCATTAGAGTGGAGCACAATCAGAGCTAAACTAGCCATGGCGGCCTGACTCATTATAAGCTGAAGGTTTATTTAAAACCTCACACTGCCTCATTCCCAATCCACTCGCTGCCATATGCATACAGTAATTACACAAGTGAGGAGGAGGAGAAGGTTAGTGAGCTGCCGCTGTGTATGTGTGTATGTGTGTGTGAGTGAAAGAGAGAGAGTGAGAGAGAGTGAGCATGCAAGCCTGTGTGTATGATTATTTTTCATTCCATGTTTCGCCTGAGTTCTGCCCCTATAACTGAGGATCTAATCAATCTGCCGGCTATTAAGTTTGTTAATTGATAATGCATACTAATTAGGCCTGGCTCCGTTACCACAGCGACGACGAGAAGGTGATTGTAGGCAGGAGTCCAAATGGACTTTTAAAGCAGGGAGTGTGAGGTGGAAGCCATCAAGTCTGCACATGTACACGCACGCGTGCGCACACACACACACACACACACACAGACACACACACGTAAGCAAAAATGCAGTCCACATAAAAACAAATGTTGGTGGACTGACCTTACCAAGCTGTGTTGACCTGTGTCAAATAATGTGAAATTTTGTTATTAAAGAAAAAATACTTCATCTGTAACCCCCCATTTGGCATTTACAATCACTCTTTAAACAATTTACAAATGGTTTCTAATACACTATAATGTACTTGTATGCAGATATAAAGAATTGTTTTAAGTGTTTTCCTACTGTACCATATGTGTCTATAAGGTTTAGGTCTAATGACTTTAATAATGGGTAATAAATATTTACTAATTCATTGTTATTTATCATGGGCCGTTAAATAAAATTTTAGTGTTGTAATCATTAACACCATAAGTAATCAGTAATCAAGATGGATATTTGTAAAAACCAAAAAACACTAGTGACAGAATGTAACTACATAAACTTGACTTAGGCACAAACTTGAGGTACTTGTTCTCTACTTTGATTTTTTGTGAATCAGATGTGTAAAGCGGTATATTTTATTTTACTCTGTTACAGTTATTTGACCACTTTAAAGATTTAGATTTTACATACAAAATATGATCTTACAAAACATAGATTATATTTCATCACAGATTAAACTTCTCAGTAGCATTTAGAATAATCAAAATTAGCCCCATGTCCACCAACAACATTAGATCTCACATTACTAGATCAATAGTAATAATCCAATAATATAATACTGTATATAATAGTATACCACTCAAAGGATCCATTTTTATACATCATGTTTTGATAATTATTTTACTTAAATAATTTTTTGCAGGATTGTCAATGGGTGATTTCTAAGTTGCCTTATTACTAAATTTGCTAAAGGAGATCTGTCTTAAGGAGTCTGAATACTCTTGATATATGAACACATTTTAACATATGCAGATTTGTTGGCTTATTAGGAAGTGACAGGCCCGTGGGTGTTCACTATTGTTTTACCAACCAAAAAGAACACTGATGTATCTATCCAGTAAATTATTACTCAATAAATTATTACTTAACCATTAGCAAAGCCATTAGTTACCACTTATATACCCTTGTCATTTTCAGTGTTATAAACCACCGTATTCAACCATTCTGCGCGGACAACTGAACTCAAATAACGGAAAAGTTGAAAGCAACATAATGCAAACACTGAATGAGGCCACAGACCAAAAAAGATTCTATTATTCCGCAGCCTAGTGGAACAAAGTTGATCTTAATTGAAAAACAGCAATTTCTGTTACAATCTAGTAAATTACACAACACGGATTAGTGGTAGCAGGTGTGCTTTTTATCGTGTGTGTGCACTTCGACTCTGTTTGTCTAGCTCACTGCCTCTCCATTTGTTCTCGCTTTTGTGAATTAGATATGGACACACACAGACACTTGCAAGTGCACACATGTACACAAACCATTTATCACCTGCCCAAGACCCTGAATTATTATCTCTGTGGTTCAAGGTCAAGGAGATGCAGCAGGTAAATTGAAGTCTGAGAGGTCAGTGCAGTTTGATCACTCTTTTTCTTCGTACTCCTTTTGCAGAGATAAAGCCTTTATCACAGTGAGGATAGAGACATCTCTCCTCTACCGCCATTCCCTCTGACCCGTGTCACTTCCTGCTGTCTAACAGGAAGTAGTCCTCTTGGCTCCCCTCTGCACATGTTGTCACAGAAGACACCTGCCACTGCTACTCAGACATCACTCTACCTGGTAGAGGTATGTGTGTGAGAGTTCAATTTGTGAATGTGAACAGTGAAGGTGGTCAGGGCTCGTCTGTTTGTCTGTTTGAAACCTGCTCGGATGTTACTGTGCAGAGGAGGATATTACCCTCATTACCTCATGATGAAGAGCTCAGTAGATGGTCATATTACTGATTTATCCTGCCCGCTTCGCCTGTGTGACTGATGGTGTTGTACATACAGGCCAATCCCTCATCAAACTATCCAGTCTCTGACAGCATTGAATTTATAAATGAACCAAACATTTTCAGGAAGGCTGACTCACCTTCTCAAAACACTTTAATTGAGTCATCTGTACATTTTGACCTCCTCTTTTTTAGAATATTTGGGTTTTTATGTGTTCCTCCGGATGTAGATTTCCACCTGAGCCAACCAGCTCATGGCTTTTTTTTAAACCATGAATATGAAAACACAGTTCTGCTCTTCTCCCTTCACCCTTCCTCCAACCTCTTATTACTTTTTCTTTGCCTCCTTTTCTTGATGCGTCTCATCACCTCCCCTCTTCTCTGTGTATCTCCAAATGTGCATGTGTTGCATGTTTTCTGTGCATGCATGTGTGTGTTTGTTTCTCTGTGAGCTCTGCCTGCGCACGTGTGTGTGTGTGTGTGTGTGTGTGTGTGTGTGTGTGTGTGTGTGTGTGTGTGTGTGTGTGTGTGTGTGTGTGTGTGTGTGTGTGTGTGTGTGTGTGTGTGTGTGTGTGTGTGTGTGCGCGTGCGTGAATGTGTGCGCGTGCTTGTGTATGTGTGTGTAGGGGGGGGGAGCAGAGCAGCCAGCTGGGTTGGAGGGGTAATAAAGAAGGAGAATCAATAGGCCATGCAGTAGAGCCAAGGTGCTGCCATTTATCACACCGCCTCCATGACTTCCATCATTCATCATGCCCAATGAGGCAGCAAATAGGAAAATGACTATTTGTATCAAACACATCTGCACTCATCCACTGAGGTATTTTATTCCCATTAACTCAAAGAGTAGAATACGCCAGTTTCAGCTGCTGCTGCTGTTGTTGCTGCTGTGTTTGTGTGTGTGTGTGATTCTATTTGTTCAGGCTTGTAGTTGTAGATTCATTGGGAACACATTCATGGCTGCTGTTGTTTTTTCCCTGGAAAAAAAACACAGTGTGTGCCGTGAGCCCTCCAATCCCTGTGTTGATGTGTTTAGTCTGTGTACCGACCCTCCTCTCTCTCCTTTTCTTGACCCGCTCTCTTCCTCAATCCACATTCTTGTTGCTAAATCTTCCTCTTTTTGAACCCATGGAGTGATGGTGCGAATAATATCTCATGGCTGTAAGGAGCCATTACATTAAGCTTGCCTTTCATTTTCACCTATAAATTAGTCCCGACACTGGTCTGCCCAGGGGTTGAGGTGTATATCTGTATGTGTGTGTAGCCTGTAGGGCTGTGGGGTGTAGAGGGGTGGACTGTGGTCATTATGGTCTAATTTCCCATGAAATGGTGAAATTATTACGTAGCCTATTTTATGAGCTGCCTGTGAATATTAAAGAAGGATATTTTGTGTGATATCCCTCCCATAAATCAATGTGAGTGTTTGTTTTTGGCTTGCTTTCTTTCCTCTTAATAAAACCACGGTCGAAATAATTCAAGGTTTCCACTGACAGACTCAATCCAAATTTTTCTCTCCATGAGCAAAATGTACTCGTGTTCATATACAATCTGTTTGATAATAATCTTATACGGCTGTAATGTTTTCTTTTCAGAGACTACAGCCTTGTTTTAAGAGAACTTTAGGTATTAACCAAGGGTTGATATGAAATAAGATTAACATTGAAATAGAGCTGCAAAATATAGATAAATACATATATACAATACATACTTTTTTGTTTTATATCAATATAGATTGAATAAAGGCGATTTGGCCTTGTTGGTTGAACAAAGCACCATGTACTCCACTTTGTATTCATGTACTCAACTTTGCAACAATTGATTATGTAATTAATAAGGTAATCTGCAGATTAAATTATGATAAAAATCACCATTTGTTACACTAAAAAGCAAAATTTAGGCTCATGGGGCAGCCGTTTAACAACCACTTTCAATGTTAAAATAATTCACTTACAAGTACAATTTAAAGAAATTTATACACATTTTCATATAGAAAAATGGAAAAAGAAGGGAGGAAAACATGGCCCCCATAGCCCCCCCTAGCCTGACATCACCAGACTAATTGTGAATTAGTGTGGAACCTCTGCGTTCATTTTCGATTTCCAAGGGGCATTATCGATAGATAGACCTACAAAGTTAGGAAGGTACAAAGTGGATGTACCCTCCAGGACTTGAAAGTGGAACCAATAGGGAAGTGCCTAATGGCCAGTAGGAGGCAACTCCACTGGTTGCCAAAAGAAGTCTTATTGTTTGGTAGTCCGTAGTCCTTCTCACACATCCACTCTAACCCTAAACCTTTATCTAGACGTTACCCTGAAGAGCTGTGTGTAAGAACTGAAATGATTGACCCACGTGTGAGCAGAAAAGGTCATTATCCAGAGAATTGCCAGCGAATGAGTGTGAGTGCGAGTTGATGACATGTCTATCATATGAATGGCACCAAATTGGAAGAATACAAACATCCGTACTCTTTTCTCCACTCTTTCATTGATATTATGGATATGTATGTAGTACTGATATTGATGCAAAAACAATCATCATCATGGATGAGTTGATAGCCTCATCCGCCATCTTTGATGTACTGTAAACACAACTTTACTGTGCTTTATTGTACTTTTTGCATCATGTCCAGAAAACAATCAATCAATCTTTATTTATGTAGCACCAATTCCTAACAAATGTTATCGTGAGACGCTTTCCATAAAGAGCAGGTCTAGACCAAACTCTTTAATTAAGAGAGAGACCCAACGATTCAAGAATCCCCACATGAGCAAACAGCAGGTATTAAGGTGTTTCTCGCAGCTGAGAACGCATCTAACACGACAATCTTCTGTTGTGCTCATATGAGAAAATGGCTTATGAGAAAATTGCCTTGCTTCTCACTTGATTTATTACCTAAATATTTTCCTAATGAGTTTATGTTCTCAATCGCTAGTTTCAGGTCTTCTTCAATACAGCATGATGTGTATTTTGTAAATCATGGTCCCATTTAGAGTAAAATAAACATAAAGCGGGACATGCTTTAGGACTACCTTGTGATTAACCAATCAGAGTCGAGTCATGCCTAAACCAGAACAACCAGAGGAGGGTATTCTCAGAATATGGACGAGGAAAGAAATTAAACATCTGTTTCCAAGAAAAACAAGATGGTGACACCAAAATGCCAAACTCAAGGCTTCAAAACGCAAGTCCACAAACCAATGAGCGTTGTAGTGGTTATATCCTCTTCTTATATACCGTTTATGGGCTGAACACCTGAAGCATCTGAACAAATAAAACATGAGCTTGCAGGTTGTCCTGTTTCCCAGGATAATTATTCCCATTAAATCTACACATTCTTGGAAAAGTGGCTGAGATACCTGCAAACACACACACTCACACACACACACACTCACACACAAGCACACTTGATATGACAAGACAAGACTATACTAATCTTCATTGCTCGGGCTTTGAAGGAGAGTGTAATGTACCAAGGTCACTTAACACATCTATCTCTCAGACTTTCATCAGTGCTCTCAGTGTCTCTCTTTTACTGCTTTCTGATATACGGCTCTCAGCGGGCTAAAGCCCTCACATGAGGAGGACACACACTCCACCAGCACGACCACATGGAGACTTTGTTTAATATTGTATCTGAAAACCACCAAAGGTGAAATGTCTTACTGTACCTGAAGTTTGGCCTCTTGAACTCATTTTTCTAAATTAACTTTAGAAACTAAATATTTCTAATAATGTTAATGTGTGTGAACGGGGCATTTCCTCTTTTCGTAGAGGTTATAATATTTAATATTAGATATGCTAGAGGTGGACTGTGTAAGAGGCAACTAGGGTTAACATCATTACCTACTCACAGCCTCATAATCATTACTGATTGGACAAATTTCTAGAATTACCTTCTTTATTACCAATTACATAGAACACTTAGCTTTCTCAATATCAATCAGCACACTGTGATAATGCATAATTAAGTCTCACAGACCAATCTGGGTGAATTATCTAATATAAACCATAATGGCAAAATCAAAGACTTCTTAATAAAACCCATACAGCCATATTGTTTGTTAACTGATGGAAAATGAAAAAGATAAACATGGTCTTTCTAATAATGCTTAATAAACCTGTGAACAGAAGCATAAAGCAAATTCCATTACATAGCTTTCACCAAAAATGTATATTCTTATACATCCAGCTGCAGGATTATTGTGCTTTTATGGGTCTATATGTCAATTCAAATAATTTTATAGTATTAAGTTTATAGTATTTTTTATATGATAAGTCTATGGGATTTTATTTACAGCACACGGATCTCTGTAACATTTTCTGCAGAGTGCTGTAAAGCCTGGTGTTCACCCTCAGTGCGTCTGGAGCACACATGGAGACGTGACCGTGCCATGCGCGCCCCCGCCCTGCTTCCTCTGGGAGCTGAGGCAAAGTCACCGACCGCAAGGGGATGGCTTTCAGATTCATAAAATTCATAGAATTTTTCACAAATGGATGAACACAATTTCCTCCCAATTTCCTCATTATGCAAATATGCAAAATATCAAATCTAGACCAATTAGGGACAGCCACAGCTTCAAATTTACCGGTTTAAGCCGTAATTGCAGAAACCCTCAAATAATTACGCAGCTAATTGGGAATATTTGTGACAGA
Organism: Pempheris klunzingeri; assembly: GCF_042242105.1. Classification (NCBI taxonomy): domain Eukaryota; kingdom Metazoa; phylum Chordata; class Actinopteri; order Acropomatiformes; family Pempheridae; genus Pempheris; species Pempheris klunzingeri. The sequence continues at coordinate 10,097,205 of NC_092018.1, forward strand.
TACAACAAATTCTCCTCACAAATTACATTTCATCCGAGAGACCACCGCGCCCCAGTGAAATCCTATCGAGGTCTAATTTCTCTTACATAATGAAAGGAACTGAAAACTTGTTATCACATTTGAGCACTACGCAGCTTTTGTAATGTGGAATGATCAAATAAATTAAGCTGAAATTCATACATATTTCTCTAATCTCTGTCAAAGGCACTTTATTTGTATAGGAAATAACTCCGGGTCGTTCCAATATGAACCATAATAGGCAGTTAGAGCGCAGGGGAGCCCAGGAGAGGCAGAGTGCACACAGGACGCTGGTATTTCCAGATGTATGAGTGAAAATCAAGCAGTCACCTTCAAAACTTCAGCAGCTTCACAGGAGGTTTGCTGGAGCTGTCCCAGTCCGTAAAGCTCTGGTTTGTCTTCTGTCTCTCCGGGGTGTATCATCTCCTCACAGGTGACCCTCTCCAAGGTCACCAGGCCATCTGTGGACGACACACACACACACACACACAAACTCACGCACGTCAATACGCACGCACATACACGGTCCATAAACGCCTGGCGCTGAAATGGAGCTGGTCTATGTAAACAGGCAGTGCGCCGGCGGAGCGGAGCTGCGCCTATTTGTCAGAAAGCCTCATAAATACGATCGCTCCTGATATCTCCATTTCTCCTTCCCCCCGGACATTTTACAAATAGGGAGCACGCACACACACACACACACACACACACACACACAGAGAAAGGAAACCCTCAAGTGTTTGGTTTTCAATCCTAGAAGAAGGCTGCAACTTATTTAAAATATGCATAATTTATTTCTAAAAGTCATATGGGTTTGCTATAATGCATTAGAATTAAAAAATGAATAATTACCTTTTTGAATTATCTGCAAAAGTAGTGGTGATCGTATTTATATATATATATATATATATATATATATATATATATATATATATATATATATATATATATATATATATATATATATATATATATTATTAGATTACATGTACAGTTTGTGGTTTAACCTACATTTTGCCTCCACACAATTTCACATCTTACAACGTCTACAATTCAAATTTTCCAGTATAGTCTCGTCATTTTGCAGACGATTGCAGATCACTAAGACGACTAAAGAGTTCCAAAACACAACATCATTCATAACAACAGCAGCAGCACGCAAAGTTCATCAGTCACATCTCTTAAATTTACAGGATCCACTTTGCGCAAGTGTAATCATTTTGTCAGCCAATGATTCCAGGTGCCTCCTAACCTTTAAAAAGCGCCATGATTTCATTACAGTTTGTGCTATCAATCATTTTGTTAGAGAAGTTGTCACTTTTGTAGACTGATGGATATCTCATTTTGTTGGGGGAAATCCCTCTTCAGTTGTGTGATGATGATAAAAACTCTCTATTTGACGTAAAGGCTGTAAAGGCCTTACACATCAGCGGCGTTGTTTATACAGACAGAAAACAAGAATAGCGCCTGAATGTGCGCATTGTTCTGTTTATGCTGCAGTCTGCAAACTCATGATTGATGAAGGGACAAAGTGTAAGCACCGGGGACAGGAAGTGGACTCGGCCAGGGAAGACTGAGGTGTGCTCTCTTTCTGTCACATGGAAACCCAATTCATCCCTCCATCCCTCCATCCCTCCATCCCTCCCCTCCCCTCCCCTCCGCACATTCCCACAGCACCGCAGTCTATTTCAGTCTGTTTGTATGAGTAATCAGTTGACTTCTCTCTGTCTCTCTCTCTCTGTCTTTGTGTGTGTGTGTGTGTGTGTGTGTGTGTGTGTGTGTGTGTTACACTCACCACCACACCTCAGTCAGACCCGTTTATGCTGTGATTTTCTGGACACGACCGTCACTGACACCGGATAGATGAGGCTAATCTCAGCCACAGGCAGAATGTCAGACAGCTTTGCTGGGGCTCTGGGTGTAAAATGGCGCTCGGCTGCCCGGCGCTGTTTTTCTTCCTCTCTCTCTCTCTCTCTCTCTCTCTCTCTCTCTCTCTCTCTCTCTCTCTGTCAGTCATATACAGACTGAAACACCTGTACGATGGCATGCAACGAAAGTAGCCTTGCAATAAAACCAACTCGCACAATGTGTTCAGTTATTGTTGAAACCACAGTTTCTTCTTCTACTTGTTTTTTGCTCATTTTGACACAATCGGTACATTTTAATGATTCCTTTTTTTTCCTATATTGTAGTCTTGGGCCTGTGATGGAGCTAAACTAGTCATGAACTTATATAATACAATCCGATACAGCAGCAAAAATTAGCAGGCGAATCAACACCTCGGACAAAGTGTGATCAACTATTAAAAATGATAATAGAATTATTTTATTATTATCATATATACGAGAGGCTTTGCTTCATGTGATATGTTGACCTGTGCGTGTGCCTGCACTTATGGTTACCTGTGCATGTGTGTGTGTGTGTGTGTGTCTAATGCCCTGTTAATTGCCTGACAGTGTTCCCACACACACCTCTTCTAATGTTCCACTTGCTATTCAGTCTGCTGCCTGCCTTCCTCCTGCCTCCCCTCCTCTCCCTCCCTTCGGTACGGATTGTTCCGTTACAATAGCAGCCTCATTCACTAATTAGCTCACCTCACCAGAATTGTGATCAGATTCTCGTCGGATGCAATTGCGAGAATCCCGATTTTAAAGATCAGATGCAAAGGCACACATTTTCACCGGTGATCCACAGTGGCAGTTGTGCAGTTTTAGTTGCCCGCGTGAACGCCTGCAACTTCAGCACCTTGGACAGCTCAGCTCAGGTGGCGCTGAAGGAGAGCAGACTCCCCCACACCTTCACCTTCTTCTTAAAAACACACACACACACACACACACACACACACGCACACAAAACACAAAGTCTTCTAGTTTTCTTTAATCACGACAATTAGACCCAATATTTTCCTCCGGACCCTGACAGACGTTGCTTGTAAGTCTCTTTTCTCTCCGTGCGTGCCGCCACTCTCATTACACACGCTGATTAAAGCATAGATTAGCCAGCAGTGGCCCTGTGCGCTCCTCACCAGCAGCTCGCTCAATATCAATTAGAGGCTGCGCCAAAAGCAGCATGTCCACCGGTGGCCCTCCTTCTCCTGCTTCCAGTCTCCTCACAGCCCTGGCAATCCGCTGCTTTCAAAAAAAAAAAAAATAGAAGCCTAATAATAAAGAAGAAAAGGAAAAATAAAGCAGAGTGGAGGCTTGGGATTATGGGTAACAATCATCAACCGTGAGGGAGAAATGAGAAAAGACAGTTAGGGCAGTGTTCATCAGCTGGAAGCTCAGCTGCTCCCAATAACATGTGGGCCTGTTTTAAACTTATGCAGCCGCAGATCTGGGGGATATTTTTAAACGTGCCGGCTCGGAGGTTCAAATCAAGGGGCGAAATAAAGGAAAAGCCACTTAGGCATATTAGTCAAGGCAACGTAGCCTACCTCTGCCGAGCTCATTTTTGGAAATAATGAATAGTATGTGGATACAGAATGAAAAGCCTTTCAACCCAGCATCAGTAGGTCGTTCCGGCTTAGCGAGAATTAATTCACATTTCTCCTCTTCTCTGACCCCCAATCCCTCCCCCGCCCTATTTTCTTGGCAGAAATCAGGCTAATGGCAGCTGATTTCATTTATTGACTACATTAGTGAAGATATTTCTATCTAACAATATTGATTCGATATCTTAACAATGTGACTATATTTTTTAGGGGGAGTGAAAATGTGTTGTGTTTGGATATAATAGGCGCACTCAAGTTCAATTAGGCCTAAATTGCATTTGCGTAATGGTAGTTTCTTTATTTTTGCAACTCTGGAAACAATTATTTAATTTTCTGCAAGATAGTGAACTGCTGAAATGTCTTCGTTGTTTACAGAGTTAATATAATACCATTACACTCATTTTATAGATTATGAAACGTGTGAGCACATTAGCTGTGGGTCATTTCAAAAAGAAAAATACGCATTTATTATAAGAAATAAACTTATTTATGTTTCAATATGTAGCATTTCACGCATATCACAGCATTTATGACTGGAGTACTTGAATTATTCATTGCTGAGGGTCACTGTGTGAAATTTTCAAATATTATTGACTGTCATGCAACAGCAGAAGACTTGATTGGCTTTTTATAGAGAAAACCTCCGACGTCCCCAACCTATTTATCCCCAATAACCATGTGGTAAATACAGTGATGCTCCCCCTGCACAACCTTCAGCTGTCCACTAACAGACAGCCTGTCCAATTAAAAGTGGCCATCGATTATAGATAGCTGCCTGCTGGCATATGAGGGAGACAATGTTGGATGCTATGCCACTGCCAATACAGGCCACAGTTAGCCATGAACTAACCAGAGCTGACACCAGCATATTAGATCTGGACTGGGTTAATTCACCTGCAGTTGGCCCCTGTGTTAGCTCTATAGCGCGGTGGTTTACCTGCCCAGTCTAAATGCTGATCATTAAGTTGCTTCCAGCAGCCATGATTGGTGCAGAGGGGCTCATATCATTGATTAAAAAGGAAGGCTGATATCGCAGTTATTTCAGCCCCCCCCCCCCCCCCAGCACTCAGGCTGGAGAGGGCAAATGTAAGACATTTAAGATCAAATCAGTTTGGTTCACTGCAGAGCTGTGTTTCATGCTGCTGTTTCAACATGGTTTCTATTTAATGGCCTTCTTAGTTTAAAAAAAATAAATACGATTTCAGACCAAGTAATCATGTCACATTTTTTTAGATAAAATTCTAATTAAAAAACTGAAAGATCGCTTTTGTTTAGCAGCGTGAGGCTGCGGTAATATGACAGCACTAATTTGTATGTATGTGTGGAAATAGGCCCTTGGCTCATAGTTATCCCGTGTTATTGTGTGTGAAAGCCTCTGAACCTAATTCCAATTTTTCCCTCTCCTATTTTCCAGCAAGCTGCTTTTCCATTAACTTTGGGAAAACACGGTGGCAGGTCTATTTAAAAAGCCCGTGCTCCACCCTTCCCATAAGCGCCTCAGCTCAGGAAAATAAGAAATTAAGAGCGGAGCCCATTTCATCATCAGCCCCGTCTCCCCCAAACACAGAGACACAGAGACGGCATCCTCCAGTGGAGAGGGCGGGACAGAGGAGCCTTACCTTAGCATATGTTAACTATTACAAGATGTCTTGATGGAACACAACGAAATGACTGGTAATTGACATAAAATATGACAAAGTGTTTGAGTCTTTCTGAGGAAAGCTTCGCGTATTACGGCGTATCAGCTCCGTAATGTGACTGATTAATGAAAGATCGGCCTCGCACTCACTCAGCTGATTCTGTGAAAAATGAGTTTTGTGTTGTCATTCCGACAAGCCGGCAACCACGGCCGGAAAAGACTATTAGCCGGAATCATTATCAATAGCCATATTTTCAAACTCTATTATGGCAATCAGGCTAGAATTTATTCAATAGATTTAGTTCATTTGGTTGTAATTGATAAATAATCAAAATTTATCAATGTACTTGCACACATTTCACTAACAATCAGGGAAAACTGCCCCATTTACCAGCTGACTTGGTCCAAATTAGAGCTAAATTGATGATCAATTAATCTTGGGAGGGGTAGTGCGCCGTGTTTAGCAGAGAAGCAGCAGAAATGTGGCGGAGTAGATGGAGAGGAGGAAGGAGAGGGAGAGAGGGAGGAGACGAGGAGAGGATGATAAAGAGAATGGATGGATGGGGGGGAAAGTGTGGGATCTGTGAAGTGAGAGACGAGCTGAACTGGCGGGGTGAGTAAAGCACCGAAAACACGAGGAAGCTGCGAGGTCTTATGGGCGGCGACAACAGAGAAATACAACAAGTGTGTGTGTGTGTGTGTGTGTGTGTGCGTGTGTGTGTGTGTGTGCGTGCGCGCGCTTTCTCGTTTTGCTTTATAGGTTTTACTGCATTTCCTTCACATTGTTCCTATCATCACACAATCAGACAGAGCTCATTTTTAGGGTGTGTGGCTATGTGCGAGTGTGTATTTCGTTCTCTCTCAACAGCAGCCTATATATTGGCTTTCATGTGTGTGTGTGGGGGGGGGGGGTGGGGGGTGAGGGCGCGCCTATATATGTCTCAGGGTGAGCGAGTCACACACTTGAAGTATCAGGTAGATCAAGTTCGGCAAGTCAGAGTGAGCAAGGTCAAAGAGAGTGATCCCACTTATTCTTTAATTTGCTGAGGCATTAAATTGCATGATGTGGCTTTGCTGCAGTTTGATAATTACCAGCACATGTTTCTAATTTCAAGCTACTCAGAGACACTACTGACCCAAGTCCTCCCCTTTTATCTGGTATTTTAGGAGCATCAGTGTGTGTAGGAGATGTGTGTGTGTGTGTGTGTGTGTGTGAGGATGTGGATGTGTGTATATATATATGTACAATATGTCTGTTTACTACAGGAAGTTATTCTCACCATCCACAGCTGTATATCAGGCTAAATTATGAATACATTGATGTCTGATCATCTTCATTCCCACAAAGCATCTCTGGCATTTCTATGTAAATAAAATCTGCCATAACACATTAAATATTACGTCAGCTCTGTTAGCATTTGCTGTGCCACCATCACCACACTCATCACAGTTTTGTGAAATGGTTAAAATGGTTAAAAGTGGAGTTGTTTTCAGGCTGCACACTAGAAAAGGGTCTCGTTCAGTGTGTCTAAGGCTAGCTGGCACCTGTAATGTAAGGCACTCATTACCTTCAATGATGCATTACAGCTTCCTAATGATAGAGCCACAGTAATGGACCTAACTAATGACCAGACTTAAGAAAGAACATATTCTAATAGCTGGAGCAGAACTGGAGGGAAAGTCAAGGTGTCAGGGAGGAGAAGGAATTAGATCTGTAGACGGCTGGAGAAGCTAAACGACTGAGGTCAGGCTGCAGATACTCCAACCTTGTTAAATATTTTGCTTCTGTTTAAATGTGATGAAGATAGGATAGGATTACGTAAACAATTAAACGAGTATTTATGCATAGTAATTAAATTAACACACAGGAAAAGCACATTCAAGCAACGCTGCTTTGCACTGCTGCCAGTGAGAAATAATGAAAACATACAGGGAGATGGAACCAGGCTTTTATCAGAATTATCTCACAAACCTCAGTAGATGCTCTCAGACGATAAGCTGTCAAAACAGATTTCAAACAGGTTTATTTTGCTGACGGGCTTTAATTCCTACATTTCCAAGAATCTCCAGTTTTAAGAAAGAGAGGAATTCAAATTGATCGCCTCGTTTTTAAAGACTTTCCTCATGGGTTTTCAATGTTTTATTCATTTTAAGGAACATAGAAATGTGTCCATCTAGAAATCGTTTTTCAACTTAAATTGGGAAGTGACAACAATCGGGGTTTGGGCACAATACATTGGCAGATCCAGCTCCTTTGAGTTTCAGTGGACAGTATCTGATAACTGAATACATGTATGTGGCCTTATATATCCTGATATATATCCTTTTGTTGTTTGTGTGTGATGATAAGGGCTGCCACCTTGTAGTCAATTAGGTGACTAATCAGACGTTAAAGTGAGGAAATCTTAGCGTAACAGTAATAGTCAATATTTATGGTCTCTTTGTGGAGTGTGAACTGTTATTAGTCATTAAATCATCATGACATTACAAATGTGGTGCAGCTTTATTAAGCACTAGGTTTTAAGAGGCTTTCCTGCAGATGGACAATAAGACTGAATTTGACAGGTTTTTTAAAAATAAATTTACCAATCGATGGGTTGAAGAAAAAAAACAGCACCAGGGTTGTTCTGGTTATGTTACGAGCTTAAAGTGTAGATACGTGTATTTCTGATCTGTGAGGCTGTTTAAGGTGGTAGTGAGGTTATAGTTTTGGCCCCTTAAATCCACAGTAGACATCCATGAGCTGCACAAGTCCACCCAGGATGACACATGTGGTAAAGTGATGCTGTTTATCAATGGATGTACATTTCCTTGGGTTGAAATATCCCACCCTTATGTAGCCTATAACTTTGACTGGTATCTTATGTTAATGAACCACATATGCCTTCAGTTGTAACCTGAAGTTGTTGATATTGACTGTTTCTCCAAATTTCAAATGAAAGGAGCATCCCAAGCACAGGACTCCTGAGCACGGGGTCAACTCTAAAGAGCAGAAGTAATGAGACATTTTTTAAAGCTGAGACTCTGAGCACCATTGTGTTAATGACACCTATTATTACTTTCCTTGCTATTTTAACAACCTCCCAACCACCACCACCGCCACCAACCCCACACATGCACACACACGCACACAATCCACCACCACCAGGCACACGCGCTCTCGCCGCCACCACACCACACCACACCACACTCTCCGTGACACACGCCTCTTCCTCCTCATTAAGGAAATCGCTCTTCTTTGCTGATTATTTTATTTGAAGCCGTGATTACCGCTCTGTGCACCAGATCACGCAGTAACGGAGACCAGGCGGAGGGCAGCGGGTCTAATTGGGGCATGAGATGCGCAGGGTGGTGCAGCCAGGCTGGGTGGCCGAAGAGGGGAGCCTCTAATGGGTTTGCCTGTCTGTGGCTCCCCGCTCTCGCCTCCCTCTGCATCTCTCCGACTCGGATGCAACGCAGTTATTGGTCTGCCTCTTATTCCTCCGACTGTCATCAAATCACCTGCGCAAATCTACTGTGTGATTTGTTAGGGAGCCGTTTCTGCAGATTGGAAAATCGAATTTCCTTTTAGATTTCTATAACTTTGTGAATGCAGATGCCTACGAGGTGACCCAATAGGCCCGAACATAAGGAACAAGCAGTTCGCCTGCTGGTCCGTGTTACAGTGTGGTTGTGGTGCAGAGGATCTTATTCCTGCATCTGCCTTTTGTTACTTGTATTGTTTTAACCTGTTCTGCAAAGGCCCATATGAGCAATGGATTTAACGCAGTTTGATTGCTAAAAAACCGCGGAGAGGGTGGACACGGAATTCTTGATCTTTGAAATTGCTCTACAAAATTGCATTTGTTTTTGGTGCGCTTCCATTAAAAGTGTCTCCTCGCGTGTAAACAGCCGTTCCGCACTCAGATGCGCCGCATTAACCCGGGAGGATTGTATGTGAGTGTGTTTTTACTGGGGAAGATTGATGCGGTCCAGTTAGGGAGGCTGAGTGAGACATAGACCCATTTCAAGTGGGTTCCTCTTATTACAGCAATAAGTTACAGCCTGGGGATCGGACAGCTGAGGGGATATCTGCCATCCAGGCTGTTTTCACCGCAACAAGCCACAATATCAATATTTCTAATGGAGGTCCTCAGATAAGCAGGCTGACAGAAATGACTACAACCTTTTGATGTTTACACCTGCCATATCTTATGTAAACAGGACGTCCATTTGAATGATTTTGAATTAGGATTTGTCCTTTAAAGACATACAAAAAAAAAAAAACAATCCAAAATACATCTTCTCATTGTCAACATTGCTGTTGTTGTTCTATGTGATAATTATTGATCTGTTTGTCAATGTATTTCTCTATAAAACCGGAGAAAAGAAAAAATATATATATTGGTTAGCACAATTTTTAGTAATAATACTAACACTCACAATAATTGTACTTGTGTTAGTAGTGGTGATATGCACGTTTATTTTTCAAATGGTTAAGAAAACAAAGCATGGGTTCATCAAATTAAGCTGAATTGAATAATGGCCTTAAAATGATGATGAATGAGAATTAAATCAAAGTAATTTATTATTACATTTACTTCGTAATTTAAGTAATAGCTCCATACATTATTAGTCACTGATGTATTCAGTAGTGTGCACATTTTGAGTAACAAGGGCCAGTATTTTAACAAAGATTAAAATGATCTCTGACCTTTTCGGTCAGAGTTTATTACAGCTAGACCTATGTATTTATTTATTTATTTATTTATGTGTTTGCTTGTTTATATGTTACGTCAGTTGTCTTTATGCCGACACTGATTGGAAATCAAGTAACTTCCAAAGCACACAGTCCGTCCCTTCAGGCTCAAGCCCTTTACAAACGCAGGGTTGGCCGCAGGACACTGACAGTCCCTCTCCTCTCTCCTGGTCTACACGTCTGAATCAAATGAATCGAGCCTCCGCCGCCGCTGATTGCTTCTCCTGAACCTTCGGGAGCTGGTCACAGCTTTCCTCATCTCAGTGGACCGTGCACCAGTCCATTTCCTTAAGTTTTCACGCTGTGCCACATAAGGGCTACTTCCCTGCGTCCCCAGATTGCGGTTGAGGAGCATAAAAGATGAGCTGCCCGTGTGGAGCAGGAGGAGAGAGAGGAGTCCTCGCTCGGACGCCTCCTTTGTGCGGCTGCAAAGAAACCTATTTGGTCCCAGGCGGTGGTCTATTCACCAGACTCACCCTGACATCTGCCAAAAGCCCTCTCTAACCAGCACTGTCTGGAGAAGTGAGAGTGGAGCGCGGATCAATGGCTGTCCTGTTAATTGTATAATAGACCTACTTATGGACCTCTGCTAAAGGGGCACAATCGTTTAGGGTCTACCACGTCTGATTTTGTTTGAACCAAACAGGCCTAAATACCTTTAATTGCGCCCGCGTTGATGAAAAGTCGATGGGAGTTAAAGCGGCCGATCACTAACAGAGCTTAAATCCATCTGTACTCGTTTATTTATTTATTTCCTCGATTTGTCTCCACAAATCACCTGCCAGGGGGGAATGGGAGCGATATTCGTTTTGTTTGTGATCCAAGGACGGGAGGGAAGTGGGGCTCTGGGGTGCTGGAAGGAGGCCTGGAGTTGTAAGGCTTCTCATCTCCTACATTTTCTGCTTTTATGACCAAAGTCCACGCTGTGCACCTGTACAGAATACACTCAGTCTGCCATCCCTCTCAACACTGGGGAAACAGCAGTTTTTATACACATGCAAAGAGCAATGAGCTTGAAAAATGTTTTAATTCATAGATTTGTTCACCATTAATTTGCCATTTGAATCATCCCTTTCTGAAATGGGGTTACTGTTTGCACACATGCTAATTGACACAGTCCAGTGATCAGAAAATTGAGATTGTGATATGGCTAATTATTAAATGGCACTACATTTTCTGGCTCAAATAACTGTGAGCTCGGATCTCCTTCAGCAAAATAAAACAAAGCTTTGCACGAGCTTGCCTCCACTATGTTACATGCATATCCATCTACAAACAGGAGTCCTGTCATGGCACGGGCGATATGAGATTAAACAAACACATTAAGATGTTTAACGTGGAATAATTTAAGCATGAAAACCTAATAAATCAGAGGACGGAATGGCAGAGGATTGAATTGAATTGTAGTGCTTCGTGCGCGTTTGGGTCTGTGCGCGCGTGTGCGTGCTTGCGTGCGTGCCTATGTGTGTTAAAAAAAAAGAAGAAGAAAAAAAAAAGAAAAGAAAGAAAGAGGGGGAGTCACGTCGCTGACATTTCCAAGCTCCCGCTCTGATTGGCTCTTATTTGAGGAAGCTCACGGGTTCTTTCAACTAATAAGCGCCTCCCCATCGCTCTAAAGGACATTATAATGCAAGGAACCTCCTTTTTTAACCACAAACCGAATTTTCGTTCATTTAGACGATATATACGTTTTAAATTGCCCCAAAGTTGTAGGATTTTTTTGGAGCGCATTTCGCCCTGGAGCGGTACGCCATGCTTTCTCACGCCGACCTCCTGGATGCTCGGCTCGGTGAGTTATCATCACTAAACTCCGGCCCTAAACTCCAGTGTAAGATTTCAACTTCTTATTTAACCTTGTGAAGTGATAGATAGACTGTGTAGTTAATTGTGTTAACAGCTAAGTGGTTTATCGTTGGTCGTAGTAATTCTTTACAGTAATTTAGCAGGAATGAGGAATGAGCTGACAGCAAAAATGACGGAGTAAAAATTACGACTGACTTTATTTGTGATGTTCTTTAAATGAATCTACCCTCGTTTGTCATAAAGAAGCAAAGCTAGAAGCTGTTTCATGTGATTTCCATGTAAAGATGCTGCGCTTTTCCACGTTTGTGCTCAAAACCTCTCTCCTTCCTCATCCTCTCAGGGATGAAGGATGCTGCAGAGTTACTCGGACACCGAGAGGCTCTCAAGTGCCGGCTCGGTGGTGGGGTGCCAGACCAGGGGCATCCGGGAGACATGGCCCCTGGTTCAGACTCTGTAGAGGGAACCACTCTCCTTCCGGGAGAAGACATCGCCACTGTGGGATCCAACGCTGCCGGCATGCCGGTGAACGGGAAGGAGCAGGAGAAGCAGCAGCAGCAGCCGCAGCAGAGCTCCGGTCAGACTTCCAGCCAGAAACAGAAGCGGCACAGGACGCGCTTCACTCCGGCGCAGCTCAACGAGCTGGAGCGAAGCTTCGCCAAAACCCACTACCCTGACATCTTCATGAGGGAGGAGCTGGCGCTGAGGATCGGCCTCACCGAGTCCAGAGTTCAGGTAAACACTCGTGCAACGTGGATGATTTTCCAGGATGCAAACACTGGCAGGATGTGGCTTTGGGTCCACGTTTGGTTTGTAAGGATTTTCAGCATCATATGAATATAAAAAAAAAACCCAGCATCATTTAAGTTGAAGGCAGAGAGTGAAATAAGATTCTCATCAGGAGGGGATTCATTCATTCAAAGTTCCATCTGTGCGTTTGTACAAGATAGTTTGGTCTCGTCTACTATTCTTATTTACCATAATTTATTTTCAGTTATTTGCCACTTGTCCCCAGAAATGACCTAATGACCATTAGGTGTTCAGTTTTGGGAGGAAATTCTTGGAATATCAAAGCTAAAGTGTGGATTGGCGCCACCGGTACAGTCTGAGTTACACCAAGCCATGACTTAGAGTGTATCATGGTGCAGAATGTCATTAAAGTGATAAAAGCACTTTAAAATGTTTTATTTTTTAGCTTTATTTGTAGAACTATATCTTGCCTCACTGTACCTGCGGGAAAAAAGCCCTTGTGCGCAAGAAAAACGAACACTTGTTGTTATTTCGAATAAAACATACCGACTCCAGCCAATTAAACTAAATTATAAGACTGAAATATCCCATTAATTGTTCAAGTTTAGCCTGGTAGGAAGCAACATTTGCAATATGTAGTTTTAAAAATCCGTGCCCCAGCTAATGTGCTAAGAGCTCTGTCCACGGTGCTGAAACATTTCTCATCTAATAACGAGCAGGCATCTGGTGGCAAAAAATATTCAGGTGGCTGTTTATAATTTTCAGAATATATTTAACGACACCGCCTGTGTTTACTGTCCTCGGAAATACTGAAACTGGGAGTGAGAAAGTACTTCATTCCTTTCTTTACATTTGCCCCATTTTCATTTCGTTTTGTTTCTGGCCAAATTTGACATTTGAGCCTGCAGCAATTACACAGATATTATTGAGGCTTAGGTTGTTTTGTTTTTTAAAATAATTTCTAAGAGTTATCCTGGCCAAAACAGAGCCCAAGAATTCCCCTCACAACTTATGACTCAATCTTTTTACAAAATTATTAAGATGAGAAATTGTGGCACCTATATATAATTATTTTTAAATCTTCCATTCAAACTTTTATATACTTGATAATTTGTTGGCTATTTTGAGAAAGTGAACATACTGAAGCACCTTTTATATTCTAACAACTCTAACGCGGCTGAGACATACAGGACACTGCTTGTTTTCGAACGAGCTTGCAGGAACACGAGAGGCTCCAATAAACCAAACTCATTATCAACCAATTTCAGTCTTATTTATAACAGTGAACGGATTATTAACCAGTGATGTGAAATTCATGCAAATTATCCCACTGAAAGCAATAAAACCAGTATAATCATTAGTCACCTTAATAATCAGCCCTTTATTCAGTCTGCTGCAGGATCCTCAGCCCTCAGCTGCAGGTCTGTTGGTAAACATTGACGCAGGCCGTGCAGGTGCAGCCTGCAGTGGGCGTGTTGGTCCGCACGCGTGCCTCCGCAGTCTCTCCGTTAAAATGCTCCATCAGCGACGTCTTAATAGGACTCAAGAATATATTGTACTTTTTTTTTTTTTTTAATGGAATGAGAAATTGCATTTTCTTTCCCCCCCCGGGTGTAATGGGTTTGGGCGACGTTTCACGGATGGCTGAGCGGAATGAGAGCGAGATTTCACTTTTAATACGGAGGCATCGACTCACAGCCTCTCGCGCGCATTAATCACGCCCGAAGATGATGAAATCTCTATAAAGCTCCAACGTGGACGCGAGTGGATTTTTTTTTTTTTTTTCCCGTGTACGTGGGGCCGGCGTGTTTGTGGTTCTCACGCGTTGCTGTGGATGGTGTGGGCAGGTTTTGTTTTCACGTAGATTGCGTACAGTAATGCTCGCCGTTTGTATTTGAGCCCGCACAACATTTAGGGCAATTTTCTGTTAATCTTCTTGTAAATAAGATGTTGAGAAGATAAATTGTTCGGCTCAGTGCTGCGGAACACCAGCAATAAACCTCCCAGTGACGGCTGTGTTTTTACACACAGAGCTCTCTGTGTAGCATATTGTATTTACGGTGAAATCCCTAAAGCTGGTATTTTAATTGTTGGACATCCACCCATAACACCTAACAAACACAGGGTATTATATTGACAGCAGCCGAATGGTTGGTTTTTGCAATTTAGAAGTGAATTACACCTGTTTTTAAACGGTGCTTCCTCAGAGTTTTACTTATTAGGCTGGTGGCAGTGAATATATTCTGATCCTTAGGTCAATTGCAGGAGATGCATTCATGTCTTGTTATTTTCGTTTGGCTCGGTGGTCAGAAAGTGCAGGTCAGATTCAGACCAGGCCCCAATGCTGATAGAGAATTTGTGTTGCTCAAGGACACTGTAGCAGGTTGGATTTGTTTGATTGTATTAATATTATAGACCATACTGTCATATTAAAGCCCTGGAGTTTTTTCATAGTGTGGTGAGATTGTAGTGACATTGTCGTGCGTAATAGTATCTTTCTCTTACGGTTACACTTCCACACACTGCAGTGACATAAGACCAGCTCCCTCCTCTCTGCTGTCCTTACTGTGTCACATAAACGGATATGATTCGGGACATGTGTTCCTCAGTCTGTCCCTGTGATGGCTCACGGTCTTGTCTCTCTGACTGCAGGTTTGGTTCCAGAACAGACGCGCCAAGTGGAAGAAAAGGAAGAAGACCACTAATGTGTTCCGCGCCCCGGGGACGCTGCTCCCAACGCCGGGCCTGCCACAGTTCTCTGCCGCGGCCGCCATGGAGAACAGCCTGTGCTCCTTCCACGCCAACGACTCTCGCTGGGCCACAGGGATGCCGGGGGTATCCCAGCTGCAGCTCCCGCCTGCCCTGGGTCGCCAGCCAGGCATGCAGTCCCTGTCACAGTGCAGCCTGGGTCCAGGCCCGCCAAACTCCATGGGTCTCTCCAACGGCCTGTCCTCCAACGGCTCCGGTCTGCAGTCCCACCTCTACCAGTCACATTTCCCCGGAATGTCGGCCTCTCTCTCCGGCCCCACGAACGTATCGGGCTCCCCGCAGCTGTGTAGTTCTCCGGACAGTGACATGTGGAGAGGGACAAGCATCGCGTCACTGCGGCGCAAAGCGCTGGAGCACACAGTGTCCATGAGTTTCACTTAGTGACTTTTCAAAAACACCCCACCACACCTCTCTCCTCTTAAGTCCCTCTCCCAGCCCCACCACGCGGCTCTTTTCTGTTTTTATTCCCGCTATGTAGATCAAAACGAGAGAACGAGCGAGCTAATCAGGCCTGAAATGTGAGAACATGGAGACTGAATGTGACTTCATCCAGACATACTGACATAAAGAAAAGGACAACACTGATGGACACATGGAGGAAAAAATAACTTGGGTTTGGGGTTATTTATCTTGTTAATTCAAAAGGATTTTATCAACTATTGATGATAAATACTATTGTAATGATCTCTAGACTATAGGCCCTAATTACTGGGAGCCAAACAATCGTCGTATTTACGTTTTCACTCAGTGTGTCTTTACGCACACATGTTATTGTGTTCAGGTGAAGTTGTGTTATGTCAAACGGTTATTTATGAGATTGGATATAAATTTTGGTAACAGCCTACCACACACGCACCATACTGTAGGTGGGCCTATTGAACTGGGTCTCAGGCATGCACTGTGCATGTGGATTTAAACGCTTGGATAACTTACGGAGAAAATGGTGCCCACTCAGATTTGTTAGGCGACCTCAGACTCGTCTGCATGAGACGGGAGCATAAATCGAAATGGGGGAAAAAATGAAATCAACGATCTTTCAGTAGGCCTACTCTGTTTTAGGATGTTTTGTGTAGATAAAACATTCTTGCTATGTACCCGCTGGTCTTTTTTGTGACATGTTTTAACTTATTGTATGTGCTATTACTTGACACATTTCTTAAATGTTTGATCTTACATCGAAATGCGCCACATTGACGGGTTTGTACCAATTTAAAATGAACAAACAAATAAAAGTAATTTTCAAGAATGTCAAAACAAGAATGATTCATGTCTCCATTAGATTTAACGAGATATCATAGTGTCCATTTTGTACAAATTCTTATAGGCACTTTGAAAAGTATGTGTAAGAATTGATGGTGTATTTGGATTAGATCCATCAAAAATGATGATGGGATAATCGCACTATTTATCAAGCTCATAGTGCAGACTATGGCTTGATTGCTAAAATATTCTATGATATAATTTTATAAATACTTTATTTTGTTATTTTCTACAGTGTTTGAGGTGACAGGGTTAAAGGGTCTATGAAGGGTGACTGGTCCCATGGTGGCAGACAGCAGCGGTAAAGATGTCAGTGCTGTGATATGATGGTCATTGCCTCTAACCATGACGGTCATCCCACTGAGCGGACTGGATGGACTGTAACTAAACAGGAGGAATCACAGGCCTGTGTGTGTGTGTGTGTGTCTATAGTATATACCAGCCCATAGTATCTATAGCTTTTATTCTAAGACTGAAGTTGACTGCTATGATGCTGCCTGGCGAAGCTGAAATGACATTATCTATTAGCTGCAGTAAACTTGTTGTAATATCCAACTGAGGTTATTATAGAAATGCCAAAGGAGATTAAAACAGCCCTCACAGAAATGTTACAGAAAGATTATGGCAACTGGAATTCCACCATATTTTAGCCTGTCCTAACCCTGTTAATAGCATATACCTTTATCTGGGTCACAAATTAGTCTGATATCTGCAGCTTACTTCTGTATACACTGTATTAGGAGCCATAGGGAAGCAATACCATTGGCTATTAGGTAGTTGCCAAGTGGCTATTTGGACATACAGTAAAGCACAAATAGCTAACCTGCAGTGCCATTAATGATGGCTGAATAAGGCAGTCTTGAATTTTAAGTCAAAATGGACCAGCGCTCAGTCAATGTGTAGCTTTCACATGATTATTCACATAATTTAAGGACTAAACAGTTGTTTCTGGAAATGTTTATTGATGTTTCTGTGGTACATCTTTAGATTTGTAGTTCTTTTTCTTTGTTGTCTGTATCTTTGTGAGGTCACTATAGAGCGGAAACACCTCCATGAAACACTGGCAGACCTTTACACTGACCCACACACAGACTGACTTAATTTTTGGAAATCTTAACTGCAACAATAAATTTTAGGCACATCTACAATACATAGTCATATCCAGTGCCACCATTTGTCCTAAAACACATTATCAATAGTGACACATCAGCTGTTAATGGATCTCTCAAATTTATCAATCAGTGCCCTAACAAAGCCCAATAAGCAAAATATCAATTAGATAAATAAATAATAGGGGATTTACATGGCTAATTAGAGGGAATTAATGCATAAAATATCTTGAATTTTGCATATTTCTATGCTGGTAATTAAACTGGCTACAGTGTCCATAACATTAAATGTACTACGGATATCAATTGTATGTTTTTAAAGAATTGGACAAACACAATCCTGACATGTTCTCATTGTTTCTGATTTATCATTAGGCGTAGCTTGTAGTGTTTACTGTATTTCATGCATGTCATGACAAAAATGAAAATACAGATAATCAGCATCAAGCAGTTCAGATTTACACCTTTTGATCATTTGATATATATTTTTTTAAACTCCACGTCAGTTGCCCATCAGTTCTGTAATAAGAAAAGCTCTCACCTTGTTTGTGCTGCTTTTATTTATTTATTTCAAATTATCCTGACGTGAAATGTAATGTCTATCAACTCAGCTCCAACAGAAGTAAATAAAATTTTTCCATTATGAAAGTGAGTAGACCTCACTGTCTGTGTCAAAGATTATAAGTGTCAACTTGAGCCTGAAATCACAGCAGCTCAAATTAATCAGCGTGTTAACCTCATCTCGTTGTCAGCGGTGAGGCCAATTTACGGTCACGGGATGGTAATTGATGAGATATGGCATTACCATAAGCAGTCCCACTGCCTGTAAACTTATAATTGGAGTTTCTGTAACAATGCAGGGGGGTTAAACAAAGGATTAATCATAATTAACAAAAGTATATTACTTTTCCCATATTAAACAGTTGGTTCCCACCTTTTCTATTAACATAAATTTGTTTGCAGTAATTTACTGAATTATTGAAAATACCAACCCAAGTCAAGACCCTGAAAAAAATCATTTATTCCTCTCTGTGCTTTCACATTTGTATGTGTATGTGTGTGTGTGTGAAGCCCAGTTTTACACAATTAGCTTGAATAAAATGTCCTGATAAACAATTTTAACATTATTTTCTATCATTCTTCCTGGTTCCATTTATAGTAAAGTCACAGTGAATGAATGGGAAAAAAGCTACTGGGTTTCTAGAATGTCAGTTGTTTATACTCATTGACCATTACAGTCGGTATAAATCAGTATCAGTGTAAATCTGGGAAGTTAAACCCATTTATTTGTGGAAAGGAGTTGGGGAACTCTTTCAATCTGACATTAAATTACAAATAAATGGACATCTTTTGGGAAACAGAGAAAAAACAAATGAAATGCATTTTTTTCTTGCTTTAAAGACTGTTTGCTTCATGATGGTCACTAACTCAAAGTCATTGCTTGCTTGATGTATAGGCTACTGTATATTTACATCCACACTACCCATCCCAGCTCTGGCCAAGCAATAGTTATAGTAATCATTTTTTCAGAATGAATGCAGGTGGCCCTCCTACCCTGCACAGGCATGTAATTACAGGATATTGTACGACAACAGTTGATCAAACACTATAACCGCAGCCAAACTGACTGCTGCTCCACCCATCCAGGCTGGAGCTGCAGCAGTGACAGCCTGAGTGTGTGTTGTTCTGGTAAATCTAGCTCTATGTGTGGCTCAGCCCACCAGATCCAGCCCTGTGCTGACTACTGTGTCCTGGGCTGCAGTAACAGATGTGAAATCACATTACCCAAACGCTGCAATTAGTCTCACTCGCTCGCGGGTTAATGAGTTTGTGGAAATGTGCGACCCATTCCTCATTAGGTAATTTCTCATGCACTGATGAGAGAGGGAGAGAGATGTGGGTATAGCAACACAGTGGAAATGGCACATAGCCTGCTACAATGCATACTGTAAAGCAGAATGCAGCTGAAGGGGGACACTGCAGCTGGATAATAATGGGGGGCAAATTCATCACCTCATCATGAATCATGATGTGCATGCATGCTGTCCTATCTGAGAATACACCAGTTACACAGTCAGGTTTTATGTATTTACATCCAAGAGTTCAATAACAGAGGCAGCTTCTATTGCCTGTTGAGGTTACTTCAGTGTGTCTCATTATGGACTAGCTTTGCTTATTTCCCTCCTGCGAGGCCACAGAATCTGTGGGTGAATAGACAGCCGAGGGCAAAGCTCTGTCAGGACACAATGGACGACAACAAAAGAACTAATTAGCAATCAATTACTGACATGTTTCTGTCCTGCACCTTTTATCTGGTTAGAGTGTAGTGCAGGTTACCACTCAGCATGTCCCATTCACACACACACACACACACCACCTGCTGCCTATGTATGTGTGTGTGGTAAATGTGAGTGTTTTTTTGCAGGGCTGTATGTGGTATCCTGGTGATATGTTATAATGCAAGAAAATGTCACCTCTCTCCTGTGTCATATAAAGGTGAAAAATCGTCAGATGAATCCAATTAGGCCTTTAGAGGAAGTTGCTTTTCGCCGTGTCTGCGCCTAAGAGTGTAAAAGATAGTTGTCCATTAGCCTCATCTGCACCAATCAGTCCCTAAACTCTCCTTTGTTGTATTTCATTGCTTCCGTTCATTCTTGTGATTACTTGTAGTAGCATCTAAGTTTAGACTGAGGAGGAAATGTTTTGCCTTAGTAGAATTTTCAATCTACAACTTCATAAAGCCCAACGTAGATAAAGTAGATTTAGTTTTAATCTAATTTGAGCATGTGGCTTGCTCATTTCAGCGTCTCCCTCTCCACTGCTGTGTAACACACACACACTCGTGCACACACAGTGACATCTGGGGGGAAAGTGTGCTGTGAGGAGGCTGCGAGTGCCTCTCATGATAACAACTCTGCATCTCAACAACCTGCATCCATCATCATCAACACTAACATCTGCTCTGAGCCTCAGCCTTAAATCTCTTTCCACCCCCCCAACCCTTTACCTCTCTCTACTTCTCACCCTCTCTCCACCGTTCGTACTCTCTCATTTTCTTCTTCCGCCCCTGTTCTGTCCATCCTTTCCTCACGAGAGGCCACTGTAGCAGCATTTTTTTTTTTTTTTAAATCACTCTGCTCGATCTGCTATGACTCTCATCCAAATCCTCTCATCTGCAGAGCTCGTGTGGATGTTTCAACATTTCAACCATCCTTAAAAATCAATATTTAATGATGATGTTATCAGTGCTTTTATGTGTAATTTAGCCAGAGTGTCAGTATGAATGAGACACTGTCAGCTTTATGGCATTGAGCATTTATTTTCTGTTAATGGGTGCTCCTGGTGGTATACAAACCAAAACCCAGTGGGCATCTGATGGATTTGTCTGTTTCATTTCTGTTCACGCATGCATTCACAGCTATGCGTGCATGCATAACAGTACCTCTAAACACACACACACACACACACACACACACACACACACACACACACACACACACACACACACACACACACACACACACACACACACACACACACACACACACACACACACACACACACACACACACACACACAAAGTCTACTTGATTATATAAGAATTTGAATGTATAAAATGTTGTAAATAAATGCCATGAATGCAAGACGTTTGTGTAACATTTCTTGCTTTATTGAAGCAGAATAAGACAATAAATGAGGCACTGACTCCGACTGCATTGTCTCCTGTTGGTTTGACTTTAAAACACAATGAAGTAAGTCAACCATTTGCTTCAAAACAGACTGCATCTCCCGAATTTGACATTTTCCAAAGCCATGACAATTACTTCGACTCTTCAGCTCTGTGAGCCAACATTGTTGAGAGGCAATAATCATGATAGTTTTCTCAGTCATTTTTCTCCCAATAACAAGCCATTTTTAATCCAATTAGGAGTGCTAACGTGAGAGGCATAATACCACGGCCCCTGGGACAGATGAGAGAATATGCAGGACATTTATCCCGACAGTCAATATTGGATTTCTCACTAAGCAGCTGTGCCTGCTCTCTCTGACATTCTCCACCTCTGCACAGTGATCCGTCCTGATTAAACAGGCTTTTCTACTTTATCAACATTCATTACATGACCTGGTCATGCATGGCCACAGAAACCAGGAGTAGCAAAGTTACATGCTTCCCGTTGGGGTTTTCCTTCTGCATTTTTTATTTGAAATCAGGTGTTAAGTGAAAGATGATACGTCATATGGATCTCTTTTCAATCCTAGATGGTGTTTTATATGAGCAGGCAGGTGTGCTATGGTATTCCCCAAAAACTTTCCTCACCCAGACTGACTGACTAGATGTCTTGTTTCATGTCAGACCTGAATGCAGGTGGCTTAACAAGTTTTGATTTTAGGTCTGTGGTTACAATATCCAACAGTTGCTTTACTTAAGTTCCTGATTTGAATCCCCTGATTATAATTGAATGTTAAGCATGGAATTAGTCCGATTTCTGGTCATATTTCTTGTTTCATTCAGTTCACTCACCTCTACTAAGATACAAAAAATATAACTTTATGTGCAACACTTGAGGATAAGTAAGCAACAAAGAGCCTTCAGTACTTTGATGCCAACAGCAGCTAAACATTGCCACCTTCTGGTGGCTGCAGAAAGGATCACAGTGCTGTGCAAACATTTTTTTTTGTTCATTCATACAATTATTTATATATTTTAAAAAATCAGACAGATTGTCAATAGATTTTATCTCATCTCGGTATCACTTAATGAAATATGTATGTTAACTCTACAGAGAGCTGCACAATTATTGTTCCATCAAAACGTAGCTAATAAAACGCAGAAAATGCATGAAAAAGAGGGCTGCTGTTTATAGCTGATTGCAGTCAATACATTTATGCAGTGCACTGAATCATTGTCATTGAGTGCATTGATTATGTGGACTAATCAATGTTTATTAGGCTGGATAAGACTGGCCAGACCACAGTGGAGGCTGAATGATGAAGGAACACATTTACTGGGTGTCAAAGGCCCACCCACATGTCCTGAGCAGACATGTTTCACAGGTCTGGGGATCTGCAATGAGGGAACTTCAAACTGTATGTTTAATGCAGTTTATATATCTGAATTAGATGTGCAAGACCAGTCAGACTTTAGATAAAAGGAAACAGACTGTGATGGGACTCAAGGAAACAAACATATCCAGTAGGACAGTTCTTGCTCCCCTACAGGGATACAGAGTTAGGATAACATTACTGCTATCTAGGCCTCGGTCAAACAGAGTATCTGCAATTTGCCAGGATTAGCATAATTTGTGCAAAAAATGGTTCAAAGAAGTCAATGCTGAAAAGTCCATTGCATTAGTTCTATCCTCTGTGCCTCTGACTAGAGAGGCCTAACGAATGAAAATGACTCTCTAAAGTGTTTCTCCTTCTTTTGTCACAGGTGCGCCCATGTTTCCTCATGCAAACAGCTCCAGTGACACCCTGGCTTCACCAAAACCTGAAGCCTAAGTTACCAGGACAAGTTGCACTGGGTGCCCTAGTCCACAGTGGCCAACAGGTGCTTCACAGATCCACTGACACCAGCACACACAGATAAAAGCATAAGGAGCCTCCAGGTGCAGAGGCAGTTGCTGCTCGAGATGGTCGCCGCCTGTAACTGAAAGAATGATTTCCAAGACATGGGCTGAGAGGCCACTGTCTGATTTATAGGAGCCACCTGAGACTTTAGTACAAATTGGGGTGTGGCCTGCAGAATAAGAATAGGATCGGTGGTACTAAAGCACTAACCTGATTATACACTATACCAGGGGTCACCAACCTTTTTGAAACTGAGAGCTACTTCATGGGTACTGAGTCATACGAAGGGCTACCAGTTTGTCACACTCCTCTGAAATAACAAATTTGCTCAGTTTGCCTTTAGATATATATTATTAATGATTAATGATACTCATCTATGTGAAGACACTGATCACGTTAGTGATTTCTCACAATAATTATCAACAATGACTGAAACTGATAATATCAATATTCATTTAATTTCTATTAATCTCAGCAATTGTTTAAATTTTCAGATGATCACTTCTACAACATTTCATAGAAAAAATGTCCCATTTTCACTACCCACTGACAAAGCCTTTTAACAAATCATGAACTATGTTGCACCATGTTTGAAAAAGTTATCAATTATGTAATGTTTAAGAAAAATCAACTTTCATATTTTTAAACGAATCTTATCACATTTTAAACTAATGAACAAACTAAACGAATCTAAACGAGGCTTCGGTTGCTTTTTGGGATTTTTTCGCCGGCCTCGTGAAAAAAAAGACTGCTACTTACCCAAAGCTGCCTTTGGCTCACGGGCTTTTTCTTCTTCTGTAGCGCGCTTCCCGGTGGGCAGCTAGCATGGTAGTTAGCATGCTAGTTAGCATGCTAGTTAGTATGCTAGCTTTTGTGACCCGTAGTGAAGTGTCTCTCCACATGGTGCCGCTTTGTCGTCGCCACAGTCGCCCCGCAAATGAGACACACGCAGTTTTCTTTCACAGTAGTAAAAAAGAACTCTTCCTCCCATTCACTGTGAAAATGATGAGTTTTCTTTCTTTTTTCTGCCATGTTTTTTGGGTTAGAAACCGCATTCAGCTCCCCATCTTCGCTGTGCCCGCTAGCTTACTATCCACAAGCGCCAAAGTTTTGTCATGCGCACAAGACTGACCTTTGAACTAGAATAGGTCAGAGTTCACCTAAAACTATCTAAACTAATTCTTTTATTTTTAAGATATTGTCATTTTCAAATCTATATAAATGCAAGTGTGATTAAAAAAAGAATAGCAACAGAAAAAAATAAAATTTTAGACGCAGCTCACTGGTGAGTTGTGCTATTTTTAGAACAGGCCTGCAGGCGACTCATGTGGTCCTTGGGGGCGACCTGGTGCCCGCGGCCACCGTGTTGGTGACCCCTGCACTATGCTATACTGCTCTCATTGAAATATCTCGCATTTGTTTTCTTCTGGCCCCTTGGACTAACTTGTGCATGACAAGAAACAAACAAACACATCAGTGTGACACTAATTGTTTGAAAGAACAAGTCATCTTATGAGGGAGAATGTTCAATAGCGTCCCTTCATGATTTCAATTCATCTCAACTTTGTCTTCTGTTTTCTCACCAGGCCAAGCTTGGAGATCAGGGTCGAATAAGTCAGGGTTCAGGATCAGGCCTGAGTGAATTAGTAATGACTGATAGACTAGTATGAGTGATGATAGACTCTAGTTGGGTCAGTTACACAACAGATACACAAATATAAATGCAACGTGGGGATTTTT
This sequence comes from Pempheris klunzingeri, assembly GCF_042242105.1. Classification (NCBI taxonomy): domain Eukaryota; kingdom Metazoa; phylum Chordata; class Actinopteri; order Acropomatiformes; family Pempheridae; genus Pempheris; species Pempheris klunzingeri. The sequence goes on from NC_092018.1 coordinate 10,122,089, forward strand.
GACTTTGCAGATGGCAGTTTATTTTTTAAGCAATGATTTTACTCCCTCAGCCCTTTAGTTAAATTTCGGGCCACTGCACACTGATTGTGTCACTCCATCTGACTGTGTTTCACTGGGAAAAGAAGGTCCCTTGCTGCTCCAGAACAATTATTCCACAGTGCACTCTGTAATTATACTATTATGTAGAATTATTCTCATCATCTGCATGCACCATCAATCACCACTGCACTATTTGTAAATGCGTTCTTGGCTTTTTCCAGTTTGTACAATATCTCAGCATAACCAACACACATTTTGAACAATATCAATATCTTCGTAATGATTAACAGAATCAAGGTTTGTCCAATAACCTTATCAATAATTAGTTGATGCATGTCATAGACAAGCATACACTGACGCAATAAGTGAATCAAAGACAAACCAAGACTACTTTTTGATTAAGGTTTATTTTGTACATTGTGTTATTATATATACTGCATCACTGTGACTGACCCATAGATGTTTCATGATGATTTATCCTGATTACAAAATGTATTAAATAAAACACTTCAACCTGTAAAAGCAAACCAAACAAACAGGCCAGCATCTGATGGGAGTCACCAGGCCTCCCCTGAAGAACTCCGTTGGAAGGTAATTAAAAGAAGAGTGTGTTATCCATCGCTCCTCATTAATGCACTCTGAATTAACCACTTTCATGGGAGAGGAATGGGGAGGAGGGGACAAGGGAGAAAATCCATGCAGGCTTTAAAGTAATCTCTCTCTGTCAGGTCGGTCCAAACGGGGAGGGTCGGCTCATTACGGCCCCCACAGGAGATGAATGGGTCAGTCAGGCAGTGAGGAGAGTCGGGCTGGACCGCTGCGTTGACAGGCAGATCCACACGAGAAGTGTGTGTGTGTGTGTGTGTGTGTGTGTGTGTGTGTGAGTGTGTGTGAGTGTGTGTGTGAGTGTGAGGGAGTCAACGAACAACAGAGCAAAATACTTAGCTGCATGTGCTATCTTTGCCAGGGAGCAGGTGTGCAGTAGGAGGTTGCATGCTGGGATACAAGGCAGGGTTAAGACACTAATGTCTGGAGTCAACAATCATTGTGATTTAACTTTGACCACATGGAGGGGTGACCGGCACATCTGGCCAGCTGAGGCGATCGTCATAGATGCAGAAGGCACTCCCTAAAATGTTCTCAAGTCCTTTATCCTATAGTCCTTTATGTTTAAGAAAATTCTGATCAGTTGAATTTTTAAGGAAACTGCGGTGATAGAACTCTGATAGACCCAAAATAATAAAACCTGTTCCTACATTTGCCACCAGATGGTGTTGTAGCCTTTTGTCTTGTTGACACAGAGGCAGCTGGTACTGTCACTTGGATTTATTTTAATGGTGAGGACATGGAGCTCTCTTAATTTATTTCATTTTGCATTTTCACCAACATCATAGCAGGGACATTTGCCAGCTTTTGTATACCGAACAAAATTCACTGATTCTAACAGCGGATTTAATATATATGTTTGTTTTTTATGTCACATATTAGTGGGATGTTTTGTAGGCTGCCACATTTACTTAATGTAATTGTTTGTTCTAGCCACTGTTGCATTTTTTCATCCAGATTCCTGCAATGTGAACAGAGATTAGGAAAGTGCTCATAAAGTAAATCTCTGTGCAGTGCAGGATGTTAATTCATTCACTGAGGATTTTCATTGCAACGGTGGGGGTTTGAGGGTGGTAATATAGAAAGAGAGGTTAGATATGATTATATTAGATTAGATTAGAAGATGAACTCTGTGAATAGACCAACATAATGTGAATTGATATATATCCGTTCATCAGTTAGAGCACTATAATGAGACTGGGGTTACTTGTTCATTAAAATCTATCGATTCATTTAATAAATTGGGTTTAAACAATTACTGTATGTATCACAGCACCACATCACACACATCGCGGCATTTGTGCAAAATTGCCAAAGCACAATAGCATGGCAGAACATGAAACACACACTCATACACACCATGTAGCATTTTGCGAACATTTTCCTTTTCCTCTGCTGTCATTCACATTAGCAAAACACCCTTCAGCAGGGAGTCCCTGGCTAATAGTTTCAGACATTAATTATCATCACTGACCACTGGCTTTTAAATGAAAGTAATACACCTCGAATAGGTCATCAGCATTGTAGCACAACAGGCTGAGGGGCTGTTAGAGAAAATGTTATTCATTATGTTCATTATTGTTTTATTTTATTTATTTATTTTTTGTTTGTAGTCCTGTGTGTGGCGTCACAGACCTTCATCACTATGGGGAAATGTCAGTTATCATTAGCTTAAGATAATTGCAGGATAGAGTTTCACACAGAGTCTCTCGTCAATGAATGCGCGAAAGTGTGGTCTGTTCTGTCAAAAGTGCGTATGAACGCTGACAAGATGATCATCATCTCTTGCACTCAGCTACGTCTGAGTTTGACCTTTCACAATAGCAGCACAGACACTCAATTAGTCTCATCTAAATGAATTTGTCATGTCACTACAAACCAAATTACATCACAGCTTCTCTCTCTGACTCTTTCTCACGTTCCCCTTTCCTGCACTCTGGTCCTTTTGGTTCTTTGTGGTGTGCAGTATCTGACTCTCCACAGCTTGTGCTTGTTATGTTAGGTGTCATTTTGGTTGGATCACACTAGCTCAAAAGCAACACCAGGTGGAGCATCACTGGACGAGTATTAACCAAAAAAGCGGCCTTATTTTGAGTAGCTCTGCACGCAGCACAGCCGGAACAACACCACCACTCACTCAGTGACCTCTCTTTAGAAAATTCTGGTGGTCTCCACTGCAGTGGTAGTATTCGTCAATATGACTTCTTTAGTCAGTATGACTCATACTACTACCAGTTTCATTGCCAGAAGTTGGCATTGAAAAATATGGAACGATGGAATGGTGGGAATGAAACGTGTTTGCCAAAACAAATGAAGACACTCGTATTGTTGAGCTTATCAAAACTAGTTTTAGCAAATAACTGATTACATAATGTAACTTACATACTGAAAATAGAGATAGAATTACTGTATTAATGAAGCTGCTGATTGAATTTGTTGATTGGCTTTTCCCTGCCACAGTATTCACTCGTAACTCTTGGTTTAGACAGAATGACCACAAAAACATTGCTGTGATTTCTTTATTATTGTCAGGAACATGGAACATTACCCCGATTGTCGCCCATGCCAATATCCACCACTGTGAATTAGAAGTTGGCAAGGAAAGTGGTTGTAGCGAGTATAGGTGCTTCACAACGCGGGCACCAAAATAATGTAGCAATTATACCTGCCTCACAGGAGGGCACCAAAATATGTAGGAAGATATAGGCCTCTCACTGGGGCACCAATAAATGTAGCAGGTTGACTACCATTTAATTAATTAAGTAAAAGCTCTCGTATCAATAGGGGCACCACCCGTCATTGGACGGGAAATTCAACTTATTATTTTATTAGCACAGATGGCTTCAGGTCTTTAACCTTAGGAATTAAGCATTAAACATTAGACAGTCTCAGTTCTAAATGTGTAAGTTCTCAGTGGCATTGATCCTCTTAGACCTTGTTATGAAGAAATATCCAGGCAGCAAAGTGGCGGTTAATACACCTTTTTATTAATAAATGCTAAATATCAACATAAAACACTAATGACTATAAAGGCGGATGAGACAGAAATGACACTAGACAGACAACAATCAAGACAGAAGACTAACATTGCTGATAAACCTTTGGATTGTTGATAGTGAAATGAAACTGAAGGAGGACGAGGGGAACCCGTCTGACTTTAAGAACGTTGTAGTTAGAACCACAGAGGATCCACTGACTACTCTCCCTGCAGACTTAGATAGATCTCAGAGCTACACTGACACCAACTTGTGAACTAGCACCAGCTGTTATACTTCACGTGGGCCCTTGGTCCAGCAGCGATGCATCCAGTGGTGGTCCGCAGTCACACAGGCAGGGTCAGCTGTCAGCGTCCCTGGCAGGTTTCCAGGGGAAGAGGAGAGAGAGGAGCTCTCTCTGGAGGCTGAGACAGGAGGCTGGAGGGCCTTGGCGATGTCGGCTCAGTTCACTCGGCACCGTGGTTCAGGAACTTGAAGGTTCTGGTGGATCAGGATGTGCTGGTTCTTGGTGGTGGCATCTGTCGGTCCGTTCGGACTACAGGACAGCCAGCGGCGTTCAGCTCTTAATAGGCAGGATGCTGGATCTGGATCTGATGTCAGCCTCAGCTTCAAAACTCATTTAAAGCTCACTAAGAAAAAGTTGTCGCTGGTCACACGCAACAGTTCAGAGTTATCAAAAACGAGAGTTGCTATCAAAAGTACTTGGTTCTGGCTGGTGTTTCAGGCGGTATTTAAGAGGACTTTAAGAAAACTCTGTTACACTTTCAGTCATAGTGATCAGCTATAACTTCAGAAGAACGGTCTACAAAAGTTTAACTTGAAGGTAGCAGGCACAAAGATTATAAGTAACAAAGTAAAACTTTAAAGGGAAAAATAAAAATAAAATAAAAAAAACGGCAAAGCGGAAAAGAAGGGCTAAGCAAAACTTAACAATAAAATAAAAACGGCATAGCAGAAAAGAAGGGCTAAGCCATGACAGAAGGGAAGACAGAGGGTTTTATCCTCTGCATCTTAGGGGCGTGTTCTCCTCTGACAGAGGAACGCCTGTGTCATCACTAAAAGTTTTAGACGTACTAAATTAGATTTCTGTTTCATATTCACTATGTTCCAAATCCATTTTCATTCCTAACACTGCATGGTATACAGAATCAAGATATTTCATTTCCAATACATATATTCATTAAGTCTTTACCAAATACTTCCTAAATGGCATGACACACAATGACCTAATCTTTAGCATTCTCAAGTTTGCATTAACTTCCATTACTCTAATTATCACATTACACAGATTAAACAGACCTGGATGGAATATACTGTTGGTTAGTTTCTAACTTATTAGACACCGATTATTAATTATATGGACTTCCTGAGTCTTTTCACTCATTGGTGAATTACAGTGTTATCACAGGATTTGAAGCAGCATCCTCAAAAGTTGAAATTGGTTAGTTGGTCATCCTTGGATATTCATGAACATGTGGGTTACACCATTAGACAAAAGAACACATTAATTAGCATTAATTGATCTGTGGGCACTTTGGACAGTTCCTTTAACCACATTTAAACTTATAGCAGAAATGGAAGAATGTTCATACAGATTCCCTCATTCCTCTCCCTGATCAGTCTGGCCTGGGCCTCAGGGGTCCACGGGTGAAGGAGAGACCACGGGGTCGCTCGGACAGGACCCTTCTGTCCTAATCACTGGTTCATTGTCTCCAAGAAATTATGTTTATGACAGAGGAGTGAAGCAAAATAAGCACTCTGACATGCATTGGGAATTGATAATGAACTAGTCAACATTAGCTCTGAGGCAAAGGTCTACAAAGACCTGTAGCTCACAGGTGAAGCAGAAACCTTCCAGTCAAAAGCCTGTTTCTCTAAAATATAGACCACCACTGCCCCATGTTTGCATGTGGGTCCTTGTTTAATGGAAGAATTTCAAATGAGTAAATGTAAATGAGCCATTCAGGTTCATTCACTTCCAGCCAGATGCTCCAAGGCATCAAACATTGAGTAAAATGATGCAACACAATAACAACAGTTTATGCATTTTTTTGTACTGGGTACTTTTATTTCAGTAGTAGTGATCTATTTTAATGGTCTAATCAAACAATAGGCAATTATGTCCTGCAACAATTTCATGGAATTTGGCAGGTTTGCTTTATGACTTTACTTTCTGTTAACAACATTATGCGCACTTATCATTAGTTCCCACACAGCTAAGCAGATTTAAGAGTCCTAAGAGTGGTGTGATTAAAGTGACTCTAAGTCCGCACGGCTCAGTGTTTTTCAGTGACCCTCTGCTGTAGGCCTGCCTGCCTGCCTGTCTGTCTGTGCTGCTATATAAGCTGCCACCTCCCCGGCAGCGCCGTTATTTCCCCTCTGCTTCAGGAAACATTTGAAGAGACGCACTTCAGCATGTCGGTGGCTCTGCGCGCACAGCTCTTCCTCTTTCTGATCTCCCTCTCATCACGGATGGGGCTCAGTCGCTACATAGAGGTGAGAGTTTTGATTGTTAATCAGTGATTCAGCTTCGCTTTGGTTTAAGTTGTGCAGGTTAAACTGATGTCTATAAAGTTTCTGCGAGTGCAAATGGAACCTGAAATTTGACGTCTGTATCTATCATGTTTTTACTCAGGACAACGAGGCTGCAGATGGATTATATTCTCTGCTCAATTTGGACCAGAAAAGAGAATCAGAGGATTTTATTTTCCGTCGACCTCTCAGTAAGTGCAGCAGTAAACAATGGCTTTATTCAGTAGCTGATTATACTTAACATTGTTTAGCGACTGGGCAAACAGCAAGTAAAGCCACATAATTAACACACATCATTCTAATTAAAAATATTAAGTGGAGAAATGTTCATTGCAGTTGTAAGTGTCCAGGCAGGTGCTGTAGAACACATTTTAGTGCTCTATCCACCTATCAGCCAGTGAATCACTTATAAACCATGCCTACATCTTTATTATACAGACTACTGTTTCTGCAGTAACTATAGATTTAGTATCTCCCAAAAGTGTACACAGCATAATGTCAGAAAGTAATACAGTGTTGATGTTTTATGTAAATCCACTTCCATCAGAATTAGTCACTAACGCCTCAGAGCCACATCAGCTCTACTACATGAGCATAAAAACTCCCAGCGCTTAAACATTTGAGACTAATGAACACTGGAAGCCTTGTTGTGTTTGACCGTAAAGCTGATTACCATCACGCTTTGAGTTTATGACCAGTTTTGAAGATCACACTGAATCCTTGATGGTTCCTTGTGGTCTACAGCCAAGTGAAAGTGTTATGTGAATCAGTCCTCTGTCATAATCAATATGAGTGTACCTGTGTGTGGTTTTTAGGATGTTTGGACATGCTGGCCACTGATGGCTACTTCACCTTTGTGGCGTCTCAGCCCCAGCTGGCCTGCGCCGCTTTCATCATCGCTGAGCCCAGTGAGGTCATCAGTCTGGAGCTGTCAGACGTCAACATCGACTGCAGCGCCGGAGACTTCATCAAGGTTGGCTCCACTCATGAAAATCAACACCCACACAGCCCCAACCCCTCCGCAGAGTGGAAGACAGGAAGTTCAGGGCATTGCCATTTATACCCTGAATTCTATTTCATCTTTGTCTGTTTGATTAAAATGGTGCCAAACAGGGTTAAGGCTGTGTTTAAGGGCCAAACACCACACAGGATCTTCTCTGAATTGGTCACATTACCCAGAGCAAGTGTGGGAAGAGAAGGCTTTAGTTCTGAAGCCAAGCCTGCCAGTTACATTGCGGTTTCAGTCCATGCGGGCCAAAGTGGTAAAAGGCATGGGAGAGAGAAAGACTTCTGAACTTTATAATAATGACTGGGTTTACAGGCTAGAAACCAGCAGCAGTTGTGTGTGCAGAACGACGCTCAACACAACCAAACAGCACACGTCTTTGTTTCTGAACACATTATCTGTATAAATGAGATTTACAGAATATTTATAGCACAAAATTCATGTTGGATTATGGTTGTAATTAAATATGATTCACATCACAGCAGTGGAGATGGTGCTGTAAATCATATTGGACTAATACCCTTAGAAAAGACACTCAAAGTAAAGTAATGTCGCCTTACAGTATATCAAATTAATAAGCCAATCTATTTTTTGTTATTTAAACACAGTACACTGTTAAGTCAAGTTTATTAATAAACAAAAACACAGGGACATTTGAGAGATTAACAAATAGAGCAGCTTAATCATTATACATTATAAGTGATGTGCTTTCATGACAGCAACCACATATTTGTCATACGTAGAAATTTAGCCGAGCACTTTGTCCAACTGCCTAATGTCCATCATGTCCCACTGTATGTAAACAGGAAAAGTACCATTAATGGTGTTTTTGTGGCTGTTTTCAGGTAAAAATGAGTCCTCCTACAAAAAAACTGCAGTTATGTCATATTTAGGTCCATATTCTATATGTGAATTGGGCAGTGAAGTGAATAAGTAATCTACATGGGTCATTTTTGGCTCAACGCTTTACTGATGCTTTACACCAAGTAATATGAGAAATGTGTTGCGAGGTGAAAATGTTGTTTGAGAGAAGTTATGATTTAAAAAACTGTTAATAAATAGTCTGTTTTTACTCCACTTATGTTCCTCCAACAGATGTTTGACGGCTGGGTTCTGAAGGGAGAGAAGTTCCCCAGCAGGCAGGACCACCAGCTCCCTCTACACCAGCGCTACACAGACTACTGCTCCTCCACAGCACCAGGAGCCACCAGCCGCTCCTCTCAGAACGTCGCCATGATCTTCTTCCGCATTCACAGCCCCGACAGTGGCTTCACCCTTGCTGTCAAAAAGCTGCACAACCCCTTCCGTGAGTCCTGCTGCACATCCTTGAAATCACTTGACGGCTAAAAAAGTCTAAAAGCAAAATAAACAGAAACAACATCCATAAAAATAAAACTAAATTGTAAACCAAAACATAAAATCCTAAGAAGAATATAAGCAAGGACAAAGGCCTTGCATCTAAATCAGATTTGCGTTTATTTGTGTGCTTTTAAAATGAGTTCCAGACTGGCGGTACCTGCTTGTGTGCATGCATGTGTGTTCTTCCCGGTCATTTGCGCTTGGTCGAGCATTAATCAAGGCCAAGAGCGACAGGCAGAGATTGAATGAGAGGGATGCACCTGTTTTCCAGCTGCTTGACAAACACGGTGTTAACACTGTGTCAAGCAACATAACAATCACAGTCTGCCTGTGAGACAAGGGCAGACAAAGAAAGAGCACTGACGCAAAAAAGGGAATTTGAATGGATTATCTATAGAGAAACAACATAAATCTCAAGCCACAGTGTGAGGTTTTATTCATATATTGACCATTAACTGCAGCTGTCCACAGTACTGGCCCTTTATTTCATCTGATAACAAGCCTCTGCTGTGTCATAGGGTGACCCAAATTGGGTAAAACTGGCCATAAAACAGCTGTACATGCAATGAGGTGATAATATGCAACAGTAAATATGTTATGTCCCACAAAATGTGTAGACCCCTCTTTGCCAATACATTTTTAAAAAATCACCAGATTTTGGGACAGTTTGACAATGAGGGGCACTAATGTGTTTTAAAAAATAAAAATAAAAGCAGATTTTATTCATTTGTAAACACAAGTGACAGTTGGAAAAATGATACATGTTCACAACAGTCATAAGTCATTGATCCAGTCTTATAGATAAAATAGCAGTCTATAATCTCCTCAGCTTTGATTGGCACAGCTCCTTCTCCATGAAAATGTTTCTAAATGAACAACATGCCCGCAGGAGTAAAGTGTTCCGACTCCTGTTGGTGTCTGTCTAGTCTTTCATACTGTTATCAATTCAAATTTCATTATTTTCTTATCTTTGTCATCAGAACTGGAATTGGATTTCCATGCTCAACCCTAATTGTGTCCTCTCCCCGCAGTCAGCCTTGATTATGTCCAATTTGTGACATGAGGTGTCAGTAATGAGTTTCTCTGGTGATGGGTAACTGTTAATTCGAAACCTCTCCGTGTGTGTGTGTGTGTGTGTGTGTGTGTGTTTGTGTGTAAAGCCTGTAACATCATGTCTCAGAGTCCAGAGGGCAGCTTCACCATGGTGATGCCACACCAGCGCAGGAACTGCAGCTTCTCCATCATCTACCCTGTGGAGATCCGACTGACAGAGCTCAGCCTGGGGCAGGCCAAAAGCAATGAGCTCAGCCCACAGGTGAGACACACACACGGACACACTAAAAGGCAGACAAACATCCTCCTTTGTCTGTGAAAAACAACTCTAATTGAAAAAGTACTCTCGCTTTACTTGAATTCTTCTGTAAATAAACAAATTTATGGTGCACTGAGACCGGATTATGGTACTTTACAGAGACAGTGCCCTCTAGTTTGACTATAGCGCCAAAATGTTGTACACACACAGTGATGCTCTCAGTAAAACCATTGATATTGGAGAAGGAGTCTTGGAGGTTTGTCCGTACTACTACTACTTTTACAAAATAAAAAGTTTCAGTTCACTGCTAAGATCAGCCTCTGGTCAAAACTAATTCCATTTGCCTAAACATGAACCTTAATTGCTAGAGAACTGGTGCCAGACCTGTGAATGGCTGCCCACATGTCAGATTTGTTTGGCAATTCACAATTATCAGGCTACAGTTCCCTTTATTTTTATGTACAGTACATTTGTGTACAGTTCTTATTTTTAGATAAGGACTTTAAAATAATAAACCACCTTTCACAACAACTTTTATAGCTGATTCCATTCATGTGAGGTGAGCTTTGTGCAGTTGGAACACATCATTACCAGCTGTGACAGTGTTAGCTGTTATTGTTTTCATCTAGTGCAGGGGTGTCCAAACTACGGCCCACGGGCCAACTGCGGAAACCGCAGGAAATTCTAAAAATGTATTGTAATACGGCCCACACATGGAACTTGCGCTGGACTGTATTGTACTTCTTAGTCTCACCGCTAGGTGGAGTAACTGTCTTGAACGAGGCAGCTTCTCTATAAAATGAGTAATAGAAGAAGAAAGTTGCTACAGGTGACCCAAAATGGCAGAATTAAGGAAACGTAAGAGAGCAAGTGAGTGTAGAAAGTTTCAGACGCGGTGTGTGATGAGAGCACAGCTAATAACTAATGACGATCACTGTTGCATTATGGAGGAGCTGCTTGATGTTAGCAGTCTAAAGAGCACCACGACGGGCAAGGATGTTTTTGAAGCTGTGCCAGATGCAGTTGGCATGATGGGACTTAAATGGGACGAGCTGTGTGGAGGTACGACGGATGGGGCTCCAGCTGGGACAGGAGCGCAAAAGAATCTACGGTGTCCGCCGAGGGGCAAGAAAGTGGAGGTAAGGCTGTTGATTCGAGCACCAGGGCTCTAGCACAGACTATTTCAAGCTTCCCTCTCTGATGCTGATGCTGGTGCTGGTGCTGGTGCTGGTGCTGGTGCTGGTGCTGGGGGGGGGTGGTGTATGTGCGCTGGCTAAGTCGTGGCTCTGTGCTGCAGTGGTTTTATTCCCTGAGATCAGAAATGGACCAGTTTTGAAGAGAGAAGGACCTCTTCATGAGCTCAGTGACCCTCTCTGGTTGGCATGTTTAGTGGATCTCACTGATCACCTTAACACACTGAACAAGAGCCTACAAGGCAAAGACCAGCTTGTACCACAACTAATAAATGAAAGCCCACTAATGGAAAGGCTGTTTTTTTTTCTTGAATCATATTCAGTTATCAAGCAGAATTTACCTACATTTGATTGATTTTGCCAACTTTAATCCACGAGAGGGGAGGCGATATACATCACCTCTAGTGGATTAAAGTTAGCAATATAGCTCACTTCTAGTGAGTGGCCCAGCCCTTTGTGTGTTTTTCTGTATGTGGCCCTCAGTGAAAAAAGTTTGGACACCCCTGATCTAGTGAGTCTCTGTGTGTGCTTTATTTATCAGTCTGCGGACATATTTTGTCAATGCGAGAATGCTCCAACTGTGCTAGAAGCAGTTGTGAAACTTAATGGGTGTGTAGTTGCGATCAAAACGAAGGCTGAGTTTGAAAATCCTCCTTTCCAGAAGTAGGGAGGAAAGAAGTAGCCCAGTTTCAATCAATCGTCCCATCTACTGATCCAGCACAATCTAGGTAGCATCCACGGACTGCTGACAAATCTGCCTAGCCACAATATTTATTGGCAATAGTATCACTACTGTTTGTGAATTTTAATTCATGTGTTTATTCCTCATATTTGCCAGTTGTGTCTAAACAGAGTCAGAGAGAAAATAATTACGATATATTCAGGCATGGCGTGGCTAAGACACAGGGAGATTCCCAGTGAGCCGGGCTGATTGTTTGGCAGCAAGGGACACTGACAACAATTTTATAAAAAGATCATTTAGGGTGTCAGGTTAGGTTGCGGTGAAGCCTGTATAACTAACTCACTCACCTCACAAAACCTCTATGATACAAGTCCGATGGAATGTTGTACCCTGACTCTCTCCCCTGTTCTCCGTAGCGGTCGCACCACCTGCTTTGGTGCTTGGTCCAGCTGGTCTGACTGGACATAAGTCAGGAGCAGCCTTAGGTCCAAGCTGGGTTAATTTAGATCTTATTCAGGCTCTCATCTCTCCTCTTGGGGCCGTCATACCACCAGCTGCGGTGCTTGGTTCGGTTAGTCTGGCTGGATAGTCAGGAGCTGTCTTGGGCAGGGATCGTATCAAGGGTGTAACAAGGGTCATTGCTCTTAAATCAAACTAAACGCTTCATTTTCCAATTTGTATTTTTGTTTTTCTATGGTTTCTGAGGTGCTCAGGAAACATCACCATTTTGTCCATAGAGACCATCAAGGTCAGTGCACAATGTTCCATGTAGTTCCTATAATTTATTGCAGTAACATGTGACTAGATTTTATTAATCTTAAATAATTTAACAATTTTGGAAATATGCTTATTTGAGAAAGCAATCCAGTACATGTAATGATTGCATCTCTAATAAACAATACTGTAAACACAACATTAACAATAGTGTAAACATGTGTAAACATAAACAGTTTCACCCTGTTTGCAGTCTTCATGCTAAGCAAAGCTAGCAGACTTCTGGCTCCAGCTATATATGTCATCTTACGGTTCAGATAAGAGGTTTGTATGAATGTTCTCATATCGCTCCTGGCAAGAAAAGGAATAGGCATATTTATATGTATATGTCAAGCTATTTCTAATAGAATTAATGACCTTATTAAATTAGTTTTATTTGTCTTAAATTTGACCTTATCCATATTCTAGTATTTGCCAAGGCTTGGCTATCATAGCAATAGTCAAAAGAAAAACACCGGCAGTGAATCTCTGAAAATATTGTCCTTGAAAATAATCCAAGGTTTTGGAGAGTCATCCAAAATCAATGTTCTGTTTGGCAAATAGTTTGCAGGCCCAAACTGGCATTTTGAGTGATTTTGTTGTCGAGAGATGTTCTACTCCAACAGGTGCAACTTCGACAGCGAAAAGTCTAACTAGGTCTGAGTGAATCAGCTACAATCACATTAGCATTATTCAATCATAGCACATCATATTATTCATTAAACATGGCAGTTTGCAACTTCTTAGAACTGTTCTATGAAGACGTTGGCTAGTTTCTGAGGTGTAATATACTGGAATCAGTTGAACAGAAACATAGCTCCAAATGAATGATTATGTTGCTCCATAACATCTTTTAAATAAGCAACTGCTTGCAAACAACTTTGCCATATCATCTTAAAAGGAGATTTGTAAATGTTGTGCTCTCGACTTGTTTGTGCTTCCCCCAAGTGGCCAAACAAAATCAGTTATTACACCTTTAAGTAAAGTTACCAATCTAAACACATTCCCAAATATAGTGCAAAAAGTTTGAGGAATAAGAGTTAATTAAACCTATTTACGGTCTTGATTACCTGTATTGCTATACCATGACAACTACAACCACTAGTAAGTATGCAGGAGGTAAAAGTTTACCTCATAGAAGATAACGTAGAATCATAGAAATGATTAATCATGTTTACAAAGCTGCAAAATGTGATGTAAATCAAATAATATTTTTCACATTTACAGAACAGAATAATGTAAATATTTCAGGTATGGAAATATGTTAAATACATGTTTAATGTTTCATAGCCAGTTAAAAGCCTTTCAGTCATCCAAAATCCAAATCTCTTAAAGTTAGAGAAGGAAATGTTGTAAATCATGTTGATAAAGGCCTGAACAAAACAAAATGACTCCTGAAGATGTTGGCAGCTAGTCTGACACTGCCTGCCAGACCGCTGACATTATGATAAACTGCACTGCATATGCTGGGCCAAATACAACAACCTGACATTTCTACTCAAATGTTGAGGAAAGTAGTGTTCCAAAATCATCTGCTGCAATTTCAAAGATGACTTGTATGAACATTTCTACAGGCAAATACAGCTGCATGTAATCATGTTTTATTTAAAAAGCACAGAGGAGCATAGATTGAAAATATGATGGACCTAAGATTGAAACGTGAGGTACCCTTTAGCTTTAGGATATATTGCATTTTTCTGAACAACACATATGAGCCTGCTGCCTATGTGATAGTTAGATGGAGCTCTCTCTTAGCAGTGTCTCTAACTGTCATTCTGATCAATAATGCACAGTGACTGACGATATGCAGACCAAGATGGATTTTAAAGGTACCCCGTAGAGCTTTCTTCTAATCTAATCTAATATCATCTCGGCTAATCCATCAATCATTCAATCTATAAAACGTTAGAAAAAAACGTTGTGAAAATTGTCCGTCACAGTACCATAGAGCCTAAGGTGAGGTCATCAAATGTCTTGTCTTGTCCAACAAATGATCCAGAACCCCTAAATATTCAATTTATTATAATATAAAATATATAATGCAGATTTGAGAACCTTGAACAATCAAACTGTTGGGATATTTGCATGAAAAAGGACTTAAATAATTAGTTCTCTGTCAATCAACTAATTGATTAAATGAGTAATCGTTGCAGCTCTAGTTTACATTCAGTATTTCTCACCAGTGCATTCACCTGGTCATCTTCTTCCTCGTGTTGTATGGCTTGCATACATAACACATGGCCATTACCAACCTCTCCAGCCAACAGGAATATGCATTGTGTCCTCGTGCATGTGCTGGTAAACTGCAGATACACACAGAAACAAAAACACTGCTGCTCATCAACATTTTGTTGTTCCTTTTTTGCAGAAGCAGGTGTGGTCGGGCTGCTGGGGGTCAGGCGACTATGTCGAGCTGCTAGGAGGAAATGGGGTGGACACCTCTAAGATGTTCCCTGTAGCTGACCTCTGTTTCTCTCTCAGTGGGCTCGGTGAGTCAGAACCCCTCCAGTTTACTTCCAGTGTAAATCTTTGATTTCTATCATAACAGCTGTTGTCCATCACAAAAGCTTACTATTCTATGCTATTCTATGCTATGCTATGCCTAGGCTCACTATTTTCAACTTTTACCGAAAATTAACGATGTCAAGACATCAACACATTTAACTATGTATATTGACAAAAGCATTGAATTTAAAGTCCATCTGCACATTATGATCTCACACAAAACACTGTTCACCTCAGTGTTAGAGCAGCAGGATCCTGTCATTGTGAGGACAGTTCAGAATATGCTTCCAATAATAGACAGATTATGCTGCAGATGAGTGGTTCAAAATAATAACTTCCCGCACATATCTGCAAATTGTATTTTAGAAACTAATTTTCAGTCGATTTTGAAAAAAATAAATACTAATAAATTCCTATATTTTCTGAAATAAACCATACCATCACCATACACTCACACTCAGCCCACAAAAGTGTTTAATAACGAATCTTTTATTGAAATTGGAAGAGCAATACCTATATTTTGAATTGCAATATGCTGTATTATACATCTTTACTATACTTACACTATCTTTATTGATTTATTACGATCTGGGTGGATTGGTTCAATACACTTCACAGACAGAACAGACACACACACTTGTCATACCCAGGCTAAGACAGGCTGGCTAGACAACAAGAACGCTCTGTATGTGATCCAGTGTAAAGCATCTGTTTTTCTCTTTGGCCCCTCAGCCCAGATGAAGATTGGTTGTGATAACTCGGTGGTGAGGCTGGTGTCCAGTGGGAACTATATCAACCGTGTTTCCTTCCAGTACCGACTACTGGAACACCGTGAGCTCCCCAAGACCAGAGAGAACAGTCTGGATAACTTCTGCGCCGTGGAATGAGATCACACACATACACACACACACACACACACACACACACATTTGTTAACGTGCACACACACACAATCACCCAACTCTCTGTAAATACACCAGTTTGACGAATGTCGTCAATAAATATTTTGTATTGTATTTGCCAAATATTTTATTTAGTGTTAACTTTGATCATAGCATATTTATTTGAGGAATTATTTTAATTCATCTCAAATTTTTAGATGATGGTGTACTTGATTGTTTCCTTTCGTTAGTTTGTCAAGAAAATCTGTGATACATTATATTTCTTGGCAAGAGCATATATTTCAAACCTTCCCTCTGTTGTTCTTAGTTTATATCAGTTTCAGTATTCTTTGGGAGGTTTTACATCTCTGTTGTCTATTCTGTTTATATTGCCTTGGCAATTTAAAAATAAATATGACTTGCATGATAAAGCACATTGTTAATCTTCTGCTTTTGTGAGTCACTCTGTTTTTATGAGCTTTCCTCCATTTCATTATAGACATGAATGTTTACTTGGTGTTTATTTTACTAGAATGCTTCTGCATGGTTCATCCATCATACCCACAGTCACATTACTATTATGTTTAAATCTGAAAATGTGGGAATGTTTTTCAGTCTAGTCCAGCACTATATACAATACGTGATGTGCTTATGTGTGCTTGGTTTTAATGTTAATTTATCGGGCAGAGAATTTTTTTTCCAACAAAACTTTGCACATTTTCATACACAAGTTACTTTGAGCACTCTTTTTCGTTGCTGGTTTTGAGCTGGTTGATGAAGGAGCGTTCAAATCTTGCTTCTTTAGCTAAGCTAGTGAACCTGCTTTGGTCCAAACTGAAATATCTGAGCAACTTTCAGATGGACAGTCGTGCATTTTGTACAGATATACCCAGATGATAAATCCTAATGTCTTTGGTGACCCCTTGATTTTTCCTCTAGCGCCACCAGTTACAGTTTTAAGTGACTTATCTCTGATAACTCTGAAAACTATTCTGATAACTTTGGTGATATCTCAACTTTTCATCTAACAATATCATCAGGTCCAAATTTTTATTGGTCCATTACTTTGACAAATGTCTGCAAAACAATGACATCCCTATTAGCCTAAACTGTACTTTGTGTTTAGTGCCAATTAGCAAATGCTGGCATGCAAACATGCAAAACTAAGATGACGAACATGGTAAACATACGCTGAACTTCAGCAGGTTAGCATTATCATGGTGAGTGTGTTAGCATGCTGGCATTTGTGTTTATCTCAAAGCACCTCTGTTCCTAAGACCAGCCTCACAGGGTTGCTAGCATGACTTGCTGCCTTTTATCAATGGTGTATGGTTCTAATAAATATTATGAGGTATGTGCTTAAAATCCTAACATACTGCTACTGGACGTTGAGCCAGTGACTGCGGATGCTGAAGTGAGATGCTTCCATAGTGTTAACACAAAAATGTTACTATTTATGCAGAAAAATGGTCATTTGTACACCTCTAGAAGACTCTAGAAGACTATCGTTCTAATTTTAGATTCAATACTCGCAGCTAGTCAGGGAATATGTCACTGATATACTCAGTGATATATTTGTATATATAAGTATAATGTAAATGTGTATGCGTAATCCAGTGTATTAAAATATGTCCTTGGCAACCAGTAGTAAGCAATGACGCATGCATTTCTCTTATTTTTTTGTAATCCAATCTGTTCCAGAGACAAACTCTGAAATAGCATCCATAGTGGTTGATCACTGCGCAAAATCACAATCAAGAAAGGCTTGATACAGAGAGCAGAGAATAATACACCACAATGTTCTTAAACTGTAAGAATACACGTTTGCATTTGACCCCTCTCCATCACTGACTGTTTAGTCTTAATCTTTTACATACTGTACAATTGTGGATCCTCAGTCTGAATGAATGTGCTGCTCTTAATGGGATTATCCCACAAGCCTCAGTGCTCTTATTCCCCTCGACATCCTTCTAACTAGCTCGCTTTTGATCTTCTCCTTATGTGGAATTAATCTCAAACCTGCTCAACCATGATGATTCAATTAACCAGCGGATGTCTTTTTTCGCTCGATGTGTTGTAATTTTCAGTCTTCATTAGAGAATGAAATGCACTTTGGATGCCATCTAAAGGGATAAAGTCTGATTATTTGTTTCTAGCAGTGCGCACAGCAGTCTTGAATACATATGTAATGTATTTATAGTGGACTGTGATGGTGGACTGGAAGTGAGTTTGTCACTTGTCTGGCCTAAAGGAGTCACAAGTCCTTGTGGATGAGATGTGACCCTGTACAGAAAGAGACACGCTTTATTAATAACATTGGAATGTTTATTTGGAATATTATTCATACTGGACTAGTTATGTAATACACTACAGAGAAAAATCTGCTTGTTGTCCTTTCCCTCCATTTCTATTCTCCATCAGTAAATTTTCTATGATAGTTTGTTTTGGGCTATCATGAAATTTCTTTTTTTTCCCCTTTTGAGCACATTTCAACTGACTCACACCCCCACAGTCAAGGCTAATTCAACAAACACCAACTACAGCACAGAGGTTGTGGTTTCCTAACCGACTTGCTCCTCAACATTTGCATATAATCACAAACTTGTATCTGAATAGTACTATCACATAGTCTAAATAACTTCTGTGCACACTTGCCTCAGTGGTGGAAGAAGTATTCAGCCCTTTCTTAAGTAGTGTTACCAAAGTGCAAAAACATTACAAGTTAAGTAGAGTAAAAGTACTGAGGCATTATCAGCAAAATGTTGCTAAGATTTTATGATAACAGTAGTCAAGCGAGCAGAACGCCCCCTGGTGGTGTTTTATTATTATGTTTACATATTATATCATTGGATTATTATCACTGATGCATGAACAAGTAAACAGTGTTTTAGAGTTACAGCTGTTCAAGGTGAAGCTTTATAGCTTTTATAGAGAGATACTGGTTCATTGGGGCATTTTAATCCCAAAGCAGAAAGAACTTGTAACTATAGCTGTCATATAAATGTACTGGAGCAAATTCCAACAACTTCCTCACAAATGTATAATTCAAGTATAAAGAAGTATACCATGGGGACACTGACGTAAATCACAAGTACTTCAGAGCTGTACTTACTGTAGTACTGGTAAAGGTGCTTAGTTAGTCTCCACCACGGCTCTGCATTATGCAACATGTCATGAAAGTCCCCAAGATAGACTTGCAGATCTGTTAGTTAAAGGTAGTTGTGTGTTTCATCTTCTATGAGAATGTTTCAGGTTTCAAGTTTATTTCATTTATATAGCAGTTTAAAAAGCAAGCTGCTTTTGCACCAAAGTGCCTCACAAAGGCAGACATACAGTATCTAAAGACATATACCACATAGATGCGCTTAGGTGTTTTGAAAATCAGGCAAGCGTAAAATAGAAACATGTTTGAGTACAATTTAAACCAAAGGAATCTAATAAAACAGGTTAAACACAATTAAAATCCAGAGAATAAAAATAGGTCTTAAAGTGCATCTTTAAAACATCGTCAGAGTCCGCCTGTCTAGTGGTCTTATTCAGGCTATTCCAGCTACAGAAAAAACTCTGTTTCTGGCAGTTTACCATGAGCGGGTGGAAGACTTAGACTTTAGACTTTTCTTTATGTGATCCCCCATAGGGGGACATTCTCATGTTACAGCAGCAACAATAGAACAGGGAGAGTGAAAAGAAGCAATAGTAGAAGAAAAAATAGCAATAGCAAAATAAATATAAATATAAATATATGGCTGTGATGAAATAAATATTTACACTATGGGATATTTACACTTTGGTTCAGAAATGTACAGGTATGGACAGGAATGAAGGAATGGAATGACATGGATGGAAAACAGTGTATTAACATCAGCCAGTGATGCTGGTGTTAAAGAGTCTGATGGCTGATGGGAGAAATGACCTGCGGTAGCGTTCCTTCCTGCAGGGTGGGTGCCTCAGCCTGCTGCTGAATGAGCTGCTGAGGGCCCCCACAGTCTCATGCAGGGGGTGAGAGGGGTTGTCCATGATGGACTTGAGTTTTGTTAATGTCCTCCTCTCACCCACCTCCTCTATGGAGTCCAGGGAGCAGTCCAGGACAGAAGCGGCCCTCCTGACCAGCCTGTTCAGTCTCTTTCTGTCCCTCTCCGTGCTCCCTCCTCCCCAGCAGACCACTGCATAGAGGACTGCAGACGCCACCACAGAGTCATAAAAAGTCCTGAGCAGAGTCCTGCACACTCCAAAGGACCTCAGTCTCCTCAGCAGGAGGAGACGACTTTGGCCCTTCTTGTACAGGACGTCTGTGTTGTGAGACCAGTCCAGTTTGTTGTTGAGGTGAACACCCAGGTATTTGAGGGTCTCCACCCTCTCAATGTCCAGTCCCTGGATGTTCACCGGTGCAGTCTAGGATGTCTTCCTGCGGAAGTCAATCACCATCTCCTTTGTCTTGCTGGTGTTGAGCTGAAGATGGTTTAGCTCACACCAGTCAATGAAGCTGGAGACAACCTCCCGGTACTCCCTACCCTACGATGGCTGTGTCATCGGAGAACTTCTGGAGGTGACAGCTCCCAGAGTTGTAGCTGAAGTCCGAGGTGTACAGGGTGAAGAGGAAGGGGGAGAGTACTGTCCCCTGTGGGGTCCCTGTGCTGCAGACCAGAAGCCAACGTCCCACAACGTGCAAATGTTCCTGTGTCACCTCCCATGTTCTTATAGTGTAAATAGCTTGTTTTCAGTGGCATGAACAGTACTACTCCAGATGTTGTTATTTTTAAAAGATTCAGGCCTTTTTACAGCCTGGATCATATTTTCATAGTTTTGGCTGTCGTATATTTTGGTTTTGATAACATATTACATAACAACTTAATTAGTGTCCATTTGAAAGAATGCTAACTAAAATATCAGGGATACTGTGGAGGCTACTAAAAGCGTTCTGGGTTGAATACATTCAATTCAAAATTAATACAAATAAAATTGGATTTATTACTTACCACCAGTTCTTATTAACTCTTCTGTACATCAACCAGATTTAAACTCATAAACCCTATTTAGATAATAACTAAAGATTAGTTTCATGTTACTGCCACTTTTAGAGAATCTTTCATCGCTTTCCTCATACATGAGTAGACAGCGCTATTGTTTGCTTATAGAATCAGTTGTAACTCATAAATGGTAATGATGGAAGAAGGAAGATCTGGTGAACATCTGGTGATCTACAGCATCTGGGGTTTGCCAACAGTCAACAGACGAATATTAATTTTCCACATAGTATAATCCAGCAAAAGCAAAAACAACGTGATGTTGAGGTTTAAAATGTAAGAGAAGCCAGAACGATCAAGCATCTGGAGCCTTTTACCTGACAGCTTGGCTCATATTGGAAGTTGGAGTGACTTGCAGGAAATAGACCCCTGCTGATATGTAAATATATATGTTTTGCATGCCTGATGGAAGGAGTACAAATCAAGCTTACGTCACCGACAGATAAATAAAGATAGTCAGCATTTACATCCACAAATGAACGTTCACTGGGGGAAACACACGTGTGTATTGCTCAATATATTAGCTACCAGTTTACATGTGACCTCAGCTCTGTGGCTCTCTGTGCCTCATTATAGGGCATTAAATCAATCGCCCTCACAGTTCACCATAGGCAGCTGACCCCAGCACAAACATATCACCACAAATTACATACAGCACATTGTTCACACACTGCTTGTGTGTGATATACTTTAATGTGTCAGTCTGTTATGACTCGCTGTCCTGAAAAATGTAGTTACACTGAACTGCATCTGTTCAGATTCATTTAGGGATTTGCAGCTGCTACATATAAACAATGATAAATATTTTTATACATTATCAGTTTGATGATGCTCAGTTAATTGACAACATGACTCATAAAGCTAAATTTACAGTAATCCTAATGTGCAACCTCTTTTTTTTTTTAGAAAATATATTTTTATGCTTTGAATGATCTGATGTAGACATACATACTAACAGTTTTACAGTGATTAAAGTCTTAATTATCAGTATAGATTAAAGAGAGGTTTTGCGGAGTTCATTTAAAATCTGCTGTCAGCATTAGTTCACAATAATACATTTCTACTACCTCTTATGGATGACGTAAAGTGCTTTGAACTGCGATGAATACAGTTTACACACAGGGGTGGAGGAGTTGCGTTCTGAAACTGGAGTGGTTACATAATGGTTAAACCCCAGTTGTTTTGTTTTGCCCTTCATTTTGCAGACCACATTACTTCAAGAGTGACTGAACAAAGGAATGTAAGTTTATTTGCAGTCACAGTGTAATGAATCCCTTTGAATAGGGATCAGGGCTGATGATAATCAGGGTGCGGTCTTGATCTGCTCTTTCAGAGGAGAACATCAAGCCAATTGGTAATAACTTGACTATGACTTTATTTTAAAAAATGTCTATTAATTATATAATTGCAATGTAATTAGTCCAGTAAATCAAACTGTGAACCCGGCCACCTATTAGAAAATTGGTCTGTGGCTTTTAATGGAGCATTTTATTATTTTACATCACTCAAAGCTTGTTTCGGTTTTGTTTTGGTTTGTTTGTTTAGTTTTGTTATGGTTGGTTACAGGATACTTGTTTTACTGACTGATAATTTACCATTCTCAACAGTTCCTACACTGCCCTCTATTGCCTCATTTCATTAACTACAAGCAGGATGATGCATTGAGATTTTTTCCAAACAAGATGTTATATGTACATAGGCCATCTGCAGTTTTCCTGTGTGAATGTAGTTGTGCTTTATTGGTTTTTGGTTGTTTTTTAGATTCATGAGCAAAGATAATCGAGTTATGGCAGTATGTGCCGTCTCACAGGAAAAAAGGTGCACAAAGTTGTTGTTAAAATGCCATCAGTATTTTCAAAGAAATGAATAGTTATTTTGCAAGGCCGGATAATTTTTTTGGTACAATCTATATACAAATGTTTCAAAATATTTCTTATCTGTTGAAATTGTCCTACTCAGGTACCCATCAGAATAATCACAGACATACAGTGCAAAAGACAGATTCTTTTCTGTCCACCTGGATTTCTGATTTCAAATGCTGCATTGATATAAATAATATATCTCAAAAGCTGTGCGATGCTCAGAAGATGATACCAGTGTGCTCACTCCACTTTTGAACACTCAAAGCACAAAAGGAGATTTTAACAGCATGAGGATGTAAAAGTGAGGATGTTAAGCTTTAAATGAAGAGTGCAGTGATGCCGATGGATGCTAAAAGGAAAGGGACAAAGACTCCGGTGAGTTTTGCTCCATTACACAGGTCTTCTGCACAGCAACTGACACCCATGGAATAAACTCTGTTGCACATATCACTTCTCATGCATTCTTTGGTGACCATATTTTCAGCAACTGCAATAGGGACAGACAGGAAATGTTCCATTAAATAAAGTTAAAATGTGTGATAGGCATCCATAAAGCTTACCAAGGCTATACTGAATTTTACTGATGCAACCGTAAGAATCCACAATGCAATGCAAACCATTATATACAGAGTAGATAGTATTAAAGCCGGTGATAGTGATAGTGAATTCAGCTTACCAATAGTGGTGGCACAGCGGTCGTAATGATCAGGACAGTTCCACGCCTGATTGCAGGTGCCGGGGTTTGCACCCCAGCAGGTAATACACTTTAACGCATTCACTGCAGGCAAAGAAGAATGAAATATGTCCACACTGGCCAGCAAAAATAAACACAATTTCTACATTAATTTCTGCACTGATTATTCACTTCTTTACTGCTCTTACCTGCTGACAGCATCATACAGATGAACACCAAAGTCACACACAGCCTCATTTTGAGTCTTTGATCAGATGGGAAAATGCAGAGAATTGAAACGTCTCTGACCTCTGATGTCAAATGAGCATTATTCCTGGTTTCATTTATAGCCTCTAAAAATGTTGGCTTACTACCAACAACCAGTTACATGAGGGCCTTGCACGCTTGGGGAGTGTCCACCAGCTATTCTTTAATGTTGATCATTTATTGTACACATTTATGGCTCTCTACAGTCCCACCAATTCATCACCAAATGATTGACCAACCCTTTCGAATTCAAAGGAATTCCAGTGTCAGTAAGAGTTTGCTTAACTTGAGTATTTTAAGAAACTTGAGGAACTGTATTTGTCCTCTTGTGTAAGGTACTAAAGCTAAAGACCAAAGCTGCCACACCTGGAGAAGTGAGTGTGTAACCAATGTTTATGCAGCCACAAAGATCTGCAAAGACATTGGAAAAATATTCAGATCATATCTATAAAAACTGCCTCTTGTAGGCTTCCTTGAAATATTGCATATACTGATAATACACTTTAAGTGGTTCAAAATCCTGTGAAGTATAATCTGGCTATTCACTTTCCCTGCTCAGCTTCTCCAATTTTAGCATCCATCAAATAAATCCTAGCCTCCCTCTGAATGTAATAATTGCAGCATTAATTCTTTACTAACACACACTCATAGTTTCTGAGCTCTTTAGTGTAGATCTCTAATAGCATTAATACATCTACGTCATTAATCTGGTGCCAGAAAAGGAACAGCGACTCAGAAAACCTCCTTTAGAGGCAGGATTTAAAAGGACCATTCCCCCAAATAATTAGAACACTAATTTCTAATGGCAGGATGCCTTTATTTATAAAGCATAATCCCTACTTCCTCTTGCCTAAGCATGTAAAATGAGGTGAAAGTGGCTATGTTATAGTATTAAGCAGCCACCTATGTTTGTTCAGTGTGGTGTCTGTCAGTAATGAGCTTGGCCTTTTACCCCTGGATTAACAACCTTGTATAGGAGACAGGTGAGGTCTGAGTGCCAACTTAACCACCAGCTGTTGAGAAGTGATCCATCCATTTTTATTCCTTATGGTATTCTTTTCATAGTTGTTAGACAGAGAAGAAAATCTGATCATCAGAGGAACATGAACCTGCTTGCTACAGTCTTTGTGAGTCCGAGTTACAAAGGTCATGACATTAAAGTCCAATATAACTCCATCTTATTAAGTCTGGCAGTCGGCCATGGCCTGATAACAACATCGCTGTCTGAGGAAGAGAAGGAACTAGCAGAGCAGTGGGAGGTCAAGTCTGAGTGTGATTGTGTCGTGTACTTTATATGTGCTTGAGTTGTACATTCTTTCCTGTTTGACCTTGCTGCAGCTCTATTATCTTGTTGGGTTTTTTTTTTATCAATTTACTGTAATTATGGTTTTATATAGCTAACACTTTCTAATCGTATCTAATATTTTGTTTGTTAGATTTCCACGTGGTAAATTAAATATATAACTTAGCTGGATTTGATTTAGAAGCAGTGGTTAAAGATGTATTCAGATCCTCTTCTTAAGTAAAAGTACTAATGCAAGAATGTAAAAATACTCCATTCACAACCTTAATCAAAGGTCCCATATTATGTTCATTTTCACGTTCATACTTTTTTTTAACGTTTACATGGTTTAATGTTCAAAAAACACATCATTTTCCTCCTCCAGACATGGCTGCTGCAGCTGTTTTCAGACTCTTTCTGCACGCTATGTTTAGAAGAGCAGAACAGTTTGTGTGCTTTGTCTTGCCGTTGTTCATCTCTGTGTTACCAGGAGCTGGCGTTACTGAGGAAAGCACAATGACGGACAGCGAGGTGGATTCGAGGTTTCAGTCAGTATAGAAGTATTAAAAAGCACAGATGCCTGCTGTAGCAGACTGAGGTGGGGCTAGTTTTTACTCCCTTATTAACCATTTGCAAGACTTTAAGTCATGTGTGAGATGATTGATGGAAGATGAAAGAAGGAAAAAAATTACATTCATTTGTGTTTTCTTTCCTCTGATCTTTGCATTTTCATGAAAAATTGGATAATTTGGCCTCAAATTATTTAATGAAACCATTTGAGAGTTTTAGATGGGAAATGTCTCTTTAATGGAACTCAGACACGTCTGAAGTGTGACAAGGATTGGACTTTTTATGAAGGGGCCACAAGACAAAAGGTATCTTACACTATTTTGAAATGCTTTTAATATAGAATCATAATCTAAGAAGTAACTAGTAACAATAGCTGTCAGGTAGTAGTGGAGCAGACACTACAATATTTGGCTCTGAAATACAGCGGAGCAGAAGTATGTAGTAACATAAAGTACAAGTACCTCAAAATTGTACTTAAATAGTTATTTGCCAGCTCTGTTGACAGGCTTGGTACTTTTTCATGTTTTAGGTTTAAAGTAATTTTTTTAGTTCTACATCTTCAAACATGTAAAGCACCTGCCTATAATACATTTCAAGTCATCAAGAGAGTTTATTTTGTTTAAGATTCATTTACATGTAATGAATATATTGTGCATGTAAGTCAGTACAGTGCTACATGCCGTGAATATCTAAGACCAACAGCTTAACAACCAGCGGTTGGAGCGCGTGCTCTCTTCCAGGATTCCCAGCGGGGGTGATGTTCACTTCCTGAACTGAGGGATGGGGGAGGGGATCTTGATGTCTTGCCCCTTCTCCAGCCTCTTCTCACATTCAATTAGGTAGTTTACACCATCAATCACTAATTGCACCAGCTCGACCTGTGGAGACATGGTAACTTGTGTCAAAAATCACATGATCGATATGTACAACCTGAATAACAAACCAAACCACTATCGGAGTGCAAATAAGTGAAACTAACTGGTTTGGTTAAAATGAACTGAGTATATTTTCAAATTCAGCTTTTGAAATTTTGAAATTTTACTTATAATTTTCTTTACTACATTGTCATCACAAACTACTGCACCTTCTGTCAACTGTTATTCCCCCAGTAGTTTTGGCAAGTTCAACTAAGACAAGGGAATTTTGTTCCCACAGTTTGGCCTTTCAGGCAGGGCTCTCTATGCTTTGGTGTGGTTGTCAGACTCTAACCACAACCATAACACAGACAATAACCATCACCATATGAGCTTTAACAGCCTTTGATTGGCTGCTCCAGCTTGAGTCCTTCATCACAGCCTGTGAGGAAGAGCAACATGGAAGGCTCAGCTCAGGAAACAGAAGTCTTCTAACCTCGATTGGCACATCCCTGCCTGGATTACAGATTACAGAACAGCGGGGGAGCCGTTATTTGCAGGCCACACCTGCTGGGATGTCTGCACTCCTCTGTCTGGCTGTGCCTGCTGCTCATTTCTACTTTTACTTCAGTTGCTCTCCTCTTCAAGTGTTTACCTCTGACTTGCCCAGACGGTCAAGGTTAGAGATGTCAACAATGTCTCCAGTAGCAGCTGTGTCCACACCTCCTGTGCCTCTTTTCTGTAGCCTCAGGTTATCCAGGATCTTTTTGAAGCGAGGGTCCTAGGTCATAAACATCACACACATTAAATCATTTTCAGACTTGATAATTATAATACAGGAGTGAATGTGTGTCCTTGTGGAGGCTGTCATTTACTGCCAGTGTGTTTGCTGCAGTACCCTGCTGAGCATGGGCAGGCGAATATGCACGCCAGCCCTGAGCCCGGTGCCGAGGTTGGAGGGGCAAGTGAGGATGTAGCCCAGACGCTCATTCCACATGAACTCCCAACCTCTCTCCTGAATTAGCTGCTCCACCTAAAAGTTACAAGAAAAGACTATTTATATTTTTACTTTTTTGAGCACACATATTAAAGATAAATGCAACAGACTCTGGAGATACATACTTTTTGGCCAACGACAAACATTTTAGCAGATAAATTAGCCCTGTTTCTTAATTTTCAATGGGTTGTTTTTACTATATATTCTCTTTTTATTGCTTATTGTTTCAATACAACTTTTAAGGCAATGATTTTGTGAAGTCTTTAAAACACTTTATGTTGCACTAAGATAAACTGCATGGACTATTTCAATTGGGGAGGAAATGGTGAGCACATGCATACTTGCTTAAGACCTCTGCAGAACCTTTCAAACACTCTCTTCATGTTTCCTCCTTTCTCCATGGATATGATCCTTGTGTGGTCCTCCTCATTGATCCAGATTAAGAAGTTCTTCTCGTTGTTGTGCCTGAGACAATCAGGAGGGTAGAATCAATGGGTTTTGATTGCCGTGTTAATGCATCAGCTGATACAACTGAATAATTGGAGAATAAAAAAATATTTCTTAATTCCACTCAGCAGAGCAAATGTCTGAATTGCCAGGCTAGTTATTGACCATGAATGTGCAGGTGGGGAGGGTGGGAGTCACACTACTTTATCAAAAGTTATGGAGCTAAAGGAAGAAGAAAAAAACAGAGGCAGAGGAGAGTAAAATTTGATTAGTGCAGAGCAGCTGTTTGAAAAGCGTGAAAAGAATGAACAAGTTATTCAAACAGGAGATCAAGTAACAGGAGATCAATCTTGGGTCTGGATGAACAATAAGTGCAAGTTTCAGGATACTGACAGCCACATATTAAGCACTAAAGGTATGTATTGTAAAACTAATGAAAAAGATATGTTCAATTTTAGCATTCAGTGAGTCTGAATCTGCCTTGTAGCAATGGGGGCACAGTGTTTTCCACAAAATCTGGTTTACATATTCTTACAGAAGAACAGTGTCATTTAATTCTGCTGTATAATCCATTACTTTCCAGTCACATTGGTCCAACTGTAACATGGTGGTGCGTAATGGTGACTGATGTCAGACAGTATTCCCCAATCCCTCCTAAATAGGTGTACCTAACAATTTGGTAAAGATCATCAAATAAAACACTGCTACGTTGTCAAATAGAAGTTATGGAATGACTGTCACAAATCGTATAAGTTATCAGCTAGCAGTAATCTTATTAGTGTTGCTGTTACTGTCTCTGTAAACTAAAAATCTAGTTGTCCCAAGCACAAACCAACTACTAGTGATGGCTGTGAATAAACTCATGACCACTATTCAAAATTCTGTGGCATATTACTTCAAAAACTATGTTTCTTGGCACTCAAGGCAACTGTGACTACATACAACTACAGCTTTTGCAGGTTCTATAAGCAACAAAAACATTTTTAATTCTTCTAGACTTTTCCTAGCCTTACCAGATCCCACGAGCATCAGGCCAATCTCTGGCCATCCCAGCTGCCGTGAGCAGAGGTGACACAGGTTTATCAAACAGGAAGTGCTCCTGATTGGCCAGTACAGGGACAAAGGAATTGGGGGCATTAGATGACAAAGGTCATCAAAAAAGTACAGAAACCAACCATGTCTCTCAGTGTGTATGGGAATGTGTGTGACTGTGCACTAACATCAATGAGCTGTTGCTGCTCCCTGTCAGACATCTCTCCTAGGCTGTAGTAGCGCCCGGACAGGTCTCCTTTCAGGCCAGCCAGAGCTGTAACAACTACACGCTCCACTTCACGGCGCTCAGAACGTGTGCAAGCAGGGGGAAGACTCAGTCCACGGATGCTGCGCCCGGTACGAACACGAGATGACAACACGTAGCGCTCATCAAACATTCCTGAGGTGACCTGAGGAAGAAAGGGTGTAAGGTCATCGTATGTAGGAGTGGATACAGGAAATGATCATGGACAAGACCATTTGATGCAGAGAACAAAGTGAAGAGATATGCAGGTGTAACATACCTTGGAAGCATCCAGGTCAGTGGGGTGCTTCATTATGCGAGGGTCATAGCCATTGTGTCTATCCTTGATCACAGGGTCAAAGATCTCAGCAAATACCTGATGGGAAAAATCACACACTCAGTTTTCTCCATTTTAGGACTTAAGACAAAACAACTTACAGCAAGTGTTAACTCCAACCTCATAGCTCTCCTCATCCCCTGCCACCATGCCCACAGTCTTGATGTATGGGTGTCCAGGGTTGTCCACCCCAGTCTGGATGCTTTGGTCCAGGGTCCAGTCGTTGGGGGTTTTCTTGTCCCTCAGGCGCCCATAAATGGCAGGAGTCAGGGCTATTGCCATGCAGTTGTTGTGCTTCCTCAGGTCAGGGAAATCAGCACTGCAGAAAGAACAAACTAACTTAATACTATAACTACTAGTGGAGCTGTTTTCATAGTCCAATATGCCACCCCTCCAAGACAAATATTTTTTTAAAGACTTCTTGTAGTTTGCTTTTGTGGTGCTTCAGTAGCAGAAATGTTTGCAGTTTTCTAACTACATATACAAATATATATAGTACCTTCTTATTTTGTCCATTCATTGTTCAGTCTTTAAGATGTGCTAATATGAGTTGCTATAATTCATGAGGGAGACATTGCCAAAAAAAATTTACTGTGTGCAGATCTATCTATGGTGACAGAAACAGTTTAGTCGAAACTCGGCAGGGAGAAACACACAAATTTACTTCAGTTCACTTTGGATCAGAGAGTTTTTCTTTGCTTGTATATCTTTATGCATTGTGTCTCAATAACCTCAAACATTATCGTAAAAAATCTTTTAATTTTTTGCACATACTGCTGGTTTGGAAGTCTGAGACTGACGTACTGAAATGTCTAACATTTTTCATTTTGCCATTATAACTAGTTAATCAGCTGCTTTAATATGTTCTTTGATGGAAATAGGAAATGTTAGACATCTTGGCTGTACATTGATGATAATTATTGAGACGCCTTACAAATACACACAAACACACTCACACACACACGTACCTGGGTGGATAGAGCCTCTTCTTGTCAGCGGCAGCAGTGCTGTCGCTGAGGAGGTATCCAGATGCCAGCGTGCCAGCTCCAATGCTGGCCAGCATCACTGCTGTGTTACGGCCAGACATCACACGGGTGAAAGAATTCGCCATGGTTACGTGGTCTTTGTTGTTACCTGGTGAAAGGTCAGACGGCAATGGTGACTTTCCATCAACTTAAAATGTACATTATTTATTTACCCAAAGATTGCAATTTCCACTGGAGCAGCCAGTGTAAGATGTTGAATTACTCCTTTAAAACTGACTACATCTTGTGTGAACGTACTGTAACTGAGTTTCCCACTGGACACCAAAGTTTAAATATCCACACAAATTGTGGTTATAGTCGGTTAAAGTCTTATTTGGCTCATAACTGTAACTGTATGTGTTCATGTTTATTTGCACCACTTTGTATCATACTGAGCAGCTGGTTTCAACAAGCCTGAACTTTACAACATCTTGTCTGAATGTCACAGATGGCTTTCAGATAATCGGGAATCAGATTGTTAAACCAGACTGCGCACAGAGGAGAGCAGGAAGACAAAAAGCTGTATTTGTTGTACAAGTTTATGATAATACTGTGTATATTCAAATATCTATACAGTGGTGAGAATGTACAACATGGTGTAAGTTTATGAACATGAAAACAGAGGGATTAAAGTAAACAAAGCCTTAACAATGCATTTTTTATTTTATTTAGATTAATTCTTATCTAATTTAATGGTTATGGTTTCTGTGTTTAGATGACTATTGACAGTGCTGCAGGACTTGAAATATATGGTTACGTTGTGTGTTTGTTGCTCTGAGACACAGGAAGGATACAAATGCAAGCTGGTAATACCTTTCCGGAGCTCCGAGCCAAAGAATTTCACACAAATGTACTCGTACAACCGTTAGTGACAATAAACATCGTGGATCTTGAATATTCCCAATGTGTGTAATACAGTTCATAAGTTCAATTCAATTCAATTCTTCACTTACATTCAGATGTATTAACATCTTCAGTACTACACACGTAGACTCAACTGCTATTACATTAAGCTATGAAATGCTTAAGGAACAAATAGTCCTGCAATCTATGTGATGGGATTATTCTAGAAGCAGACAGAAGCCCTCTGATTGGTCACCTTGTTTGAGTCATTAGCTCAGGTGATCAGATGATTTGTGATTGGTTGCTGAAAGAGATAATGCCATATTGATATAATAGGTCATTGCCCTTCCTAACGCCTGTCAGCCTGATAATGTCAATCAAATATCAGAACTGACAATCACATCAAGCAAAGAAAAATATTACAGCATTATAAACTGCAGCATAAATTAATATTACATCACTCCTATGAGATGCTGCAGTATCTTTGCACATAGCTCATTATACAAATTCTCTGTCTGTCTCAAGTTATGGGTCAAAGTCACCTGTTTTCCTTCTCACAGACACACACACACATACAGTATTGAAAGTAACAGTCAGTTACAGTAATCTGTGCCAGTTTACATTTGGCATCAGCCCTGGCCATAAAATGCTGAGAAACGAATAGTGACATCTTATGCTGGTCAGCTGAGCTCACCTTCTTTCAGAAGAAAGACCCTAATTTGATCAAAAGCACAAGCAAGTACTGTTTAAAAGTCAGCCTAAACAACAGGTGAAACAGCTACAGTACTTCTCCAGGGAAAGCATTCGAGGATACTAGGGCAGGAAACACAGATAGAGAAGACCTGCAAGAACAAATACTGAGAGGTGAGGAGGGAGAGTCCACCACTCACCTGCCTGAAGAGAATAGAGGTGGCAAAGGGCCTGTGTGTTTCCTGCAGCTCAGTCCAGTGAGGCTCAAACCTGCAGAGTGAGAGCAGACTCAAGAACAGAGATGGGATCTGAGAGGGAGAGAGAGAGAGAGAGAGAGAGAGATTGGGACACTGTAGGATTAGCCTCTCACTGGACGACAGACAGAAAATCCTCTTTCTACTGTCAGTCAGCATGTCTGCCTGCCTCTTCATACATGCACTCACGCGCATGCATTCTCTCTGTCTCACACACACACACATACAGATACATACATACTCAGTACAGGCATTTTCTTTCATGTACTCGTCTTCACAGTACATACCCCTTTAATAATATAACTGGAGTGTCTTAGCTGCGATACCACTTGCGATACCTGTGATAAAACAGATTAGATAGAGTAAACATTACCTACCATGCTGATCTAGGGCATTCTGATTAAGTTAGTAGGTGAAGAAGTTTTACGTGTTTGGGTGCTTTGTGACACTTCAGCTGGAGGCTCAACCATAATGTTCTGTTTGGGATCTTCTGAAACATCTTAAATGCTCTTATTGTTTTTACCAAATGACTCACCTTCATGACTTGGCCTAATTTTATTTTATCCAATAATCATGATTTTGAACTGGTGTTTCAGTTCAAAATGACACACGTAGTTTGAACCTGGGGTCTTTCTGTGTGGAGTTTGCATGTTCTCCTAATGTTTGCGTGGGCTTCCTCCACCAGTCCGAACACATGCAGGTTAGGTTAATTGGTAACTCTAAATTGCCCAGTAGGTGTGAGTGTGAGTGTGTCAATGGTTGTCTGTCTCTATGTTGTCGTCCCTGTGATTGACTGGTGCTTCTCTCTGGAAAAGGCTAATATTTCACACCTACAGTGTTGTGGTAAACTCAAACTGACTGTCATCCATCTGTCCCACAGAACAGGACTTGAGTTGGTTGATCTGCTATAAAATTCCTACTGAGAGGCAAACACTACAACCTACAACTGTCACCTCCCAGTCAGTTTATCAGAACCACTTGACAGCAGATCCATCACTAACAACTTGGCATATCGCCTCAAACATTTTGCAACTTCATCACTTTGCAAACACTTGCTCAACTTGTCTGGGATTCACACCATACCATTTTATCTTTCACTCCCTCTGTCCTTGTCTAGTCTCTCTCCATTTCCATTATTTCCTGCAAAAAGCTCAAATAGCAATGACAGCTGTTATTCCACCTGTAGATATGAAGTGTTTCCTCTGCATATTTCAAACTCACTTTGATATCATAGGTGGAAAATTAAATACCTTGATTAAAGCATGGATTACATAATGAATCTATATTTATGAATTGACTGCCCAACATCCATAACCAAATCAGCAGTTAGACATTAAAGAGGATGAAATTAAGCATTGTCTACTGTTTTGCATGTTATCATTTAACGGATATACTGCAATAGTTTAAAAAAGAAAAAAGATAATGGCTGAAATAACAGTTGTTGAGGACCTGGAGACTCAAAGCCTCAAAGCTTTAAGACGTTTTTATGTTCTTACAGTGCTACCTGTCCTCTGTCATCTTATCTGCTTGTCATACCTTTGTGTGTAGCCTGTATAGTATAGTACTCTCAACAACAGCAATCATGCAACCTGAGGAATAGCCTTCATATGAGTTGAAATGGAAGCTTTTATTCCAGTTGCAGTTAATAGGCGGCTTCTACAGAAAGTCTACTTCATAAAGCGGAAGCAACTTAATATCGCTGAAATTACAAAAGGAGATGCACAAACACTTAAGGCATGTTGAATTTATTTCCCCTGCACCTACAAGTGAAAAATGCAAACAAATACACAAAAATAATTTTACAGTACAAACATAGCTTCCTGTATTCCCAAACCTGCATGTGAAACAGACACTCAGAAAACGCAGCGCAAAGGACAAGTTTTTACAAATGCAAAGCCTGAAAACATTTCCTCTAATCTAGAACAAGGTTATTGTTTTATGAGGAAAGTTCTCTGTTTTCACTGAGGCCTGCATAACTTCCAACACTGCTACTGCATAACAACAGGCTGTTTTGCAGATGACATAACCTTAAGATTATGCTTGATTTTGTGAGATACACTAAGAGACAAACGTGCCAGATTCGATGCACGAAATATTATTTCTATGCCTTTTAGCAGAGCCTCCCCACAGCTACAGAGACAATATTAATATAGGGAAGCAGAGAGAGAACATACAGGGAGCGTCCAGTCAGACATGCACAACATGCAGCTGTTGTGTCCATGCAGGACAACTATGTTCATCATATCAGCAACACAGAAAACAAATTCAGATTATTCAAATGCTACATTTTTTCAACCATGTTTTGTTTTTTTTAAAATGAAGTTTAAACAGATTTCTTGCAATACAAGAGCCTGGGATGCAAAACTAGAATTCAACATAAAAGCAAGAGAGACAAAAAATTAAAAAAAACAATAAAATCTATATTCACAGCATAACAATTCTTCTTTCTTCATCAATCATATGATATGTATGGAGATACTATATACAAAAATAACATAAATACAGTATCTGATGAAATAAATAGCATGGTAAATAACGATCATACTGTCACTCAAGCAAAGCTACATCTCAGTGAGTGCAAAAACTGTCCCAGCCTACATCCAAGAGTTACACACTGGGACCTGACTACACACGTCAGTATCTCACAATTAGTAAAAGCCAAAAAAAATGTAACTGCACATAAACGCTGCAAAAGCTTTGGGTCAGAAGAGGTTCTAACAATTTTTTAACACTAGAGGGAGATATTTGCTGACAAGCAGATGCTGCAATGACTTTACTGTCTTCACACTAACATGCTACTGTTTAGTCTACATGACCTGTTTTCTGAAAAAATAAGTGAAACTACAGTCAGATTTTTAAAGGAAATCGTAAGATTCCCAAGCAGGAATTATACAAAACTTAAAGCAAGTAAATTGGCAGTTGTGGGGAAATTGACCTACACTCGTGGAAGGCACTGATAAAGTGTTTAATTCTGTATCATTCATGTGGACATTTTTTTAAGAAAAGAGCTCTTTAATGTCGCGGGGAGTCTTTAGGCAAAGACAAATACGGAATGACTTGTTTCATCAATGGAAAAATAAGCCACTTCATCAAATTGTTTTTCATTTTAAATGATCTTTATGTGTTTCATTTGAGTGTTTTTCTACATTATATTTGAAGGCTTAAAGGCATTTTGCCATTCCCAGCCCACTGAGGATGCATAGTGGCTTAGAGAGTCACCCTGGTAAGAGTGAAGCATGCTAAGCTGAGGGTCAGGGGTCAGGTTAAAGGACATTTAGACAGTTACATCCCAAGCCAAAATCATGCAAGTTTTATGCAGTGACTATCGTGACAGAAAGCGTTTTTGGGGCTCTTGCTCCAGGGCATGGCACGGAAATGCACAGGCAACAGAACACAGACAACAGCACAGAGACACGAGCTCAGACATCTCTCTGTCACACTATCTGTATATGCTACATCTCTGTTATGTCCACCACATTTCATCCATTCACGCCATGCTCTCAGCCTTTCCTGCATTCACAGGCCGTCTGAGGAAGAGTGATGTCATGTGCACCACACTATCGACTGAGGAATTGTGAGCACAAACATAGAGACCTGTCATTTCCTCAAAAAACTCATGCAATGCAACCAAAACCTTTTCCTCCCGTTCTCAGTCCAACACCATAGAAATCCTCATGCCCTCTCAGTCTCATGCTTGTTCAACTGAAATCTCTCACTTCAGTCTTTCTATCTCTCTTGTTTCCATTTCCATGTCGCTCTCAAAACTTCCCTATTTCCTCTTGATTGATGAGATTAAGTGGGCATGTTGCCCTCGGGGGTCAGGGTTTGGCAGGCTCCCACTGGCCACAAACACCTGTAACTCAGGCAGGAAGCCTGGGCTCGATCTTGAGCGAGAGATCATAGAGCGTATCTTCATCCATGATGAGAGTCTTATCCAGAAGGTACTGGGTCACCTGGACAGATAATATAAAAGAGGGGAAGAAATTCTGCAAGTTTGAGACCAGCAACCTATATTGAAAGCTACAGCTTCATTTGGCTGTTTTCAATTAAAGAAATATTTTTTTTTAATTTTGTAAAAAAGGTGACTAGATGGCAATAAAAGGTTCTATACAGAGTAAACCAGCAAGTCTTTGCAAATGTTAGCTCACATTGATTTAAGATCACATAGTTGTCTTTATCTACTCGCCACAGTTCTATGATTAGTCCAGCTAATAGCTACAAGAGTTAAACTGACAGTCAGTAATTGTTTAAAGGATGAATGTCTTGTAGCAGAAGATATTATTTACAATGGCTTCTGCAGGGCCATGATGTTAGCTCTTGGGAACGTATTACACATATACATTTCCAGAACTTTTGTAAAGTACTTTGAGTTATAATTTACCATTCTTAAAATGTACTGTAATAAAAGGAACTCCTATTTAAAAAAAATAAGTAAATAAAAAATGTTCATAGAAAAGTACCTTGGCTTGATGCTCTATTCTGTACGGAGTCTGCTGGAACTGTCGGATCTCTCTAATGATGTGGGATATCTGAGGAAAATGTGGAATTCAAGTTGACAATTAAAGTACAATGTACACACACATAGATTTTGTCTATTTCATATGCATGTATGTGCCTACCATTCTCATTTTGGAGAAGTTAACAAGACCTTCCTCAGTAAAATTGGGTGTTCCCTCCTCAATAAAGGCCAGGTCTGTTAGATACATTCCCAGGTATGGCACACATGGAGGGTTGCAGCTGCAGCAAGAAAGTGTAAAGGAACGTGCTTCACAAATTATCTCATTAAAAGCATGTTTTTATCTCATTTGTGGTATATATAATGACGACTCACTTTTTCAGGGTCTCTCTCAGATTTTTAAACCTTCCCTCAGAGGACACGGTCTTCTGCAATTTGTCCATCAGGGCTTTAGTCTGGACACAACCACAAAAATACAAACCATTTCATTAAAATATAATTTAAAAAGATTTTCATGAAGCCCGTGGGACAGACAATACAGTTGCATTAACCTAAGATCCACTTGTTCTTAATAAAAAATGATTACAATGAAACAACAAAATTAAATTTGGTCCTGAACAAGCAGCATGGCTTGGTGGAGACAGACTGTCTGGTGAGTAGATGACTGTGGCTTTAATTGAGTTAGTGCTCATCAAAATTAAGCCAAGAGCGGATACTAAGCATTACAGCTAAATGCCTCTCTGCATTGTCTCTCTCTCTGACCTCTTAAATGAATCAATTGTACCAGGAAAATATACATGTGTAGACACTACAAAGGCAAAGCTAAACGTTATATATACTTATCTTTAAGTAAATACTTATTGACACCTTGGGTTGTGCGTTTTACATATGAAGTCTAGGTTTTATATGTGGATAGGACTGATGGAGAATTACTCCACCTGTTTGCTGACTTTAGCCCAGGTCTTCTTCAAACGGTAGATGGCACTGCGGTTGAGTGCAGATGTGATCTCCAGTACTCCATTGTAGTTGTTGAGACAGCGGCAGATGTCAGCCACAGCAACCCACTTCTCTATGGAGTTGGCCCTCGAGCCCACATCGGTATGGGTCATAATCTGTGATGCCACCAGGTTACTCATCTTCAAAAGGAAAAGAAAAGAGAGTAGAAAAGGACATGTGCTGGATATTTACAGAGGTGCTTAAAGACATTGAAAGAGCTTACATCATTGAAGTGTTGACTAGTTTTCATGATGTACGGCGTCCTCTCTGTCTTATCGACCTTCATCCAGCCCTGGCCCAGGAACTCCCTTAGAGAGGGAGGACAGACACCCATGAGATCACACACACTAAAATTAGCACAGTGGCACAGTAATCTCACAAGATATCAGTAACATTTACTCAAGACTGTGATTTAAGGATATTATCATCACCAGTCAGCAGTGGTTGAAAAGGATTTCTTGAGCTAATGAGGCTTTTAACCTGTTTTACCCTTCTGCATGATATGTAATGGCATGGACTAATATGTGCCAATATACAGAAGAAAATTGTTCTAAATTAGTGTTGGTGAATAGAATCCATTATCAAAGAATAAAAAAAGAACAAATCAATGTTGCAAATAATTAAAAAATGAATTGCAAGTGTTGCAAGCAGTTGTTCCATAAAGCTGAGTTTACCACAGAGTGACATCAAT
This sequence comes from Pempheris klunzingeri, assembly GCF_042242105.1. NCBI lineage: Eukaryota > Metazoa > Chordata > Actinopteri > Acropomatiformes > Pempheridae > Pempheris > Pempheris klunzingeri. The sequence continues at coordinate 10,160,497 of NC_092018.1, forward strand.
ATCTTACACGTTTGTGTAAATTCAATATTAAGTCAAACTCTTTTCAATAAAAACTTGATATTTGGGGCTGTACATTTTAAATGTCATTGGTTTTCATAAATTTCCCTCTGAAAACATACTTTCCGAAGGTGCTGGGTCGCATAATAACCAGTATCCATAAAGGTATTTTAGTTTTGTTTGGACTGATGCAGATCGGAGTGTGAGAGCATGAGTGAGAGGACTGACTCATAAGGAATGCTCCTGAAGACGATGTGATCCAGCAGGGTGATCTGCTCAGCCAGCTCCATCGCTGAGAGAGACTCGAAACACTCTGCCTTCGGACAGTCCGCCTACTCACACACACACACACACACACACACACACACACACATACACACACACACACACATGTGTACACACATGAGTCACAAACAAACAAATATTCAAACCATAACACAAACAACAAGGAGATATAAATATCTAGAAACTGAAACTGGCTATGACGAGTATGTTTTATGACAATTGACAGTCCCCTGGTGACCGCCACAGTCAACAGAGGGTGTATTTATCCCCTGTGCCCGGAGGACAGGACAGAGTGTTCTGACCGAGGCTTTTCACATCCTACAAAGGCCATATCTTTAGGTTTGTGCTTCTCAGTCATTATCAAGACAATTAACCAAGGGTGCTCATGACTCCTGATTGGTTTAATTTCTGGGAACTGGTAAGTATTTGGGGGAAGGTTTGTATTAATGTGCAAATAAATCACAGGCGTTAGCTCCATAAAACCAGGTCATCCCATGGAGAAGCATAGAAATATCCAATTTCAAATTAAAAGCTATATAATTCTCCAATTACCAGAGTTTTACATTATACAGCAAAAGGTATAATATTAATTGACTAATTGACCCAACAGAGCAAAAACATTATGATCATAAAATTCGAAGATGTTTGCAATGAAAAAATGTATCTGAGTATTTTATGTGCTGCAGTTTTCTCACCATTTGTAAGATGTCCTCTATCCTCAGCTGGGCATCGTCCTGCTCGTCCTGAGAGAGGGCACTAGGAGACAGAATAGAACAGAATAGCGTATAGTAGCATAGAGCAGCACAGAGCAGAACAGAATACAGTAGAACATAAAAGAATAGAATGAAGGGAAACTTTACTGATAATCTAAAATTTGACGACAGAAACTAACTAACTATTCAAGTGCTTCACACAGATGCTGCATGTTTATGTGCGTGTGCATATTGTCATGTATGTGTGTTTGTGTGCTCTACCTTAGTATGTTGGCAGTAGCTTTTCTCTCCTGAGGCAGAAGGTCTGGATCTCTGAGCACCTCCTCCAGGAGACAGATCACCGACATCTTCAGCTCCCCATTCATCTCAAAGTCCTGAACACAAACACAAAAGAACGTCTTTACCTGAAAGAACCCTCATAGACATACATAACAGGTTCGCGAGCACCCGCCACAACATGCCGAACCATGTGCATTAACCTAAACCTACATTTCTGGAAAAAACAACCAGATGGTCCATTCTCTACTCTTTTCTCTCCATGAATGACTTTCTCTATTTTCCCAACGTAACTAATCATCAGCCCCTGTCATGTGACTGTTGAGTCCTCTTTCCCTCATTCCTCCCTGTTTTTACACCCTCTTCTCCTCCTATTTTTCCCCTTTACTCCCACCCTGATTAAACTCTTGTTCAAAGGCCAGTTTTAACAAGCACTTTGTTCTATGGCCTCCCAGAGAAAAATGTGAGTGGGTGTGTGTGTTTGCCTCTGTGTTAATAAGCCGACTAAAGCTGGCCTGTCATCACAACACTTTGTATTATTGAAGAAAAATACATAAATAGATCGATGCAGTTAGACCTCTAAGCAGGGAGTCAGGCAATTACCGTGATATTCAATTCATTAGAGCCAACACTGGCTGTTTAGCAAAAGAGTAGGTAGGTGGGCTGAAGCTGGGTGAGCTGGTCGTCCAATTGACACGGCAACAATATTCAGTGTGTTTGTGTGCGTGTGGCTGTTTACATGCTCAAGTAAGAGCGGTGGAGCAAAGAGAGAACACATCGGACACTCGCTATAATGAGACCACAGACCTGATCACCCCGGCATAAAATAGGGGACCTCAAACACACACACAAACACACACACACAGACACCAGTGGCTACAGACAGACCTGGGAGTGTTTTGAGACCCAGTGCCGCAGCACGTTGAGAACTCTGTTAGTTGCAGCTCGGCGGATGATGAAATCTTTATCACAAGTTCTTTCAGAGTTAGTAAACACTGGAGGAAAAATTTAAAACAAAATGGAGAAAGAGACACAGAGAGAAAATGTTATAACTGTGTGACAATGTCAGACTTTCATTACTGATCTGGGGCTAATATTACAACCAAAAGCAAGATCATTTAAGAGTTGAAAACTATTTCAATTATGTACATAAACAGCATGTGTAGCAAAATGTACCAAAGAATTAAAAGTGAAATAATTTCAAAGTTTTAATATATTGAGGCATCATATACAGTAAGCAGTGTTTCAATTCACCCAAACAATGACTGAGAAAAATCTATTCTTTGTAATTTGGTTGAATTAACCCTTTAACAATTTTATAGTTTCAGTGTTTTGATTAGTCTTAGTTAACTGTTTTATTCTAAACAGACTCTATAGCAGCCTCTCTGTTATATCTTTAGCTTTCTATTAGAGATTATTCAGTTTCATTCACTTTGAACAACACAGCTATTCTTTATTTTAAGTATGTTTAGCAAGTGTGTGTGTGTGTGTGTGTGTGCGTGTGTGTGTGTGTACCTGGTGGTGTACCGTGTCCTGCTGCTGCTGTGGCGATAGCAAAGGCTGAAGCAGGAGAGACGGAGCAGCGTGAGTTCTCCCCTGATTGTACTGCAGATATACAAACAAACAAACTATCATCAATGAATGATAATGAACTTGAGACAGTGATTGAGACTAACATTACAGTGGTCACAAATTCAAACAACTTTTTGTCTTGTTTTTAATGTAAATGTCAGATTGCCTTTTGTATTCATCAAAACATTTCTTTTATAGCAATCACCATTTTGTGAGTTTTCGCGTGTCAGCCTGATTAATAACTATAAAGTAAGTAAACTTTTGATGAGATATTTGCACAAGTATGTACATGACAACAATTCAAAGTTCACACAACTATTCATGTAAATGACATATGAAAAAACAAAGGCAAAATATCATGAATATACTGCAAGGCTGTCTTAGAAGCACTATGCAAAATGTGACGACTATGACTATAAACAAATTTTAAAAACAGCAATTTGCATGAAGAGAGCATGTTGTTTGTAGATAAGGGCCAAGTTTATTTAGCATATGAACTTATTACATCAGGCATAAAAATGCAAAAAGCACAAATATATATTTGTACTTGTGTTTGTGAAATAGAAATACAGAACAGATATATATGGAATTGAAATTATAGATGTAAAATACTAATCTGAAAATGTATTAAAAATGTATTAAATGTATTAACAAATGTCATTCTTGTTCCAGACATATTTCAGACACACACACACACACACATTCACACACACACCTACACTCAAACTCACCATTGATGCCATGGTCTGGCAGCTTTTTAACTTTGTATTATGCTGCTGTACTAAAGATGTCATCCTCCAGGGTCAGCGATCTTGGCTCTGCAGAGTGGCCTGTCAGTGGGCACATCACTGCCCACTGTGAGGGCCTCTGGCTATGGCATTGTGGCCTAGTTATGAGTCATAAACCACGCAAACACACACACAGACATCAGTACCTCCTGGCTGTCTGTAGCGGAGGTGTCGGGGTGTGGAAGGGGAGCGACATGGAGACATGTCTCCTGCTTCACTGCTCTGAGGAGACTCTGGGATTATTTTCTCCAGCGACACCGACTCCAGCACAGCTAGACAGGAGAAGAGGAGAATGACAAGAATCTCAGTGGCATTTATGATGATGTTGATGGTTACGGTCATGATGGTGGTCATTACTGTTGCTGTCATCCTGGAGAAGAGAATTTTATTGTACTTAACTTCACAACCACGTAGAGATCACTCAGTATAACCAGGGAATAACATCAAAGCTTTCATCTGTTCCATGCATATTTTGTATATGTGTGAGCAATTTAATGCTCCAGTAAATGTTTATTTACATGTGCTGTGTCACAAATTAAAAAGAAGAACAACATAAAGTGACTTGGTGTCTTAGACTGTCCAGGTCTGTGGAGCTTGACTGGGAGGGTGAACACTATTTTTCCAAAAGATATTCATTTGATGTTTTGATGATGGTTGCGGAGGGGAAGGTCTAGCATGTCGAAAATCTTCCATAGTTATACCATTGAGTTAAGATCTGATGACTGTAAAGGCCATGGCACACAGTATGTTTCACTTAATTTTCACACTCATCAAACCATCTAGTGACCCCTTGCTTCCTGTATGGTAGAATGTGCATTTATTACAAATAAACACTTATTTATTCTGTGTTTAATTTGACACCTGTCTGTATTTGACTCCAAGTACAATTAACACCACACAGTACCCGATTACCTGGAGCCCTGCTGTAGATGCTCTTGTTAGTACTTAAGTGTCCTGATGTTTTGCTTGGGGAATAAATATGTTATTTCTTTGAAACATAAGTCATTTGGATATAATTTGAAAGACAGGTATATTGACCAGGTTTCACCGGATGACAATTTGTCAGTGACACAGAAAGGCCAAGAAAAGACAACAGACAAGTAGGAACACATGTCAATATCTGTATGCACATGGGTAATTATAAACACTGAAGCTGGTTTGACACTTTCAAATGAAGAGATGCGCCAGTCATAGTGACAAATGATAATTAAGCTTGTCAAACCACACAAAACCACACAAATAGCAAGTAGCAACAGAATACTAAAATTCAGCACTGCAAAAACAAATAGACCACACTCAATTCAGTTTCCAATAGGTGTATTAAATCAATCACTCAAAACAATATTGCCGTGTGTCTGAGTGTGTGTGTGTGTGTGTGTTACAGTCTCTGAGTTCAATACACTGTCCGATTAAAAGCTAAAGAAACAAAGAGAGTCTGCGAAGGAGGTGAGGGTGGTTTGATGGTATGAGCACTTATGGCTGTTTGTCTCCTAGTGAGCGGTTAGCAGCTGTCACACACACACACACACACACACACACACACACACACACACACACACACACACACACACACACCATATGTGTGTATGTGTGTGCAGATGCTAATGAGGGTCTAACTGCAGCTTGTCCTTGCTGTGCTGCTTCAAATGCCTTGACACTATCTCTCTCCAGTCTTAGAGGGATGTTTAACATCACTATTAGAAGATCTGAGCATGTGTGGTGGGGCGTCAGCTTAGTGACTCAAGCACACAAATGCAACAAGATAATGATGTCCCACCAGGCGCCTGTGCCGCTCTTACAGGGAACATTTCACACTGAGTGACCTCTAGCTCTTTTGAAGCATTTCATACAAGTCTCTATATGTTGATGCTGATATATGCTTGATGTGATGCTCTATGCTTGATGTGAGAAAGACGATTTTGTCAAAAAGCATGTTACTATTTCTTAATCTATCAAAAAAGTGTTGCGTTGCTGTCAGTACTAAAGCTCTGTTGTTGCATCAGCACTAATATGGGAACATTTCAAACAAAACCTAGGCCTAATGTTGGGTACAGTACTAGTGTTTTTCCACTTTATCAGTGTATCAGATGACAACATACCTCTGCGGATGCTCCGTCTCAGTTTGCCACAGAAGGGGTCGATCCTGGGCACGTCCTCCACCTCTGGGTTCGAGCAGGGACTCTGGTCTGGAGATGAGGGAATGGGAGGACCTTGGTCCTGTGGTGACTTGGAGTTGTTGGGTGGGGGAGAGGTGGAAGAAGGAGGAGGAGGAGGAGAGGAGGTGGTGGGAGTTGGGGTCTGAGGCGTCGGGGTTTGGGGCGTGTGGGCAGATGTGGGGCTACTGGCAGCAGACTGGGAAGTGTTATGGTTAATGCTAAAGTTTGACAGAGGGCTAGTCAGGTCCAGGCCTCCAACCCTGGCAGTGATGGGAGAGTGGAGGGAGAGCTTTCGTGTTCGGACGGGAGAGGAGGTGCGGGACGGGATGGACAGAGGAGGTGGAGAGGAGAACTTGCGGCAGAGACGGGGAGATTTGTCATTTATGTGCTCACCACCTCTGTTATTCTGATTGGTGGCAAAGAACAGCTCCAAGGACCTGAAAGGGTGGAAAAAGCAACATGTTAGTAACATAAGAGAAAATTTAAAAAAAAAAGGAATAGAGAAATAGTTTGGGAACAGGATAAAATGATGAAAATGTGCAAAATGTGCAATTGCAGAAGCTCAAAACTAGAGCTTATTTGTCTCTATTCCTTAAACCATAAGATGTTCAATAGTAAATTCATTTTGTCAAGTAGTTTTCCTGTATTAGAGGCATAATTCTGGTTTAAGGTCAAAATAACATGGCATACTGTGTATTCAGAATTCACACAGAAGAATGAAGAAATTTGAATTGTCACAGCATACTGGGGACCTCAAAGCATTCCGAGTTACATTTGGGCCCTTAGCTAATGTAGTTAACCAGTGTGACTGAGTGGTCACATACAGTGCATTCAGAAGGTATACAACAATGACACAATTTTTATTGTGTTGTGTCTGTAATCCTGCACACCATGTTGGAAATAAAAAAAATGTCTTTGAGGTTAAAATGCTGATTTTCAGCTTTGAATTTAGGGTATTTACATCCACATCAGATGAACAGTGTAGGAATTTGACACCTATATGTACATGGTTCCCCAGTTTTAATGAACGAAAGAAAGTAGTTGGACAAACTGACATAAGCTTATAGCTGCTCTAATCATTATCTTTATCAATTCAAACGATGATGGACTATATGTCATGTGAAAGGAGTCACTGTTCATGACAAACTCTCAGAAAATCATTACCAGTCTGTGCAGTTCACCTCAGTTCAATGAACCTTTATAGCGTCTATCAACGAACTGCTTTGGTTTTATGGTCTTTACTATTTTGTTTCTACTCTACTTGACCAGCCCCAATGAGCAGACAGGCTCAACAGACAAGTTAGCGACTAGCTGTTGGTGGTGGACAAAACAGAGCTAGAGGGAACATATTAGTCATCAAGTGAACAGAACATGATTTGAAATGAATGCTGATGTTGCTTTGTGTCTACTGGGCATGCAACTATTTTCTTGCAAGTTTGCAATATACATTTAATAAGATGGTTTTTGCTTGCAGTCTCATCTTTAGCAAGTCTTAATGAGTGGAAAAATGCTGGTTAATGCTAAAAAATCCTTGGTTGCCTGATCAAATGTTTAGGATCATTGTTGTGCTGCACTGTCTTAAAATTGTGAGTCTGTGTATAAAAACGGTTCAAACTAATTTGAAACTGTTCAGCAAATGTGTATGAACACCCTCAAAAACCCTTAAAGCTGAAAGTTAATATGATTGTAGTACCTGGTTATGTGCCTAAAATGGGAACATCATAGAATAGAACAGAAAAAAAATGCAAATTACATTTGCAATATTTAAATGCCTTATTTACTAGGCAATGAAAGTGCAAAAGCTTCAATCAACAAGCATTTTGGTTATAAAATGCGTGATGACATTAACATGGCTCAGAGATTCATGTGCATAGAGCTACATCAAGGGAGGAGTAATCATGCATAGATAAACACAGCCATCATTTATTCACGCAAGCCTGTTATTGAGCAGGAAATAGAAGAACAAATTGCATCCCAGATTGAAAGAGAAGGAGGGGGATGAAATAGAGGAAGGAAAGACACAAGAAAATGTAGAGACAGAATGCTGCAGAACTTTGAAGCAAGCAGCGGAAAAAGAGGAAGCAAGCAGCAGAAAATGCAAGAAGAGAGAAGAGAGAAGAGGATGTAGGAAGAGGAGGATAGAAAACAGACTGAGGGAGGGACAAAAAGGATCAATATGCGGAGAGGGAAAAAAAGCCTTGAGGTAGTGATGCTCCAGTGAGACAACATGCAACAGACTTGCTGCAGATTGTCCCATTCCTGTCTTTTCATAATCATCCTAAAATGTTTCAAACTGGTGAAATTATAACCCCTGTGAGCTGTTCCATTCACATAAAGAGATAGAGAGCAGGTAGATTAATAAAAGTCATGCATCAGTGAAGTATCAGCCCAATACCAGAAGAGAGGAGGAACAGGCAGGAAAAGTTGAAAAGAGACAGTGAAAAAGAAGACAGAGAGAAGAGTTGGTTACTTGGACTGATCCATGGCTATCTTCTTGATCTTCAGACTGTAGTCAGGACAGATGGATGAGATGGACAGACGGTCAAATGAGTGGTACTGCGCCCTGTAGTTGGAGGGGACATGACAAGACAGAGGGACGGATGACACAGAAAAATGATTAAATGGATGGGTGTGATTATGTTGGATTAAGACGTGAAAATGCAAATAGGAGATGGGACCGAGAGAGAAGATGGTTTGAGGGGAGATGATGGATGGTCGATAAATTAATCTTGCAAGACGAGAGGGGGGGAGGCAGCAGGTGAGCATATGTTCAGTCTCCCAGATACTGACACACGGGAGAAAAATTCAGAGCAAAACAGACGTAGAGAGCTGCGATTAAGTCTGTGTTTTTATGCATTTGTGTGGCCGTGTGGAGCCAACCAGCAGGGGAACAAATGAAATGGAACCTCTTCAATGTAAAAAAAACAGAAAAAAGTTTGAGTTAGCTAAAAGGGGCCTTTGGGCCAATGATTCTACAACTGAAATGAACCCTCCCCAAAGGTTCAATCTAAGCATTTGATAATTTGAGTGTAGATTGCAGTGCTCCAATCTTTGTTGACAAATCCTCATTAAAAGACATGGAAAAATTAATAACTGCAAGATCAAATATGAATTATATAAAATACAAAATTATAATAGAGCCATGAAATGGCATGAATCATGTTCTCTTCATAAATCGCCAACTGCGCTGGCTCTCCGGCCAAAACTTAAGCATAGTCTGTTTGAGTAAAGTGTTAAGAAAGGGGACTTGGCTGCCCCACACACCACAATGCCCTTCCTGCACACCTCTGGTCTCTGGATGAGTCTTTCCCGTTCCATTCCAGTGAAGGCAGCCACAAGCCGCATTGAGTTAGGCTTTACATATAAACCTGCCCTTGGGCAGAGGAAAAGACCTTTTCCAGCTGAAAAGTTAAGTTAAGTAAAGCCGAGGAAGGAATATAAACACACAATTCTGATGCAGCCAGAGACCTAATAGAAGAGAGAGAGCATGAGTAACATAGAGTGAGAGAGAAACTCCTCATCTGACACGCAGTATATTCCTATGGCTGTGCCAAAAACTTTGCTGAAGCATCTGTTCTGCTGGCCTCCGCACACAGGCTGGTATATTTTTCAGCCAGTATGTTTTCAACCTTGTGGACACAGGTGGGAGCTGCACTTTGCAAGTCCAAAACGCTGACCCATCATCTGACTGCATCATTCCCAGAATCAAAAACACTCTCAAAACTCAATGCAAAGGCACATCCCTGTATATTTAACACACATACAAACACAAATATAGACATATACACTAAAAACGAACACACTCCTGAAGAACTTTGTAGAACTTTATGGTAAAGGGAAGTTTTATGAGGTGTGTTTGCCTCTGTGGTGAGGAGGTGTGAGTACAATGTGTCTAAACCCTCTCTGTATTTGAGAATGCATATATGTTTGTTTGCATTGTATGACCTGATAGGTATTGAGGAGAAGGGCTTCTTGTAGATGTCAGCCAGTTTGTCCATGACCACCGTTGCCATGGTGAAAATCCTGTACGTGTGCAGGAAGGTGTTGAGGAAGTCGATGGACAGGAAGCGCAGGTCGGTCAGCCTCTCAAGCAGCCGCTCCACGCTGGCATAGCGGATCTGGGGGACCTTGCAGGAGTTGAGCGTCTTGCTGAAGCAAATGTCAACATCATCTTTATGGAGACGCACATCGGATCTGATGGATACACACGCACACACATACACACACACACATAACCGAGCATGGGTGACGGCTACTAAGCAAGAAAAATGTTCCAAAAGTAGCTGAGCAAAAACAGTAAAGTAAAAGAGAGAAATAAATTTAAAAAAAGAGTGTATACCATAAAATACAGATTTAAGCAACAGCATAAATAAAATTTAAAAAAGCATAATACATATTATATAGCCTAACAATTTACCGTACATCAACACAACTGTAACATTTTGATACAAGTATGCTATATTATGAACTTAAAAATTTTGGCATGAAGAGATGGGTGTTCCTCTTCAAAACACAAAAACAAAAATACTTACTTGATCATATGAGGCACAGTGACTTTAGAGTTCTCCTCAAATACACTGGTCATCAAGCCATTGCAGCGGATATTATCAATACACTACAGAGACAGAGAGAAAGGGAAGATAGGTGGTGAGAGAATAAAGTGAAACAATGACTGTATGAGAGGGAAAATATGAGAATATTTGATTTGAAGTATTTTCACGTTTGTTTGACCTACAGAACTTAAAGCAGATGATGGGTTGAGTCTGCAACACCATGTCACATGTCAATGAGAAAAATGATACTCATTCATTCTCACCAGCACTCATTTGTTTATCTGTACCATTAAATTGAATTGCCATTAAATCAAAACAAATGCAGAGACTTGTCTGAATGATAAAAAATTGAGTAAAAACAGAAGCCATTTAAAACTGACAATGTATTCTTTTTGTCTGATTAGAATTAATCCAGTCTGACCTGCTTACATGGCGCTACTCTGTTTGTGAAATACTGAGGCAGTGAGCTGAACTCACCCCTGGGGAAACGCACTCGTGTCTGTGTTTACTTATCACTAAGCCTTCTCAAAGCCCGGCGGAGACATGCACTCGCTATTTGGAAGTTCTTGTTATTCTGTGTTTGTCTGTGTGACTTTGTGTATTACCTGGCTAATATCACTGGTCCATGCTGCCTTCTCCTGCCGCGACGGTGCCAGCAGCACCACAGTGAACGAAGGTGAGTCTGATGGCTCTACTACAAGCTTAAAATCCAGCTGACCAAATACCTGACCGCCAACTTTAGCTGTGTGATAGGGGGGGAAAGACAGAGCATTTTACAGGATAGCAATCCTCTTAATACTGATAATACATATTGCACCTACACACACACACACACACACACACACACAGGGTTAATTAAGCAGACCTGTTACCTGTTGCCTCTGCGCACCCCTGAGGCAGTGGCAGAGGCAACAGTGTGTGGTGAAGGAAAGTGTGCGCATGCATGTGATTGTCTCAGCAATCACATTTACGTGTGTGTGTGTGTGTGTGTGTGTGTGTGTGTGTGTGTGTGTGTGTGTGTGTGTGTGTGTGTGTGTGTGTGTGTGTGTGTGTGGGTGGGTGTTTCATCAATCTTCCTTTGCAAAATTAATCCTCAGAAAAAAATTAATGGGCCTGTAATGTCCAAAGATCAAAACCTGACATTTAAAGGGGTGGGCATCTGATATTTAAAGGGAAGTAATTTCTGGACACTTATCATCTGACACCTAATTAACCTCTGTGGGTGGTGAAGGGCCTAAATGAGCCAATAAGAGCTGCTTGTTTGATGACCAACATGGACATTTTGCTTCATTGATGTAATAAACTTACACTCCTCATCACTGGCGTCTGGTTCCTCTATGAGTGTGCAGTCAATTAGGGACAAAACTCCACCTTGCTGCAAGAGTTTGATAGAAAATATTAATAGCAGTTTATATGCACTTTGGTTAAAGTTGCGATAATTTCCAAAACTTTCCTCTCTGAGATCTACTTTTGTTCTAACCTTGAGAAGGTGCAGTTTTCCCCCGGAGCTGCGTGTGCAGACAAGGAAGTGTTTGGTGAAGAGGAAGCACTGCCTTTCTCCCTCCTTCTTTAAAGAGAGAGAGCCCAGACGGACCTTGCTGAGCTTCCCTCGCTCCACCGACGGCAGCTGGATCAGAGAGCCTGAGGAGCAAGATGGGCACAGGATTAAATTGCATTTCATTAAGCTGACACTAAGCTGAGGGCTGAGTTTACTAAGCATCTGCAGTGGCACAAATCTACATCTGTAAAAAGCAACATTTCAGAGCTACTAATTCCTGCACACGTGTATTGTGTGTGTGGACCTGGCAGACATATAAGGGAATCACACAGGAATCACACAGAATCATCACAGGAAATTACAATGGGCAGATTCCATCTGCTTGATGGAACAAAAACAGACTTTATCTCCTGACTTGTGGCATAACTATAGGACAAACATTACGATCTGTTCTCTTGTGTAGCCGTAAGACAGCATGAAAATGCAGCATATATGTTTCACTTAGCAGGCATGTGGGCACTCAGTATGTTCATTGCACCTTAAAGGAAAAATTGACTCTAACTTGATCTATGTGTAAGTACCACAAATCAGTAGACCAGACAGCTCATGATGGTTTGCATGCTGTAGCAATTAATGCACACTAGAACAGATTCAGGATCAGTGCCTTTCTTAAGAGTACATCAACAGTATAAAGACTATGCAGGTCTTGAAGTGGTGCCCTTATGGGGCCGTCTCTCCAACGACATGTTGCTTGAAGCAACTAACTCCATGACCAGTGATCACAGGTGATCCATTTATCTCCACTGTTTGAGAATGAGGATGAACAGTTCTGCATTACATAACATGAAGTTGGCATATCCTTTTGCCAGAAGCAACTTAAAATAAATGCATTGAAAGTCAAGAACAAGAGCTGGGTGTTATATGGTTACATAGTTGTGCTTAGGGGCTTTTCCATTTAGTGAAGAAAATTTGATTTAATCTGGCAGTTTCATGTAGAAAACGGTTAAGAAGTACATGAAACGTGATGAAACAAAATATGTGTGACATTCTGTTTTGAATTCCTTGAGAATAATTCATTAGGTGTGTAAAGTCTTGCTGATGGATCAGTCTTTTAACTTTAAATCATGCTTGTTGTTACTATCCATCAGGATAATGTCTTTGAGATGTTATCATGGAGAACCACAACCCAGTTTGTTGAACCATATTTTCACTGGGCAAGCTGACAGAGAGTCAAACCTCTCCCAGTAAAGAGTATTACAGTAGCTAATGTCATGATTCACTGACTGAGCTCCTGCAAGACACTGTCTTTGTGCTCTCAGATCACAGGTTGACAGCCAGGAAGATCTTACTGTCTGGAAAATCTCCAGAGCTTTGCTGTCTGGTAAGCAGTGCTTTGAGCTGATGAAGACGTACCCTGCCTGACGAAGGTCTGGCTGGTATCCAGCAGAATGTCACAGCCCTCCACTATCATCCTCTCTATGGCCAGGTTCTTCCGGATGTTCTCTGTATCACTCACTTCATCATGCATTACTCTGGCCACACACAAACACACCAATTAGTTCAGTATTCATTATCAAGATGAATCAGAGACGTTGATCATTCTGACAACCCATCACACACCTGGACAGTTCCTCTAATTTGGATTTGGCAAACTCAAGGCTCTTGCGCTCCACATGCTCATGGGGTGTGTGTGCCAATAACTCATGCAAGGTGATGATGTAGCGAGGAATCTTGTAGGAGAAAAGAGAAATGAGAAAAAAAGGCTATTAAGATACAGAAACAATTCACAAAAGACAGTTTACACAGTGGCAATAGATGGATGCAAGAATTGACATAAAAAAACGCAGACTTGTAGATTTGTATTACGGTATGCTTGTGAGGATGGGTGTGTGCTGGTGTCCGTTATCTACCTGGAACATTGGGTATGTGAGGAATGTCTCAAGCATCCTTCCCTCACAGGCGGCGTTAGACTCGTACTGTTTCAGCAGCTTGTCAAAGTCTCTATTCTGCTTACAGTTGGCCAAAACCTGCAGGCTGTACTGATGGTTACGCACAAACTCCTGATAGATGTTCAGCATGGGCAGCAGGATGTCAAATAGATCAGCTAGAAACAAACACACACACACACACACATATACATATATATATATATATATATATATATATATATATATATATATATATATATATATATATATATAGTATGTCAGTCACATGAAGGTGCAGTTGCTATAGCAGCTAACTTTTCCATAGCAGATTAACTGACATCATTAATTTGAGCATTTTGTCGGATCTGTAACCAGCATCATCTAATCTGCAAATGGCCCTGTTAGAGCATCATCTGATGGTACAGTTTAAATTATTTGTACTGTTTATTATATTTGTGATTTAGTAGAATTCAGTCTTTTTGCTACCAGTTTACCACTAACCAAACTAGCGGCCTGAGGCTAATGTAGCACACACACAATATACAATTATACACGAAAAATAAAAGTAAAAGTGAAAATTACCATTTGTGAAACCTAAAAGTAAAAGTTAAAAAGTATCTGGTTAATAGTCTCTAAAAGTACAAGTTACTTTCCATATTAATATTTTTAGGGTGTGCACGCTTTTGGAAAATCAGCGCTTGCAGATAAAACATCTGAAAAGTGGCGGCAAATGTGACTCGAGATTTCGCTGGAGGCTGCCTCTTGTTCTGGGTTTTGCTCTGTCATCATCAATTGTGGTCAAAAGACAGGTGGTGCTACTTTTCTTCCAGGCAGCTGGCAACATGGTATCTGCAGTAGAGCTGTTCTTTGTATGCTTTGCGCCCCTACACTCAATCACCGCATTTAGAACATATTTGTTGTAAGGAACGCATAAATGGTAAAAAGAGCAAAGTAAAAAGTAAATTACTGGCTAAAAAAGAAACTCAAGTGAACAGCAGAAGTAGAATTTGAAAAAAGGGACATGAAAAGTACCTGTTCCTTAAAAAAACTCACTTGTAACTCATTACTATCCAAACCTGCTGTCTTGCACTTCCTATTAGGATTTAATATTGATCTTTCACTGGTGAAGGTGACTGAACTAATTTGACTTGCATTAGTCTAGTCTTGATTTTTATGATAACCTCTAACTCTTGATTAAAGTCTCTCGTTGTTTCTCACTGTCCAATCACAGTTAAAAACCATCATCCGCGACAAAGTCCATACAGAGAATGAATATAAGCTAATTCAAACATTTATGGGACGTTTTGAAATGGTATTGGATGAAGCAGATGTTATTTCCTAATTCACTGCAGAGAACCAAATGAATAGATCATCAGGCTTTTCAATGTCCACAGAAACACAAAAAGAAAATCAAGAAAAAAAGGAAAAACAGATTTAAAAAGCTTTTATCATATTAGTCACAGATGGATGCTTCTATTCATTTGAACGGTGTCTGTGTGGTGAAAAGCATGTTGTATTGGAGGCTAAATATTTGAATGATTATGTCAAACAGGAAACAATCTGTCCTGAAAATATTACAGAAATTGATTTGATGGAAACAAATACATCTACTTTCAGCATCAGCCTGAAGCGGAAAGTGAGATAACAGAGGCATGTTTAATCAGTCGGCCCTTTTCTTTTTGAATTTGTCACAAGTCATTTGCTGTCATGTCTCCTAGGTGATGCTTATCTGTTGAGGGGTTTCTGTTTTAGGAGGTGAATGTGTGGGATGCCTTGTGGTCTGGGTGGTCATTGTCTGTCAAGACAATGAGTGCACTTGTTGCAGACTGAGATAGGGAAATCAGCTCGTGTGTGTATGTGTGTGAATGATGCAGTAAGACGTCAAGTCTGACCAATGAATGGGACAAACGGATGAGGAGGACCACTGAAAACCTGACCTTGATTTCACTGAGTCGCTGCAGAGCATGTGCACACAGTGTGTATTTGTGTGTTTTGTGTATAGTGCAACAGCTTACCCAGCACCAGAGTTGGCCAGTTGGCTATCCTCGCCTTCAAGCCTTGATGGAAAATCTCATGCAGGAACATGATGGTCTCACTGAAGACCGAGCGTAGAAACAAAATGACAAAAGATTTCCTAAACCCACAGTATCAGTCTCTTCTTGTGCTTCCAGCATGACTAACACTTCAGTGATTCATTTAAAAATAAAGATAGACAGATTACGTTACTCGGACACAAACACCATCACAGGCATACACACCTGTTGAGGAAGATGCTGCTGACATCGTCATGGCTGATGGGGGGTTTCTTGGAGCTGGCAGCCATCCTCAGAGGTCTGAGGAAACAGTTGACCAGGATGTAGAGCTGGTGGACGTACCTGCCATCACGCATACACACACACACACACACACACACACACACACACACACACACACGGACAAACAGAAAAACATGTATCGTGAATGATGATGTCTGGCTTCAGACCAGTGAGATATAGCTTCCACGCAGGTTTTAGAGATTCAGATTCATCTTCATCAAGACACATACAGTACATGATAAAATAAAATTTAAAAAATGTAAAAATATTTAAAGAAGCCATTGATGATATTTAATAGGTTGTTTATTGTAATATACTCTTACAGTTTAATTATGTAATTTCCTGAATATTTGCATTTGTGCTAGCTAGGAGCAATGAATAATCAATATCTCTTCCTGTTTGGACCACACTGCAACATTTACAATTGGACATTCAACATAACAGGAGATAATTTTGACATGTTTCACCAATTAAAGTAAACGTGTGACCCACACATGAGAGGCCTGCAAGACTGAAAAAATTATCTGCAATTTGTGAATACCACCACCTGTAATCTGTGTCTACACAGTGCTCACAAATGGCTTTTAGTGAAAGGTCTCTACTCTGAGTTACTCTTTCTTTATGAATATAGAGACATTTAGTCAAATGTACTGTTTTAATATTTGACTTTGTCAGTGACTTCTAGCTCTAGGTCATATTTATATCTAATCGCAGGTTAGTTTGGTCTAGACAAAAGCCGACAGGAATGGCTGAAATCAGGACATCTGGCTTTCAGTATCTGAATTAGAGGTGGTTTTGTCTGCCAACCATGGTCTGACAATCTGACTGTGATTTGATTCAATCTATTCAATCTATTACATCTACAGAAGGGATGGCGACATGTATGAAATCTGTTCCAGTGTGTGTCATTTTTATATCATGATATACTTCATCACAATGATACCAATATCCCATAAATCCAATATTGCCATAATGCAGTTAAAATCATATGTAAATTAGTGTACACAGTATAATGGAAATGGTTGACGTCGATTTTCTTAGAGTATTTGTCATCATATCGGCCAACTGTACAGTATAACACATCATTAAGAAGATCCTTTCCTAAGATTATACAGTAAGTGAAATTTATATCATGCACCACAAAGCTTGACAATGATGACAGCTTTTCTATAATATGTGCCTCTTCAACGGATTTACATACTCTGTCTCTGCCTCCACCATGTTGAAGACGATCTGGTTCCTCTTCCTCATGCTCTCAGCATGAGGAGAGCAGATGTAGTCCTGAACGATGATCTTCCACTTCCTCCGACAGAGCCAGCCCCGCATGAAACTCTGCACCTGAGGAGATACAAACAAGGTAGCTTAGATGCAGCCGTACACATGGAGCATACATACTGTGTATGCAACATGCACACACGCACAACAATACAACAGGATGCAGAGAAGAAAATCACATGAGACCTAAGGGCTACCTGGAATGAAAAAAAATGTATTTACCTTTTTGATCTTTTTGATATCTGGGTCTTCATTTTCATGGTTGACATGGTAAGGCCGCATTCGCTCCTTAGTTTTGTTCAGAGCTATAATCTTTTAAGAGAGAGTCAGTCACAAATAACATGAGCATAAAGTGGGTGACTAAATGTAAGCACAAAAGAAGCATTAAATTACAAAATCACATTAAACAGAAACTTCTGAGGTTTAGTAGAATGTAAAAATATGAAATAAGGAGAATACAATATTCCTATATGGACTACAAGTTATATGGTTGACTCCTGTATATGGGATAGTCATGCAGCATGAGCACAGTGATCTGTGGTTGTGATTGCACCAGATAGGCATCAGATTTCCTCATCTTTGACAATCTGGTGCCTTCATTTAAGATGAGAGAACGACAGAGAAGGGGGAGGGCTGCTATCAGCGGGTGATAGTAAGCAAATTAAGGCTTATATGTACCTGAATACCTGTAGTGCATTGGATGGTAAAACAGGTGCTGAAGACAAAGTATAATCCTCTGCATCTTCATCAAACAGAAACCAATCCATGGAAACCATAATATCAAGGCCTTTTAAAGACCTAATCTGTATAATTATACCAGTTTTGTATCATTTTGAGTCAGATTAGCCTTTAGACGTGACATTTACTCGCTGCAGGTAAGAAAAACCAGTCGTCTACCACAAAGTTAATGTCATCTTCCAGGGTTGAAAACATGAGACACATCCCAACGGGCATGAGCCAGGCCAAACTCAAAATGTTATTAAGCTGTGGAAAAAAATCAAACTTCACATTGTAAACCTAATAATAGATAGCACCACTTCTCTTGAAATAACAGTGATGAGCACAGCTATCCTCTGTACAGAATCAGTTTAAGACTTTAGTGGCTTTCGTGATGTATTACTTTCACCTGTTTGCTTTTACCTTCAGGCCTCTGGACAACATCACTTTATCACAGATGGAGGAGAGCATGAAAGATGAAGCCAAAGCCTTTTTCAGCCACACACATTCATCCTCATTTTCTTATTCACTAGCGCTTCATGCAAATGGCAGCAGAGAGCAGCCAGTCTGCCAACTGTTGACAGTTACAGTGGCTAGTTGGTTTAATTATTCATAAACACGGAGCAGCACACACATAAACAAACAAATAAGAGAATGTTTTAATGAGATGGATCACCAACTGCACACTGGCTCTCAAAGTCTAATCCTTTTTTCATGTGGAGCCCTATTATACAGGCAGATGTTTCCAGATATAAAATGTCTTTTGTTAGCATTCTAATTATCAGGAGGGCTCTCTGTAACCTGCCAATGAGATATAATCACAGTTTGTGGCAGGGAGGAGTGTCTGCAACACTTGTTGCTCCAAGGGAGAATTACAAGTAAGAGCAGCGTAACAGGTTATTTCTTCCCAAAGACAGAAATAGCCTATACAACAAAATATTTATTAAAAAGATTACTGGCACAGATGAGCCGAGGCAGAATTGGTAATGATAGTGGAGGTGTGATTTATGGAGATGTTAGCAGCTGGCCCAATGAACAAATAGCTTCCCCAGGGGCATACTGCTGCACAGACCAGAATTAAATTTCAATCAAGCACCTTACATTAATAAGAATAAGTCTGCAGTGCCTTCTGGCCATCCAAGAGAACATGTACAAAGGAATCGCTTCTCATCTGATACAACAGAGATACTAAATTACCTGGAAAATCACAGGAAATCTGTGATTAGCAATTTAAATTTCAAAAACAATGGTACATGAACCTTTATTGTAGAGGTCCATGAGATCTATATAATTTCGTTCAGCTGACACACATCCAACCAATTCATTGCAAGTAATTGTAACCTAGACAAGTCTTTTTGTTGGTGCAAAGTAGGTCATCTGAACATGCAACACAAGCAAAGACAAGCATACAAATAAAGATGTATGGAGAATAATGAATGTGTTTTGCTATTTTACACATATAAAGCACCAAAATAGTACAATAATCAGTAATAGTGAGTTTTTTCCAAATGCTCACAAAATATATAAGTATAAATATATATAATTTTTGCTACTAATGATTTCTTCTGGACTCTATCACATGTATATACATACAGTACACTAGGAGTGCTTAATGTGTAACAACATTTGCACGACCACAGCAGCAAGCAATGGAAAGAGGTTAATGAGGCGCTCACACTCTATTCAGTGAAGAATATGATGGCATTCAAAGCTGTTCACAATGTGGGATTTAAAATGTGCTATGAGCACTTAAAAATGTTGCTCTATGATTATGCTTTCTTTAGGCTTCTTTTTTCAGCTTCAAATTGAATCACCATTTTCTTAATGGTGCAAATGGAGAAAATCAAAGGCTATTTCAAGTCTGGCTGCAGTCTGCAGGGCATTTCAAAAGTGGGAAAAAAGATCACAATTTGGATTGCGTATCATGATTGGGGTTATATAAATCATGATACTACTTCATGGCCAGATCGCCCACCCCCTTACTGTACGCACAATTCTATGGCTGAGCAATATGGTTGAAATCAATATCATAATATTGATAAATAAAAAACTGACTTGACTATTACAATGCCCTTTATATAGGAATCAGAAGGCAAACATCCAAACACTTCTACAGGTTTACCTGTACCAGGTGTTTAACACATACTAAGAGAAGTGACCACATTAGTTTTATAAGTGATTATAATATTTTACTGCTTGTTTTTAAAGCTTTGTATGGTCAGGCTCCTGCCTGTATCTGTGATCTGCCAACTCCCTGTGAGCCTGATCGCAGCTAAAGGTTCAAAAATCTCACCCTGTCACTAACGATTACCTGGTTTTGGATCTTATTTACTTTTAGCTGCTAAAGCATATTGTGATGTAGGTTTTGAAAGGTGCTATATAAACAGAAATTTATTATTGTACATAACTTGCACAATTGGTGGCTGACTAAATACTTTTTTGCCCCACTGTATTACAGCCCTCATCTAACCAGCTTTACCAGCTGCACCAGCTTTATCGCAGCAGTTTGACAGTGATGTCAAGATCCAAAATAAGCTCACTTATTTTACTTCAGAAAGGATTAGAGCTATTGATCTAATTACCATAAACCAATAATTACCTGCTGTCCTCTGTGTGTGAGAGAGAAAATTGTAATTAGTCCTGATAAACAACGTTGTGGAGGTCAGTTTTGTTTTTTGTGTGAGAGGGCATGTCTGATTTATCGTGCTGTGACGGCAGAACAGAAATGTGTTGCGTTCGATAAGCGTACTGGTTTGGCAGCTGTTTGTAAGGACACTGATGGGCTGTCTTTATTGAACGGTCGGCTTCTCCTCCTACGCTTAGAGGTGAATGAGTAGCGTTCACACCCACACCTCCGCTACCATAAACACAGCTATGAGAAGACACACACATGCACACAATGCATACCCATAGGAATATGGATATATATACACACACAGGTATATATATATATACGTGTGTTTCTCCTTGGATCACTCTTGAAATGATTTGTGGTGGTAATCACAGAAGTGTGTGGGCGTGCTGGTGTGTGAGTGAGTGATGCCACCTATATGCATGTCTACTGTATTTCAATGCCTATAAAAAAAGAAACATGTTTATGAGAGATGTGGTCTTGAAGGTACTCTGAGGAGATTTTGACAACCCCTGGATCTATGGATCAATGTCTTGATTAGTGGCTCCCCATTTTAATTGCACCATTACTGTGCAGAAGAACAAACATGCACACACTCTAATACATTCCTGCCACCAGTTTCCCTTTATTTTGCTGATCAACGATTCACATCGCAAATGCCCAAATGCAGTAAACCACCAACAGAGGAGAAGAAGAAAAGGATGGCAAGCAAGTAAATATAAAAGTGCTTGATTTATGATAGAAAGAAACACATTCAACACATTATTTAAACCTCAAGGATACACATTATGCATTTGAGTAACAGTGTCTTAATTTGTTTGTTCAAAAGAATACTCCACATGGCACTTTTAACTTTAATTAGAATTTTCTTGATTTTTTATGACTAAGATGATTTCATACTTCAGTGTTTCAAAAGCTTATAAATGCCATCTAAGGGGCCATTTAGATGTTGCATCCTCTGAGCGCACAAATTCATTAGTTTTGTTAGCGATGCACGACAGGAGCACTCAAAATCAAAAGCAATGTGATCACACTGCACATTTGTTGTGACACATCTGTTTTTTTCAAGTGAGTTCATGGCACACAGCGATGGAAAACTGGATTTTTTCAAAATGCAGCAAGCAAACCATAGGTCACGTGACAAGAATTTGCTCCACAGGAGTTGCTTCTCATCACAACATTCAATTGAAAGGTCAGCCAAACTGTAGATTTGGAAGAGCAGAATGCACCCAGACGCTTTTTTTTCCTTTTCCACAGACAAATCGAGCAGTAAAACTATTGTGAAGAATTTATGATGCAGGACATCAATTCATCTTTATTTTGACTTTTTTTCTGCATGAAATCAATTGATCATAATATTTAGGATTTAGGATGTGAGCTGGGATTTGCAGAAGATTTTGTTATCAAAATCTTTCTCTCTGTGATTTGAGGCACATAAGATAGATGAGTATTCATTGTCAGCTAAATAATACTGCTGACAGTTACAATTGATGGATAGGTGGCTTGAGTGGGAGGCAGATGGAGTACAGTCCTGCATTACAGCAGACCACCCTTCGACTAAATCTCAGTATACCCTACCTCAAACAGATGTTAACAAAGTGGACAACAAATGGATATTACCAGGTTGGGTATTTAAAGACAACACTTGTCCTAACACCACCTGCTGCTTCCATCAAATATGTGTAGATGTCCAGATAGTGTCTGATGAGGCATGACAGCTCAGGTTCTCATAAGGTTGCAAAATAATAGACATGTCTATAAAACTAATTTTTCCTTTAAAGGAAATTAATGCACATAAACTTGTCAAAAATGTAATCCAAACAAGCGTCAAAGATCTGTGGAATCTTCATTGTTCTATTCCCCAGTCAGGGGCATGGCTGTGACATTTGTAAAGTTCACATAGGTGACGGTCTGGTCTATTCTTAATAGACTAGTATTGACCTCTAAGGGCAGTAAACATGTTTTACGAAATAGAAATGCAACAGCGGAAGAGCAACTCATGTATCTACAGCACAGACAACCAACAGTGGGCTGAGAGGCTTGTTTTTAACGCTGAAGAAAGCAGCCATCAACAAGTGCACTTCCGCCTCCAACGCTCAGTGTTACGTGAAATGCACACATGTACTGGCTTTTGTCTCAGGCATCCTATTTAAGATACACATGCATTGTTTCCTGTGTTTCCTTGAATGGCCATTATTGAAAAACATGGTCAGAAATTATATGAAAATGGGGTTTGATTTGAGGGAAATCTTGAGGATTATATGTATGTGTGTGTTTGTGTGGTGCACATGACAAACTGTACCTCTGCTTTGAGCCTCTCGATTTCTGTGTCCTGATCTTCTAGCTGGGTGCGCAGCTGGTTGGCAGCCACCTTCTCAGTCTCCACTATCTGCACGAGGTGGATGTACTTCTGCATCAGCACCTCTCGTTCAATGATGATGTCTGAGTAACTGATAAAGGGAAGTCCACAAATATGTAGAGATATCAGCTAAATGAGGCACTGGGAGGACCGCATTATATGATGAGCATGACTGAATAGCAGCGTATACAAAAGAATTTAGATTTTACTTTAAAAGCTGTGTCTTATTGCAGAAAAAGAAGGAATGAGAAAATGAATCAAAGATTAGAATAAAAAGAAGTGGGGACATGAAGAATGACAAAAGGAAGAGTACATAAGACACCATTAACATTTTTAACAGTTTATGGAAGCCAAATGGTCTGATTGTTTTAATCAGGAATCAACCAGGAGTCTGATCGATCTTTCTGCATATTTATCATTTATTTTCACATGCAGAAATTCAGTCTGTACAGAAGTAAGACACCTAGAGGACACCTGCTCTTTTATTGGTGTAGAGTTATTTCACCAACAATTTTCTCAGGTTTCTCTCGAACGGTTCTGTTAACATGAAAGGAAAAATAAGTGCGAGCTCCCCTTGTGTGATACTTAAACACTTCCCAAAGTAAAATGTGATTTTTGAAAGTGCTGTCATGTGATTTTAGGTTTTTGGTTCTGACTTGATGGATGCAAACCTGAAAGTTGACCAGATGCAGTTTTTCACATGAAGCAGCAGACATTTTGACTTGTCATGGAAGGAAAAACACAGGCACTACTGATAACATTAATGAAAGCTCCATCCTGTTCAAGTGTCCAAGTGAGCCATGACAGTGTGACAGTGAGCTTGCGTTTCACTTTATTGGTCTTGTATACCTTCACATGTGTTCTTACTTAGGTGGAGGGAGCTATACTGGGAATTATGTTTCGTACATGTCAAACTATGACAAATGACAAGCGCACTAATCTGACATGCCCACACCGTCTAGAGAACAGGTTTCATCAGGCACATTAAGTGATAATATCTGTATAGGTCCACCATGGGTGTGTAGGGCCTTTAATGTTATAGATCACAAGGTCAAAAATTTCCATTCCATTATCTCTACCACTTATCCTTAGAGGGTTGCATGAGGCTTAAGCCAATCTGGCATTGTGGGCTCAGTACACCCTGGACAGTTCGCCATTCACACCCACATTCACAGTCACCAATTAATCTGTATGTCTTTGGATTGTGGGAGGAAGACAGTGTATCCAGAGAGAACCCACGGAAGCATGAGGAGAACATACAAACTCAACACAGAAAGACCCCAACTGGCCCTAATGTTCGAACCTGGAGACGTGTTGCTGTGAGGAGGCTGTGTAACAAGATGCCACAATAATGTCAGCTTGACAAAAAAATAAGATGGATTAGTGTGTGTTTAAATCAACTTTTCCAATCTTTACAAGTTGACTCTCATACCATGCTGAAATAAAGTGAAACTAATGGATCGTGGAAGGTAGGAAACAAGCGCAAAAAGTTAAGTATTCTGTAGAACACAGTCAGTTTAGCAATAAATTACACATGATTTGTATTAAATGAGCTATAACATGAAAAACCCTCAGTATGGCCTTTTAAAGTTCATGTTCATGCTCTCTAATCTTAATGTTCCGTCACATTACATCAAACTGTGGTCATGCAGTCTGATGTCATATTTCTTGCTACACACACGCCAACACTTTTCATACAATGCTATTTGTGTACCTGGCCTGCTGGATGGCCTCCACCCATTCATCGCACTCGCTCTCCTCCTCTGTCCGCAGCTCCAGGGGCTTCTGTCCATCGTGGCCGAACACGATGAGGAAGTAGTGCTGAACAGAGGAAGATGAAGAGAGAAAACCTGTTTATATTTGTGACCCTGAGACCAAACACATCTACAACACCTCCCCTCAGTTGTGCCAACAGTCTCAAGATGTTTTGGTTGCTCTCTTGAGATGCTAGCTACAGCTTATCAGACACATGGCGCAGACATATGGAAAGACTGTTTTCAACTACATTTGCTTTTCACGCTCTTTTCTTGCCCAGATTCATCCCATATAAAGTTCCAAAGACCTTACATGAAGCGGGCAGAGCACACAGACAGAGAGAGAGAGAGAGACGGGACGGGGGAGGGTGGGTGGCTCGATACACATGACAGAGCTATTTGCTCGCTGGGATAAAACATCAAGTCTCGCCTGTGCCTCTCTTCTCCACCAGCCTATTATCATCACCATCAATTAGCCCGCTCTGTCTCTCTCACTTCCTGTCTGTCTCTCTTTTTATTCTGATGAATTTCCCTGAGTATCTGCCTTCAAAATACTTCCCCACACTTACACACCGGCTCGTGCCAACACATGCAAGCACAGGGACACACACATACAGTAGAGCGCACACACACACACACAGCATTATATGAAGTGATAGAGGCTTTTATTCAAATGGTCATGTCCTGGGGCACTGGGTTACCAGAAGAGCTGCTATTCTTAGTCAGGGAAAACAGAGAAGACTGAGCTCCGCATGGACTTTTCTCTCCTCCTCCTCCTCCTCCTCCTCTTCTCTTCTCATCATCCAACCACCTCTTTCCTCCTCCTCTCTCTCTCTCTCTCTCTTTGCACTTCACCTATCATCCCACTCCGCCTCCTCTGCCCCGCTCAAATAGCATCCTCACTTCTCTTGTTGTCGAAACCCACTCCTCCTCCTCCTCCTCCTCCATTCCCACATCCCTTCATACTTTCATCCCTTTATGTCTCTCTCAGTAAGGATTCAGTGAACCAAACTGAGTCCAGAGGAGACGTTTACCCTGCAGGAGGATGGACGGGCTTTGGACCCTGCAGTGGGAATGGGCTGGGAACAGAGTCACCAAACCCCCATACACACACACACACACACACACACACACACACACACACACGCTCAGAGACCCTCCATCTCCATCTCTATCCTCCTTTGCTTCCTTTTCATGTATCTGTCATTTCGATTCACTGGCTGGCTGGATTTTATTACATCAACAATAATCTGTGCTCTAACAGTCTTTGACAAGGAGAAAGAGAGACAGAGGAGGATGAAGAGAGGGAGCGGTTACATAATATTTCTTAACCGAGTACATATTTCTAAATTGTGTCACCACCTAACAAGATAACATTTCCATGGCAACGCAACATCTGACGTTTCCACTGTGTTTTTCACTTCCATTTTCTGCTTTTCAGCGCTGCCTCTATCCATGTAATGCTATTGATCTCTCCTTCTGTTTTAGACATGCAAAGGAAGGAAAGCAGATTTTAGATATCTAGATAGATAATCTGAGCCTATGTTATCTGAATGTTTAAGATAATGCAGTCAATTGATGTGGTTAATAGATTTTTACCATGTGGCTTTTATTAAAGTGAACACACACAAACATTTTCACGCATGTTGGTATTGGTATGGAACTGTGGCCAGTTCAGACAGATGTCCCCGTCATTATTACCACATGCACAGGATGATATTATGGTGGTTTCTTCTATTTTATGCTCAATGGTAGAAGAAATAATCCGATTTTTTACTTTTGTAAAAGTAGCAGTAACAATCTATTGCAATAAGTAAGTAAGTATAGAAGTACAATAGAAGTCCAGAAGTATTATCTGCTAAATGTACTTGTAAATAATATTATAGGGAGAATGACCTCTGTCAGTGATATTTCTATATGATATTTGATTAATATTACTGAAACATTAACATGTAAGCAGCATTTTAATGTTAAACTTAGCTAGTTTATTATACACTATAAATCTATCATTTTGGATTCAAAAGCATTATATTTCAATCTGAAATGAAGAGGGGTATAGATAAAAGTAATATAAAATGGAAATTTTCACGTAAATTACCTCATGTACGCCAAATGGTACTTATAGGTACCCTGTGGAGGGCTGGTACTTTTAATGATTTTCTTTTTTTTTTGCAAGTTAGCAAATATGGATGTAAAAACAATTCTAAATACTCAGAATAATCATAAAACCTCGACAAAGTGTTTGTTGAGGCTCAAGAATATGCACTGTTTTGGTGAGAAACACTGAATGTGAACACAACTTTGTTTAAAAGGAAACTGCACATAAAACTTCTGAGTAGAGTATTGAAGTAGATGTATGTGTTTATTCTGCATACATTATGTAGGCCTAGTAATACTATTTCTATCATGTCATTTTCTTTTCCAGGATGCTTAACATAATATTCTGTCCAGTCTTACCATTTATACCTTCTGCTTCACTTGTGTTTAAGTTGTCGGTTTGTATGTTTAACTAACTCAAATCTGATTCATATTCTAATCCTACTTTTATATTTATATCCTATTTTACTCCTGCTGTATACTATTACTATTTGAAGCAGCAGTGACCTACTTGCCCCCCAGGCAATCATTAAAGTTTAATTGTATTGCATCCTTTAAAGAAGATTTTGCATCAAGCTGGACCTGATGGCATTAAAAACATTCACAATGCAAAACTGTAACACTGTAATGTGTCCTCATTAGATGAGGACGAAGCTTCCCAACTCTACAGTACCACTCAGGACTACCGACTCGCTCTCCCTTCAAATCGGCTCAAATGTACCCTCCATCCCTCAGGGCCTCCACTGTACTGTAAGAAATTTCATTTGAACAAATAAAGACAGAGAAGGAAAGCAAAAGAAACAACGAGACAAAGAGACAGAGACTCTTTTCAACTCTGCATGTCACCAACGACCATTTACCACACACCTGAAACTTTTTTTCAGCTAATCTGAGGAACAGTTATTACAGAAAATGAGACTGTGAAACTGACGGTGTGACACAAAGGAGTGTGTTTTACCACCACTGAGCAAGACAGAGGCACAATGAAGGGCAGCAAATTTTATTATTCAGAAGCAATTTCAGGTCAGCCATTTAAAATTGCATAATGTGAGAACAGAGGTGAGGAGTGAGAAGCTCTCTGAACGAAAACTGAGTGCTTTTCTACGTCCAACAGAGACTGAACATTAGGAAATTAAAACCTAACACACACACAAACACCCTCAGGTTCATGGTGGTTCTGAGATGAAATACTTTTTTCTTTATTAAAGAAGAGTCAAAGACAAAACCGGACTTGGCTGTAATAGATTCATTAGGCAAACGATGGCTGGGGGATCCAGAAATACTCAACTGTTATAAATATTTAAAAGCAGAGATGACAGAATCACTGTTGGGATCCACTGATGATTAGGGACTGGAATAGCCACTAATGATACAACACTGCTGTCTGCTTTGATATCTGTAAAGGCCAAATTGTGTTGCACCATGCTACAGATGGAACTTGTTTTTTTGTTTTGTTTTTCCCCATCATCTCTCACTTGCTCTGCTTTCAGTGGCTTTCAAGTGGCATTTTACTGCTTTGGTTTTCTTTTATGTCGAAAGGTAGAAAAGGAATGAATGCTTTAAGTATTAAATGTTTGATACACTTATGGCCACAAGAGAGCAGAGCCTGCCATAAAGGTTCCTTTGCAAGAGTTACATATTTTCTTTCCCACTGGCTGTTAAAGGTTCCATATTATGCAAAATGCACTTTTTAATGTCTTTTCGACATAAATATGTGTCGCCAGTGTACCTAACAACTATGAGAAAAGACCGTCCTCTCTCTGTTTCTCCTGCTTCATCCTTAACTGAATGTGCGTGAAAACACGCCATTTAGATTTTGCTCCCACTATGATGTCATAAGAGGATCTGCTGAATATGTGACCTCCTCCAGCCCTTGAGCAGGCCGACTGTCCCCACCCACTGAAAACCTCCTGAGTCCACCTCGCTGTCAGCCATTGTTTTTCCTCACTAACACCAGCTCCCGCTAACACAAAGATATTGAAGGAAAGAGCAAAGCACACAGATTGCTCTGTTCTTTCAAAACAACTGCAGCAGCCATGTCTGCTATGAGAAAAATGTTTTTTGAACATTAAACCATGTAACCTAGTAGCATCTCCAAATATAAGTATGAACTTGAAAAAGAGCAAAAGACCAGCAGTGAGCAGTCTTTTAAAGCCCTATACACCTGCAATGGTGTCAGTTTCTCTGCTGTTTAGACCTCTAGTCACATCGAAGTTAGGCAGAGATGCTGGAATTACCTGATGCCAATTACCTGATGAGGAATATGTCAATCGAGCACAGTATGTACACATGCAGAGTCCAGAGAAGATGTCTAATTGAGCAATATAAGCAAAAACACATGTGTAAGGGACTATAGATATGTAGGGACTTTAAAACTTGCTTGAGTCGTTTGATCCATCACAGCGAACATGGAGTTTTCATTTATAGTGGTTGTAAAAGCTAGTACTTAATTACCTCATAATGATTTGACAAAAATACTGCAGAATTGATGATCAATATTGTATTTAAAATAGAAACCAACCGAAGCTGAATATAATGGTAGAAAAAATAATCACATTTCTAGCAGTGATGTATAGTATATACTGAATTTATTTTGTAGCACAGTAAATGGGCTGAAACATGCTAAATCATTTGTGTGGTTATGTAAATATAAGCAGGAATATATGGTCTGCAGGAAAACAGTTTCAACACAAATTAAAATATCAACAAGGACTTGAAGGCTGTGCTGTGATTCTACTACAATTAACTGCATTTAAAAGGGCTCATTCACGTTTTAATCAAAAAACCAATGGAAAAGTTGTGATAGAGAGACTAGCATTTAGGTAGGTAACAAAAATACATTATTGTGCTGTCATTTTCTTGCATCACCGCCATATATGGTGTATGTTTGCAGCCCAATCACAAAGGTTGGGCTAACGTTGTTTGAATCCAATTTGCATAAAAGTGGCCGTTTACAAAAAATCCTGCAAGCAAATATTCAACAGGACAAGCAGACACTGTAATTTGCATGAAAGTGAAAGTTGACTCAACTGAGTAGCATCAATGAACCAGTGAAAGACCACAGTTCATGAAATATAACACAGTGCAAGATCAAACACAGGTTGGCTATTAGTATGTACTTTATCGTGTATTTTTAGTCAACATCTGACTAGTTTTAGAGTAGAAACATCTTATTCCTTAGATCCATGTGCACTAATTACACAGTAGACAGAAAAAAAATCATTCACGAGCAGTTTTAACACAATAGGCTCCACTGGAAGCTGATGTATAAGGTGCCTCTACCTTTGCACTGCTGTGGTGAACCAGGACCTGCGCAGTGATCCTGAGTCCCGCAGGGTGATAATTACCATTACAGAGGAATACAACAGAGAGAGGAACAGATTCATGTGTGCGTAAGAGAGAGAGGGAGAGACTACAGAGGAAAGTGATATAATCCATGGACTGGATTTCCTGTAGGTGTATGTGGGAGTATGTACACCATGTGAGCTTCCCTTAAAAGAACAGAAGAAAACCCAAAATGAGATACTAAGAACCAGTGTTGGTGGTTGATTATCAAAACAGAGCAAATTCAAACCACCTGTTGTCTGCAGTCCTCATGGGGGAACACAATACTGCAAAAGACAGCACAGAGGGTGGGAAAATATTCTAGTAAAAATGCCTCAAAATAAGAGGAAACTTTAAAGTCAAAAAAGAGGCAAAAAAAACCCCAATTAGAGTAAATAGAGGTCATGATATTGTAACATTGTGGTTGTTTTGTAAATTAGCCTTATGTTGCACACAAAACCTTTTGGGCTTTCATGACAAACTGACATGTCATTGTCCACAGTTGATTCAGAATTTCCATGTAAAGTCGTAAAATACATCTACACAATCTGTTATAAGGATTAAATCGGTTGCTGGAACAATAAAAGCCATTGGTGAGAGGAGGCTTTAGAGAGATAAATAGGAGACAGGGGTGTGGGTTCGCTTTTTCCACCCACCAGTCTCCTGGATCAGACACACAATCTGCTGCTCTCCTCTTTATATTCCCCTCATTTCTCAGCTCCTGTTGTGTTCCCACAGGGCCAATAATGTCATTTTTGTGCTGAACGTAGCTTCATAAAATGCTCAAACGACAAGAACAAAGAAACAAAATGCTATTGCTACAAAAACCATATGCACTTAATAAGATAATGTTTAGCTAATTTACTGTAGATTAGGTCATTACCTGCACACCCATGCACCTATATATGGCAATACCAAAAGTTCTGAATTCATTTTTAATAAATGGCCAGGTGTCATCCATCACATCTCACGTAGACCTCATAAATTATGTAGTCAATAAAATAAAAGTACCTTCTGCATCAAAGGAAGAGTTTCTTGCCTAGACTCAGATGAGATACAGGTAGATCGATACAGGTGTTTGTCTGTTAATTATAAAGCTACAGTTAGCTTAGCTTAGCTTAGCTTAGCTTAGTTTAGGGACTAGCCTGGATCTCTGCAAAGATAACAAAATCCACCCAACCACCACTTGTGGTTTTATGAGACCTTCCTGGAGTCTCCTCTGGTTGCCAGGCAACCTCACAGTGATTACAAGACTTGACAAAGTCACTGCTTCCAGCCAAGAAATAGTCCCACACATACAGTATAGTGCTAACACCTGTGCGGATTAAATTGATCACGATAAGCAGATGATTATCATGACCAACACTTTTTCTAGCCTCAGGTAGCCAGCCGGAGTCTCCATTTGTTTGAAAAGACCCAAAATGAACACTATAAGCAAACTACTTGATTACTATAAGTGAATTAGTTAAACATCAGTTAGTCTCTATTTCCACTGTATTTGAATAAGGAAGATAATTTGCTCGTTTGTTTGAATGTTAAGGAATAGTTCAATATTTTGTAAAATATGTTTCTTCTCTTTCTTGCAGAGAGTTAGATGAGACCATCGATACCAGTCCCGCTTAGTTTAGCTTGGCATAAATACTGGTTGCCTGGCAACCTCAGAGTGACTCCAGGAAGTCACTGCGACAGGCCAGGAAGTAATCCTTCACATAACGCCTGAAAGACTACAAGCTCACCTTTTTATGCTTTTGTCATTATAAGGACTAAACCAATTTTATTTAATGAATTAATCAATAAGGGACTGATAGATGAATTTTGTTCATTTTAGTCTTTATACCAAGCTAACCAGCTCTTTGCTGCAGCCTTATATTTAATGGTAATTTTAATCTTTTAATCTCTATTTAAGTTTTGTCAAGGTAGCTAATAAACACATTTTACCAAATGAAAAACTATTCCTTTAAAAGCTTTTTTTCTGTTTTAGGACAACCAGCACAAATACAATATATATATATAGAAAATGCATGAGATGTAAAAGCACATTTGCAGTTTTAACATGGTTCATCTTCTCATTCAACATTAAATTGCCCTCTTTGCATATATCTATCCCTGTCCCATTCTATAATTTCAGAAATCCCCAAAGCTTCTCTTCACTGTAGAGCAGAAGAACAGATTTTTAATTTCCTGGAGTCTCATCATTGTGAAGAGATAAAAAACATTAATCCGACAGCAGCAGTACTTTATGTAACCACTGAATTCAACTAATGATGTACCAGCTAATGTGACAATCACTGAATCAACATCCCACATCCTGCTGTTTTTTTATTGCCACCCATGCTGTTCACTTCCTCCAAAGAAGTTCTTATAACAAAGTATGGGGATGCACAGCACACACACACATAAACTTTCACACATACACACACTGTATATAAGTATACTAATAACTGTTGTGCCTACCTCAGAACACTCTGATCAGGGATTACCTGTGTTTATCTGGAGATTAAACAGATTGCTCCCCTCCTCCACCTATTACTTTCACCGCTGTCCTCCTACTTAAAATAAATCAAACCTGTATACACACTCATGATATACAGCTATCCTAAAGCGTTTTCTCCCATCTTACACATTTGCTGCTTTACAGTTCTCACTCACTCCACTGTCAGGAGGAATTGCTGGAAAACCTCCTGCAGCCTTAATGCATTAGATGCTGAATTGGAGAGTTTGTTCTATGATTCCCACAGTGGAACAGCAGAACACACTGTAAATATGTTTTACGATATTCTTGGGAATTACCAGTGTGGCTAACCTGATCCTGTACAAAAAAACACTGCTCATAACCTCAGCACAGAAAAGTACAAACACACATGAAGCTGCTTGACAATCATATTACGCTTAAGTTTATTTTATAGACACCTTGTGGGATGGATGTGCCTCATTTTTGCTGTGCCACTGCTCCACATCAGCACCTGCAGCCGCATCACAAGCTGTCAACACAACATTGACATATCACCCAATAAAGTTGATATGGTTCATATGGTGAACAAGGTAGCAAACAGCAGCTTATTTACACGTCAAGCAGACATTAGCAAGATTATCATTCACTTGGAGTGATGTTGGTGTCAATCTGACATATCTAAACCCAATATTGAGTTTAGCTGATAAATGCTTCACTACATGTTCATCAGATAGTTTCTTTCTTTGTCTGTTAGCCGTTTGATGCTGAGCAGGTTGTGCACGGTAAATTTTCATAGCTTTTTTTTGCTGAAAAGAGCTGCTGCTTTGCCAGAAAACAAAGCTAAAGAGAGCAGTGAGGGTGAACCAAAACAAATCAAGCTGAGAGATGCTAAAGCGCTCAGTAGAGCTGAGGAGCACTGCAGAGCCTGATGATAGTTCTCTATGGGTTATTTATTACAGGCAAGCATTTTCAAACTACATATAATCATTTGATCCAATGTTATTTTGAGATAATTGATTAGAGCAGCTTTAAAGCAATAGTTTAATATCAAATGACATTATCAAGAGTTAACTGAGAATATTGAAACCATGTAGATTAACTGTGGAGCTCCGGCGAGGAGCTGATTAGAGTAGCCTTGCAAAAAGGCTGGAATCAAGGGGAAACAACTAGGCTGGTTGTCTCCAAAGTTCAAAAATATTAATTTTAGTACCTTTGAGGCTCAATCATTTATCCATCTGCCCAGCACCTCTATGCAGCTGGTTGCCTGGCAACCACATTGTGACGACTGTTATACCCTTCGCAAAGAGATAGTTACCACACATAACTCGCATTATTTATGAGCTTGCACCAGACAAGCTTTTCCCCCTGCTTCCAGTCTTTATGCTAAGCTAAGCTAAGCATCTCCTGGCTCTAGCTCCATCCCCGAGACACAGACATGAGAGTGGTTTCAATCTTCTCATCAAACTCTGTGGAAGAAAGAAAATGAGCATCTTTTTGTAAAATGTTTTTCAATCTCTCTAAAATATGCTGTTTTTCGTAATTCAGAAGCAGACAGCTTTTCCCCCTTAGCTATTCCAAGTAGTAGCCTATTATTGCGCCACTGTTACAAAGAAAACTGGACCAGCATCTTATGATATTCAATCATCTGTCTTCTTATCAATTCTTTGACCTTAACGGAATTTAGTAACTTTCACAACTAATTTTAGAGAGGCCACAGGAAAATTGTGGCACCCCAATTTCAGTGTTGTTATTGTTATTTACTGATCAAGTAGAGAAATCCATATTGCTAATGGCTCCAATGGGTCCATGAATTCCTAAAGTCCAAAAGTCCCAATTTGAATTTGAAACCCCAATCTCAGTGCTATTATAAAGAGAAAATTGTGTTATTTACTGTGTTATTTACTAATCAACTACCATTAGCAAGAATGCCATCTGCTAACACTGGCATTTGCTTATGCTACCATTAGCAATGTTAGCAACGTGGTTAATGCTACTGCTTGCAGCCTGGCTACCGTGCAAAGCAAACCACCATAAGCATTCCAATTTGAACTATAAACTCCAGTCTCAGTGTTATGATAAAGGGCAAAACATTCTGTTGTATTAACTTTGATTACTTTGATTTAACACAAGACAAATTTTAAAACAGATGCCAGATCTAAATTCTTATCTGACACTAAAGAGGTCTATAATGGCTCTTACACTTGGCAGAAAACTCAGAGGAAAATGAAAAGCAGCCTGTGGAAGAAATCAGATCAGACTTAGGGAATACGCAAAGAATTAGTTCCATGATACAAACGATTAGTACGAGCTACAGCAAAAACGTGAGGCTCCAAGAGGGTTTTTTAGAGCTAGAGGAGCTCTCTAATGACATATAATTACACACACACAAGCATCAGGAAGTCAGCACTGACACTTCAACTCTCAACTGTTACCCAACCCTTTCCTGCATCAGCTCTAATAAGTAAGGAGACTGTTGACTATTGTCTATGAAATAGCTCAACAAAACATGCTTTATTAAATAGATTTGATTTATTTCTCCCATGCTCTATGTTTTTAATGAAAGTACATATTTCACTTTACTGCAGCCATGTGCTTTAAGCATGGATGGAGAGGAGGTCTTTGATGACAAAACTGAGCTCTAAATTCTCACAAACATGAAAGTTGAACATAACTCAACATTCATGTCTTGGAGGAACACCCAAAAAATTGTCCTGATTGACAAATTCACATTTGCATCGACACCAAAACATCTATGAAGTCCCAAGTATGGTGGCCCTGAGATGCAAAACTCAGTGCACAAAAACAACAAAACAAAAATGAAATTATTTCAAGAAACGATTTTTCTTGACTGAGTAAAGCTGGTTTTAATTATGTTACACATGTAATGCCTTCCTACATTAATCAAAAGTTTGGCACAATCAAACATTTTGCTGCAGAATGCACAACAATCTGGTTGCACTTAATTTGAAACAGAAACACTGAAGCTACTAAAATGTTATGCATAACTTTTTTTTTTTTTTTTTTTTTTACACTTTTTCTTTGGAACAAGGCTGCCACTGTCACAAGTGCACATTTCAACATTCAACTTTTTTTTTCTTTTTCAAAAACAAGTGCCAAAGGCTAAAAAAAAAAGACTAGGAAGGTGGATGGCAACATGTGACGTGCTGTAAATGCAGAGAACACACATATAGACAGTGACCACATAAAAAATTGTCACGATTTAAGAGAGACATCATTAGCATCTTCAATAAGAGTTAAAAATTTGAAAAATTACTGGTACCTAACTCTTCAAGGTTTAGAAGTTTGTTTTCTGAAAAATCACATTTTTTTTCTAGAAGATGTTTTTGATGTTGACGTGTTTTGTATCAACGTACATCATATGATATTTTCGCGGGGCCACTATACCGAGCCTTTTGCACCGACTGAACTTACATTTTCCTACATTAGTAGGTCAGTCTTGTGTGCATTTTTTTTCATTTGAGACATGTTTGTAACATGGACTCGACTGCATTTTTCTATTGACATGCGAGCTACCGTGCAGTGGGAAGGTTCAATGTCTTGTCCAAGGACACTTCCCCATGTGGGAAGGAAGAGCCGGGTATCAAACCACTAACCACCTACCGTGCAATTCGACACACTGTATCTACCTCTGCTCTACCTACCAAACCACACCGGCAATCTGGAAACAGACTACACTGGATGTACAGTAATGGCCATTTCTTCCTGTGCATGGCCGCTGGTGCATATTGCTTCTTTCTGAGATCAATAACCAACCCCATGTTTAACGATAGGGGGAGGGATTGTTTGATAATTATACACAGCTAACCCTATTGGCTTATTACACACGCACCCTCACCTCAGCAATGCACATCTATAGTCGCTGTGGAAACCTTTCAGACCAGTGTGAATGCTCTCCAAATTATTTGAAGGGTTTGTGTCTACAACAGAGCACAACAGAGAGAGAGGCAGTAGCTGTGTGTCATTTGTGTGGTTGCATTGTGGCTCACTGTGGGGGTGTGATATTGCAGGTTGCTGGCAGCCTCACTCCACTGCACAGAAAAATAGTGAGGAGAAAGCGTGCCTGATGGAAAGATGGAAGGCCTTTTCTCACTTTAGAGCCCTCGCTGAATAAAACCCAGGATCAGACTGACCTCTGAAGTTCATCTAAAACACATGAACAACAGACGCAGCCTCGAAAGCCAGACAAAATGTCATAATTATTTGGTTCATCCCTCCTGTGTGCATGGCTATGTAGTTAAAACGTTACATGGCAGCACATGAGGTTTCAGCTGAGGGCAGATTGAAAATAACCCTAATTAGACATCACAGCTGTAGTGTGAGAGTGAGACAGATGGGGGGAGAGAGTGAGACAGTCAGTGCGAGTGTTTAAGAACAGAGCATAAAATAAGACATTGTAATTGCCAAGCTTGGTCAAAAGGGACAGGTTTTATGCTTAAATCAGTGCCAATATCAGTGGTTGGAACCACATGTAATTTAAGAGAGATCTGTCCTCTTTCCATCATCACTCCATTACAGAAATTAAATTTTTGCTTTATGTATGACTTGATTAAAACCACATTTTACCATCTCCTGGCACCTCTAAAGCCTTTTTTCAATTTGCTTACACCTGGAATGAATTGTCTTTACAAATACTGTACATTTAAAGAGACAGACATCTACCATATACTGTCAGTAGGTGGGAGTCTGTGGAGATGAATATTTTCTGAGTGATGATGATTGGTGGATATTTCTGACATCTCATATGATTCAATATGCATCCTTACTGTCTCCTTAATACTTGCTAAAACTGTAAATAATTGCTCTCCAGTGTACCCCTCCCCTTGCATAAATGGGCATGATGCCTGTGCACACACATGCACACAGTCCCTGGGGCCAGCCAAAAGTGGGATCAGCAACAGAAATCGTTCTGTTTTCTCTGTGATTATTTGCATAGAGTAGAGGTACTTTTTTTTTACGATAACAATTGATTCTTTGATTGGAATCAATGGATAACTTGGATTGGATTATGGATAACCATAGGATTTATGATACACTGAACCAGTGAATGTCCACTTTTCTCAATGAAATGCATGTGCAAATGGTAATTCAAATGTTTCCTAGCAACAGGATCTACCCAACTGTTGGAGCACCACTGCCGAGGCACCTTCCAGGAGCTGAGAGATTTACCCAAAATATTACCCAAAGTACTGTACACTTGTGAGACCCTAACCTTTTTGAGCCCTGCAGGATTCAGCAGCAGGTCTATTATTATAAATCCAGGGTATTTTCATAAACCAACAGAGTTTTTGTTCAAATTGTAGTTCAGATCACACTAAATATGTCGCATTGTAATATGTGCAACTAAATGAAGCACAAGACATCTAGAATATTAATGTTACAATCACAAAAATAGGAAGGAGTATTTAATCAAATGTATAGATGTCGACTGATTGAAGTACTAGATAAATAAAATATAAAACATACATGCGATACATATGGTGCAGAATGCAAATGCATTCATGGTATGAAACACAAGGACCTGTTGCTACATTGCTATGGTTGCCTCCTGCTGTCTGCTGAAATTCAAATTTACTGTCAGTCTGC
This sequence comes from Pempheris klunzingeri, assembly GCF_042242105.1. NCBI lineage: Eukaryota > Metazoa > Chordata > Actinopteri > Acropomatiformes > Pempheridae > Pempheris > Pempheris klunzingeri. The sequence goes on from NC_092018.1 coordinate 10,198,792, forward strand.
AAAGAAATTTCCACCTTAATTCACATAAAGAGTCAACAGGTTCCAATCAAGTACCTTAGAGAGAAGAAAACTGTTCCAAATAGAGAGCATGAGAGTGAAATAAATGTATGTCTGATTGTTTTTTTGTGTTGTTTAGAATTGGAAAAAAGACGCCTCTCTTTCTCTCCTAGCTGCCTGCTCCCATTTGCACATTTGAACCCTTTGGGGATGGTTCCCTGCTAAGCGAAGGTGCACTTGGGGCTCTTGACACTGCAGGGCTTGTTGAGACTGTGGAGAGCAGTGAGGCTGAGCTGCTGCAGCCACTTTAGTGTGATGCTGCATGCTTGCTCTTTTTACATGGGCGTCACTTTGAGCCTGGTGAAACAATCTGAGCTTGTAGTTTTCATTATTTTTATTATAAAAAAAAAAGTAACAATCTATAGAAATCTCAATGGAAACCATAAGTTATCCGAAATACAACATATGAGCTTCCGGGAAAGTATCTCTTTGTTACTATTAGTCATATTATCATACAATCAGTGGCTGCATTCATTTGTCCCTGTTATATCGGTGGCCTTTGGGCAGGTTAGGATGTAACTTGTACTATCATATAAAATAGGATGTGGGAACTTTGGTTCACAGCAGGGTTTAGTGGACTGACATCCCTCCTGCTTTTTTCAAATGTCTCACCTGCTTCTCCAGCGCTTCCTTCCCAGTGGTGGACATCTTGGGCGCTGGCACGCGCTCGCAGGTGCATCCTTCCAACAGGTAAATCCCGGCTGGTCGCGCGCTCTGCTCGTTCTCGAAGTAGAACAGTATATTCTGATAAAGGGCGAAGAACTTCTCGTGCCATCGGCTGTTCTCCGCCGTCTTCTTGCTCAGGTAGCCGCGCTTGGTCCCCTCTTTACGCGCGACTGCCGACAGAAACAGCGCGTGCCCTTCGTTGTAGCGGACGCTCTTCTGCATTTTGTCGTACGGTTTGGAAGTGAGACGAAAGTGGGACAGCCGAAGCTTTCACCGCGAGCCCATGTTTGCCAGAGGTTGCGTGTGAACTTTTTCCCACCGAGGGACGCGCGGCTCAGCGGCGCCGTGACGCACGGAAAAGTTGCCCCGCTAACGGGAGCGCTTCTGCAAAGGAACTCATACTAAAAATGCCCGAGTCCCTCAAGCACTAGAATAAATCCATGCTGCTCGCCAAAAAAGCGCGCTTCTGTGTATGAACAACAACGAACATGCAGCAGAAAGAGAGAGGCGTGTCGTTCACAAAGGGGAAAACCCTCAAGTAGATACAGAATCACAGAACCGATAAAGTGTAATCGGCTTTGGCAGTGGTTAACTCTCTCTCCCGCACACAAACACTCACATCACTAGGGCTCTCTATCTTTCTCTCTTTCGGGTGATGCGTGCTGATCTTGGAGTTGGCGGAATTAAAGGCGGAGCGTGAGTTGGTTTTGTGTGTGTGCGTGTGCGTGTGTGTGCGCGCGTGTGTGTGTGTGAGCGAGAGAGAGAGCTAGAGGTGTAATGCAGATTTTCTCAGTGGCAAATGTGTTGTAAGCGTTGGATAGCAAAGAGCACACGCTAATGCATACATTAATGGATAAAGCAAAAATATCAATGAATCCATTGTTCAACCTTAATAAAAGCAGGAGTAAGGCAACAACTTAATGCCTCCTGAAATCAAATGTTTCCTTTACACCAGTTGTCGACAAGAGTAAATGTTGTCCTTCAGATTTAAAGGGGAACTCTGTTTGCAGATTTTGAAGAATATTGCTGCATTTGTACCAAAAAGTTGTATAAAGCCTTTTGAGGCTCCAGAAGGACTTTCTCAAACTCTCACATCCTGACAAGGAATAAGAATACACAGAATATAAAAGATGATATCTCCGGTTCTACTGTATCAATTTGTATCCTTTTTAATTGTTCGCCATGACTCCGACAATATAGTAGAAATGCTAATTATTAATGCTAAGTATTTTAAGTCAAAGAGCAGCGAGTGTGACAAGTTTGTCTATTTCTTTTAATTTAATCATCAAACACACTGATGTCACATGTAAGCTGGGAGGTATCTTGATCAGTTGGTATTAACTGATGTTATGACAGTTGGTTACAGTACAGAGGAGTGTGTAACCAGAACCTGAGATGGTTCAAATCCTTTTCACACACACCAGCAAAGAGAGCAGCAACTACTCTCATCTATCAGTGTGTCCTTTACTATTCTTCTTTGATTATGCTCATTCACCGATAGGTGGCTACTCTCATCTTCATGTGTGTGCATTCTGATGGTACTGACTACTATTATACTACTGACTACTGTTGCAGTGACGTCAAGAGTTTGTCTGCAGCCACTCCATTAGGGATGATCTGTCAGAGACGCACCAAAGATCTGAGAGAAGTTTCTTATTCTTCCTAGAAGAAATGGAGACAAAGACACAGAAATGTTGCTCAAACAATATTGTATATAAAACCTTTTGTATACCCTCACATAGCCTGTGGGCATGTGATGAGCCTAAATACATTGTACTCTCTCACAGCTGTGTGTGAGAAATTAAAATCCCTGTTCTTCGACCTCCGACCAGCAGCTCAACTCCTCTGTGTACGATTATTGTGTACTCAGCATGGCTTCACTCCAACAAAGGACAAACATTTCATATAGGGAGGATTACATTGACGGAGAGGTATAACTCTGTGTGTGTGTGTGTGTGTGTGTGTGTGTGTGTGTGTGTGTGCTGACAGATATTTCATATGGTGAGGATTACTTAGGAAGAAGCTAAGCAGCACTCAACTCCCAGCACTCAACTCCCTCTGTTACAGAGTGAGGAGACGCTGCGTACAAATTTACAGAGACAGAAGACTGTATTTAGTGAAAATGCAATATGCTGACGATTTGACAGTGAAAGAGTAAGTCTTCACTGTTTTTCCGGTTCTTAACTCAATCATAAGCATGACATCTCTGCCTGGCAGTGCATGGTTCATCCTAATAGAAAAACATATTTCTCTTCCTTTTCCTATTAATGTGTGCTTGTGCATTCCTCTCAATATATGGGAAAATAAATTAGCCAAGGAAAAAACAAGATTTGGACCCCCTGGGAGAAAAGATGTCATGGCAAACTTTTGACAAACACTTACACATCTCAATTTGGTTTTAATCACCATTTTCCAGTATTTATATTAATTCAGTTAATAACCGGATTAGGAGCATTTACTGTCTAACGCAAATGGTGCTTGACAGCTGAAAACAAAGATTCAGACGTATGTCATTTGTTCAAAATCAGAATTTTCAGAGCATTATCAGAACAAAAACTTAATAAAAATCCCTCTGCTGATGGCAAATTGAACCATAAACACGGCTAAATAAGAGTAAATATTGGCAACCCACACCAGCCTTTTTTGTTGTTTAGTGGTGGACTGACAGTTCAGGGGGTGCAATAGCTGCATCTAACAGAGGTGTCATGAGAGGTCTTTAAAAGCATTTAAAAGGAAATTGACTTCAAACTAAACTCAACAAATCTGGTTTTGCAAGTCTCAGAATCAAAGAGTCCGAATGTTTGCAGCATCAAGGGATTCCAAACTGGAAAACATCCCATCAGGAACCTGTTTGTCGATCTCTCCCTCTCTCTCTCTCCTCCGTGAAACTCCCCGATGTGACCAAGTGACAAAGTCTGAGCTGCACCAGTAATCTGTACAAAGTCTGATTTTCATTTTCAGATTCAAAATGAGAGAAGTCATGTCCATTAGAGTGTTAAAGCTTAAATAAACATTCGGTTTAGCGTCAGTGGAGCTGCTTCGATTGTTGACATATGTCTGAATCTTTGTTTTCAGCTGTCAAGCACCATTTGCGTTAAACAGTTTTCAAGAAAGCGTCCAAAAGCACAGTAGGAGGATATTTATTGATGTGAGTGGGTTTAAAACAATCTAGCTGTGTTTAGCATATGACTACTATAAAGAGACAGAGAGATAGATAGAAATACTTTATTGATCCCAGGGGGAAATTCTGGAATTAAAAAAGGTAAATAAAAGTAAAAATAAAAATCAAAGCAGCAGAAGCTGAGATATCTTGACTCACTGAGTCCAGATGCAGATTGCAATTTGATAATGTTTCACACCTCAGACTGACTTTAGCCCTTCACTCACTTGAATGAGGCCAGTCCACTGAAGTATCAGCTGCAAACGCAGGCTTCCTGTTGTAAATCTCTGGGCCCAAACACAGATAACCCTGATGACATCATCCCAACTATTTTCCTAGACTTTAAAAAGCTCCTCTAGAGCCACAAAATACATTATACAAATGTATTAACAGGCTGGGTTGTGCTCCTCATGACTAATAAGCTGATCTTTATGTGTTAAATGAGTTGACCTTTAGGAAATGGTCAGGGTGAATATGTGTGTTCACTGTACCTCCTGGCATTGACCATGCTCTCCAGCTCCCTGGCTTTGCGTGCAGCAGTGTGTAGTATAGGATCTGGGATGCTAGCCAACCGGGCGACATTCAGGCCGTAGCTGCGCCCTGCAGCTCCTTCAGTTAACTGGTAGAGAAAGGTGATGAACTCTGGCCGAACCTCTCCATCTGTCAGGACATACACACAGATATGTTAAAAACTCAAAAAAAGTGCCAGGTGAAAATGATTTAGAAGTTGCCAAAGTAGGATTGTTAAGACGGGCAACCGTCAAGCTCATTTCCATTAAATAGCACTGATAGCCATACCGTCAGTGTCAGTAGCGATGTCAGGTTCATTGAGTAGGAAAGCCATGTGGTAATTAGACACATGTTCAGGATACACCTGCTCCAACTCACACAAAGGAGGGTAGTGGGTCACAAAGAGAGTGAAGGCTTTTACCTGAGAAAAGAAGGAGGAGAGTGAAGTGTTAACTTTCAGAAAAATCTACTACACGGTCTCTACCAGATCTTCAGCCTTTTTACACCTCCCATCAAAATGTTAAGGATCAGAAAAACTGCATAAACAGGGTCAGCCAGGTGTAAATGCAATCTATGCACTGTGTTCACAGTTAGTGAGAAGATATCCAGCCAAGAGGTATAATACAGATTAGCTGCAGGCAGGAATGTCATCACTACAGTCGCTGCTCTGTACCAGCCCGCCAGAGAAGCTCGTCACTTCTGTTGTTTCTGAGTCACGGAAGGCGTCTCTCAGGTCAGTAAATGTAAGAAAAGTAAGTACAGACTTCCCACCTACTCAGCAGCTTTGCATAGTACCTGTGAAAAAGCAGGTCTGATCACAGTGTGCACAAAATCCAGACAAGAAAATCATACATAAGCCCAAGTAATTGTTAAGATATTGCTGTTGTTTGTTGTTATCCATTTAGCACATGAAGATGCAGACCACATTTTATTACCAGGTATAAGGGAGGTGTTAATGGAATACATGTGAAAATCAATGAGCCAAAGCCCAATAAAACGCAGTAATGAAACATTCTCATAAACAAGTTGAAGCCATAACATCAGTGTGCTAACATGCTCAGGGGATCACTAAAGTCAGTAGGAACCATCAGCGACAATATTTGTGGTTTCCAAGTTTCCATTTTTACCCTTAAAACAAAGATATGATTAATATACCTTGTAAACACTTGGATCTTGATTCTGCTACACTAAATGATTTTATTTGTCCATTGACCTCAGTGAATATTAACCAAATTACTATTTAAATTTAAAGTTTAAATTTCATTTCTTATCTTTTAAGCCTTATACAAAAGGGAAAAGTAGGAGGTAAAACCAAACAAAAAAAGAAGAGAGATTAAGTAATACATATAAAAAATGGTAGGTATCATAACAAATGTTGCATTATGTAACGCCGTCTGTGTTACCAAAAAGTTGTGGCTGAAAACAAAGAGCAGAGCATCTACATTTACTGTACTTTGGCAAAGTGTTACTTCACTGCCTCTGTGCTCGGCAGTGTGCTGAGCTAATGCCTGAAGACACGCTTTGTGAGTATTACCACCAGTATAAACACATCTATACATACTGCGTCACTTTTTCCCCCATCAGTCTATTCACTTCTTTAGTTTTTTTTCCTTTCTCTTAAGGATTTCTGCAGTCATCACTCCATTTTTCTGCCTTTTACTGTAAACACCACACCTGGCTTCTCAGGCTCTGGAGGCACTGAGCAAAGTGAAGGCACTTCACCTCATCCCACTATTCTTTAATCTCTGTCAGGCCTGGGAGCCACCCAAAGGCTACATGATTGAACTTTGGCATTAAGGTTAAGACATGAAAATCACAAAAAGCTGGTGCACTCGCTCACTCAGCCTCGCTCAAATGCACACACAAACATTTTACCTCTCAGCACTGCACTCCCAGGACAGCTGCAGAGAGCTCCTCACTAAAACAAATGCACTTCCTTTTCCTGCTCACTTTAACAACCCAGTCATGTAAATGGGAGTAGGGATGAGCACATTAAGACAAAATACTGTGAAACCATCCTCCACATACTAGAAAATGGTGTTAAGAATGTGGCAAACTGTTGAAACACAATAACTGATGCTGGATTAAATATCCCAAATATGTTAGTATTACTATTCATGAAGTCTGATTATAGTAATGATAACTAATCATGTATGAGCTCTCATGGGGAAGCAGGCCTGAGTCTTACATCATCGCAGTAGACAGGCGGCTGCAGGACTCGGCTGGCTCCAGAATCAGCCCTCTAACGGCTCGGTCTAAGAAAGGTCACATGTCACTAGTAATACCTCCCTCTGAAAGAGACGTGCAGGGTGACTCCCACATGCCTCAAACGAAGGCACACAGACCTGCACCCGCTAAAAAACACACGTAGAACATGCTCATATACTCACACACACACACACACACACAAGCTACTTTGATCATTCCTGTCCACCTACACTGAAAGGTAAAAACAAATGGAGCAGAGGGAGGGTGTAGCCTGGATAATGGTCTGATTAGGTGCTAATGGCAGCTCATTACCAGACCACCGTGGGGTGCGCTGACAGCAGTGCTCCGCAGAGCTCATGCGTAATTCAAACAATCAAATAATCATTTGAGGTCTTATCAGATAAAAATTCAAACACTTAGATGTTAGTTTGACATAATACGCAGTTTTAAGACATTCTTCTTGTGAAAACTTGCAATTTGTCAAAAAATCAAAAGATAAATTAACCTGAAATTATTTTTTTGGAAAACACAACATTAATAGATTCTAACTTTGTAAAGCTGTTGTGATGTGTCAGCACATGGTGGCTTATTCATACATTCATACAGAGCAACATCAGTGTTTATTTGAACACATGTTCCTGCCCTCCAACAATCACTCTTTTTTGGCTGTATATCTGGTTCTTTAGTAGGTAAATACTCCACTATGTTCACCGGCTGACTGCTAACTGTGGATATGCAGTGTACGTTGGGTTTGTCAGAGCTTTTTTGCTCTGCAACTGTGTGTTATAGCATGAAACACCGCTGATGAACCAAAACGAGAAAGTTGTGGGTAAGAAAACCAAAACAATAAACTGACAGACACTAAAACACTCCGTAGACTGGTGGCAATCTGATAATTCTCTGTGGGTTTGCCACTACAAGCAACACCGCCTCATTTGATCCATTACTAATTCAAAAATAGTGATTAGTGCAGCTTTATGTTAATTGATCAGGAAAATAAAAACTAGTTGCAGCCCAAGAAGAAACGCTACTGAATATCTAGAAGATTTCAGTTGAGAAGTAGGTCTACCTCAAATATGATACAGGTTTAATGGTGTATTTTAATTTCCCATTCCAAGATGATATTGACAAACATATGAATAAAATATATAACTGGAAGACAGGGGAAAAAAAGAGGATATGCAGGGAGAATTTCCCAGCCTGACTGTGAGAAATGGTAGTCTGGGTCTTGAAAATAAGTAACATCTATAAATATCCATCCTTAATGTAAGCTAAAATCTGCTGTGTGTTTATAAACAGACAGAGGAATGCTTGGAGCGGTCAAACATTGAGGAGGCCCGGTCCAGATGAGACAGCCTGCGTGTTCAGCTCAGTTGACAAGACGATTCAAATAAAACAGCATCTCCGACAGACTGCTGATCTACCACATGCCACAAACATGTCTTCTGCATTGAGTCACCTTGTGCATCTCTTCTTCTACTGTAATGTGTCTCCGCTTCAAATTGGTGTATTTATCACTGTACACCTGGAGAGCATCACCACTCTTCCTACATGCGGTTTTATAATGATACGTCGTCAAAGATACGCATCGTGCACTTACACTTAGTAATCTGAGCCTGAGAAAAAGGCTAAGGGTGTCAACGCAATTGCTGGATTGCTGTCGCTCATCGCTACTCATGCAGCACCCTTTATTTTCTCACCACACAACCACAACGCTCTGTGTGTGCATGTGTGTGCAAGAGGTAAAGAGATCACTCACCTCTGACTGTGGCTCAAATAATTAAGGCCAGTGGGAGAATAAGATTGACTTGTAGCCAGACTCAGTGACAGGTGCATAGGTGATGACCTTTGCCTTAGGTCATGTTTTGTTTAAATACGAATACTTGGTACATCAATGCTTATGGCTTTTTTTTGCAACATCCAGGGGGCAATAGTAAGAACCAACTGTTTAGTTAGCGTTTAGAAAATTACCTGTACGCTTTCAGCTTTACATTAGGACTGAGCAAGATTTCCATCTTGTACTGCCATTCATCCTATTTTCAAGCTTTGTCTTGTTTCAGAAAAATTAACTTGTCCATGTTGTGTACAGAAAGGACAGGTCTGATGGCACTAACAGTGTAAAGATGACTTTCCCTTCAGCTTTTTCCTTGTTCCTGTCATGTTCGCATTCAGGTGATGTTGTCTAAAATGAGTGAACAACCACCAGCATAGCCGATCACAGAAGTACAATGACAGCACATACCCTTTGTCCAATCCCCCTGTCTTTGTCAGTCGTCATTGTAGTGAACTGAGAAACAGTAATTGTCCCCAACTAGAGACTTTAATGATACTGGAGGGTCTTCAAACTCCGGTTAACAATATCCAGCCCTTTGCAAAAGTTTTATTCTAAGTAAAATTTTGCCTACACAAAAAAGTTCTGCTCGTGTGTGTTCGTGGGAATAGGATGCTCTTTTGTTTTGTATTAAATCAGTGGGCACCAGGACATAAAAATCCTGCAATGAGCAGATTTGACAATCTGGTTCAGAGAACTTACACTTTTTCTGCCACTCAATAGTCAGCATATGAAGGTGTGAATTTTCAAGTTAGCTTTGAAGAGAAAGCAAGCAAGCTGTGCTCCTGTTCATGCCAGCATTAAAACTACTTCTGTAAATCAGAACCTAAGCAACTTGTATGCACACTAAACACAGAGAGAACAGAGTGTTTGGACAACAATGTAGTTTGTTTTAGCCAAATCTGACAAATTTACTGAAAACTGATCACTGAAATTACAGTTCATTACAGTTTTTGGCTTGTGACCCCTTGAGATGAAGGAACATCTGCTCGTGAGCCCTCAAAGCTTATGATTGTAGTCTGGGCTTGAGTTGTGAGCCAAAAAATGTAGATGACTGAACAGGTTAAAGTGTCCAGTATTTCACAAGAAACAGCAAGAATTGGAGTAAAGTTCAAATTTTTATCCTGACAGCCCTTTCTGAGGTCTCCACTGCTTTAAACAACGTGAGCTGAGAGAAAAACAGACTAGCATCTTGTCCGGCTGCAGTGTACGAGTACAGTGGTGGACAGAGAAGTGCAGAGTGCAGTGGAGCACATATGGGTCTACGTAGGAGCTTTATGCATCTGCCCGAGCACATCAGGCCATTTACACCCACATGGAGTGATACATTGCACTGAAAATTTACCCACTAGTGTGCAGCCAAAAAAGTGACCTTTATTGAGTTCCAATTCTCCTGTGAGTCCAAGTGTATAGCTGGGCCTGATTCAGCCTGCTGTTACAGTGCAGTATTACAATATTCCTGCAGTCACAAGTCTGAGTCACGGTACGAGTGGATGGAGATGTGTGGCGCTGAGCCTGGTGTGACGCTAATTGCAGGAGCTGCTGTTAGTGAGAATAAAAGTGAGAGTCCAAGTGAATCTCTGAGAGTGTGTAATGGAGGGCAGTATCGGGTACTTCACACATCACTGCTGGGAAGGAATTAAATTAGACAAACATGTCCTGAAACGGGCTGGTCGTGATTTCACCATAAAACCCAGCAGCTTCCAACAGAAGCAGCTCCTCGTTTTTAGTGCTCAGCTTCTCTCTTTCTTTTTCTCTTTCTGCATCAAGGCTGTCTCTTTTATTGCGTGGTGTTATGAAACCCATCTACATTCTTAACTACCTCTCAGGTGAGTGCTGGGGACAGGGAAAGGTGCGTTACTATAACAACCGTGGCAAAGGAGGTGTAGACTGACTTTTGACGTGAACAGCTGAGTCTGGGGAGGAGGAGGTGGAGGGAGTATGAAAGACTCTACAGGTCTGCCTGTACTGAAGAGGCCTTTTGCTGTAAAGGATAACTTGTTTTGTGCCCTTTTGTTTGCTTTTCCTTTAATAGCAATGCTTTTCGAACAAATCGATGCGGTTATACAACAGGTAGTTGGAGAGCTCCCTCCTCCTGCCAAAAGCAGCTTCCTGTTGCATTAGCTGCTACTTACACATTTTCATTCTACGTTTTCCAGCAAAATTATATAACCCCAAGATTCTGTCCAAAGGTTAATGTGGAACTGGCAAAACATGAAAACTGGAAGGGGTTTTTCAAAGTTAAATGTCTATTCGTTTGTATTTGAAAGGGGGTAACTGGGGGCAATTTGGAGCTTTTTGACTCAAGTCTTGGAAAACAGAAAATAAACAAATACCAGCTCTCATAGATTGGATACAGCTTGCAAGCTTTGATTACTCAGAGGGCAGCCATAGAATAAAGGTGCTTTAATGGTAAAACCCCAGAAACCCATGAATGTTATGTGTCACTGTGGACTAAAGTGGAAGCTGCACCCCGGGGCTCATCCTTTCACAGCCACCACGACAATCAGTAGTTTGTGGAGTTCCAACAAAGTTACAACAAACAATGTTCCTCCAGTGCGAGATTAAGAACTTGTTCCCTAAGGTCAGCGTGGAAAAGCTGAGTTAATAAATCCTTTCTCCCCAGAGGTCATACAGCCTCAATGGCTCCATTATATGCACCACCTAGTCACTGACTTTGTCTGCGTGCTGTTTGGTGCATGACAGTTGGTCCATACCCAGTCTATCAACAGCTGTCTGTTTGCACATCCAAAATTAGGACCCAAAATAGACTTGAAGGCTCCACAGAGCTGAGGGGGACTGCAGATTAGGCGCATGCCTGTTTCAAGAAGTAACACCTTTCACACAACATGTGTAATTTAATCCATTGATGAAAAAAATATTGATTAATGCAGCAAGTGTTGGATTGTACGTTTACTTAATAATTTGTTTTCAAGTGTTGATGATTTACCTTCATCCTACATTTACAATTCCTGCCTCTGATAGTAAAGTTAAATGTTCCGCTGTAAACATCCCGCCCACACAGTCGAGCAAGCAAAGAAACACAATACCTGTCGCTACGTTGTTAAATGTGCATACGCAATATCGGAGGTATTTGACATAATATCTAACAGCAGAGGTGCAGCCCCTATTCAAAGGCATTCATTTGAGAGGCTAATTAGAAAACATCTAATGAGCAGGAACAAGAACCTTTCTTTGGTTTATATTATACAGTGAAAAATATCTTGAGTGTAAGCAGCTGAGAAAATGAACAGCTGTGTGCCCTAATTGATGCCACAACCTCGAGCATGCAGCCCATGTCAAACTGTAATAATGGGTTCTCTGTGCTTACAGTATCGATCTGATTGTTCGACACTAATCAGTATGTGCAAGTACTGTAAGTTCCCCACAAGGACACAAGGATTAATTTGCCAATGGCTGCATTGATAACCCACTTTATCCGCACAAACTCTCCCTTTCTCTTTTGTTCTCTCAGGGTACCACTCATCTGTTCTGTCAAAACGGAGATACGCAACATTGTGTAACACCCAAAGAGCTCCTGACTGTGCCAGCTCGTAATCCCAGCAGAACTCTCACACACACGCACACCCTCTCAAAGGAATAAGGAATGAATCCTGAGCTGGAAAGCCACACCTATCTCCTACTATCTCTCTCAGTGAACCTGAGAGAGATGTAACCTATGCATCAGTTCCTTTCTTCCCTTCGGCCTCAATTCTTTTGGCTAAAATTGAGCCTTTCTGTTTCCCGTACCTATCATTTTGACGACAGCTGACAAAAATGAGCAGGAAACATATTATTAAGTAGTGGACAGCCTGTTATCAGCCTTGATTATGTGGGAGTATAAAATGAGGACTGCTGCACTATAGCATAGATCCCTTGAACAGTTAGGTATCTAGGGGTCACTCTTTCTCTCTCTTTTTCCATTGCAGCTTGCTCTCTAACAGGATAGTAACATTATAGATCAAGCTTGACCACAATTCTGTTCAGTTTTAGAGAGCTGCTCTGCTGCCGAGGCCTCTCTGGAGCCTCGTATCTCTGCAAAACAAAAAAAACACCGCGGAACACACAAGCCCATACAGTCACAAATATACACACATATGCAGGCCTCTAGAGTGAAAGCCAATACCTTTAAGCTTAACTGAGCTGGCTTCATGAGTTTCATGGTATTTTACCAGCCTAAATGTCACCAGTGCATTCCCTCTCCTCTCTCATCTTTTTGTTTTCCTTTTTAAATACGTAAATCTGTCCAATGTCATCATTACAGTGTTCATCCACAGACACACACTTACATCTCTAATGAAGTGCTTCAGGGTGGCATAGGCAATGGCAATCCCATCATGGGTGCTTGTGCCCCGTCCCAGTTCATCGAGAATGACCAATGAACGTTCGGTTGCGCGGGAAATGATCTCTGAGGCTTCAGCCAGCTCTTCCATGAACGTGCTGCGCCCTTTGTAGATGTTGTCTGAAGCCCCCATCCTGATAACCAAACAGACAAAGGAAAAAAGAGGTCAGAGGTCAAAACTAATAGGTAAAACAGAGAATTGTGCCGAGATCAGACTGCACAAGTTTTGTTTTTTGAGATGATGACTGTCAGATTAGGGCGATCGTGGAGTGATAGATCGTTGCTGTGTCTTTGCAGAGAGACGAGGCAGAACAGACCGCTTTTTGCTGTGCTTAGGTGATCGGACCGACTTCACAGTTACATCTGCACCAACGTCAAATGTTTACGTATGCAATCATGATTTTATGAATGAAATTGAACATAGAGCCACTCGTCATCACTCTGCAGTAACCGTGTGATCTGTCTTTTCCCTTCCTTTAGAAAGAGGGTGAACATGTGGGTGTACAGTATACTTTACATACTATATATGTGCAGATGGTGTCATCGCACCCACAGGTGTGATTAATTTGTTTATCAAGTTAGTAAATCAAACAAGAGGAAGAAAAGATTCTGACATGCTGGTCTATTTGTTGAGTGCCAGGTGCTACGTCTGTTGTTCTCCACTACGACAGACTGTGAGGGTTAAATACAGGTGGTTTCATGTTGTTATGTAGTCTGTTTTCAGAAAGAAATACAACAGTAAAGTTTTCATTCATTCTTTATCACCTTAACACCTTTTTGAGCATTTTTATTACAATAAATTACATATTTATTGTTGCTTTGGTATAAATACCATCAATGTGTGCATGCAACAAAGATGTCAAAGAGCTACCTAACTTTTTGATAATGTCACCATTGCAAATGAAGCGGAGAAGATCATTTACATTTTCAGGTTAAGTATTTCAGAATATATGTTCACTGAATCTGAAGTTTGGATGATTCTTGTCTTTAAGTGATTTGACTTCAAAGTTGAAGACATTGGAATAATTCACAAACTTCTGTTGTTATTACAGTGGTTTAAAAATCATGTGTCATGCTTGCAACAGTATGAACTCCCAAATTTCCCATTAAGGATAGAAAACTAATACAGTAGTTTTTGACTACATTAGCTTCTACTTGAAAATCTAATTATAAAGGAACAATATTTATACTTGAGTACAGTTTTTATTTACTCTACCCACCACTGGTCCTCAGTAATACACCCACAAAGTGTGAAGTCGATGAACAGTTGTACATTTTTAATAGATGTACAAACAAATGTAACAAATGGTCCAGAAATGTCGTTGTCACTGCGCACAGACAGTCTGACTGTCTCCAAAGGGCAAAACCACCTTTCTGACCTTAAAGGCAGGTTCTGTAACTTGTTTTATTTAACAGAGTGGTTTATTTGTTAGACTGAAAATCAAAGAGAGGCTATGTTGTGGGACTCGGCTGGATACTCTTGCTAGTTTCTCCAACATTTCTGACTCAGTCTTTAACTCATTATTCCTTACTCTGAATGAATTTGCAGTTTAAACATGGCACAGAAATGAACTGAAATAAAACATCAAACTGAGACAAAGTTAATTGTTCACCATCATCATCATCATAATTATCATGGCTTGCCAGTTCACTGAGATTTTTTAAGAATTTGTCAATTCAATTCTCTCACGCCCATAACTGCCTCTGGGTTTTTGCAGGTCTCTGTCTAGTATCGTCCTCTGTAGTGCTGACAGTGTAACATCACCTGCTGGAGGCTGTAATATCATCCCGCCTAACATCTCCATGACTGAACCTTACTTCGAACACTTGCGGAGGGAAGCCTCGCAGGGCCTAGAATGCATGTAATGAACGTACTGACAAACACATTGATGGTTCAATTATGGTTGATGATGTTAAACTGTCACCCGAGGAGGCAGAATTTAAGGCCAGTGACAGAAAATCAAAAGACAACAGTGGAGCGAGATTGCCTCGAACACTGTCGATGTTGTCAGCTGTCGAGTCCATGTCAACAGATTTTTACTGATTACAGAGATACAATGGCAACATGTTGAATTCTACACAAGCCTCAAAGCCAGTTTGAGAGCTCCTCTGATGCACCGATACACACTGACAGACAGAGCAGTGACTCATCTGATAAAAACTCCACTCCAGCTAGATCACAGATGAGACATCTCTCTGTCAGTCGGTGATTCTCACCTGAAAATCTGTCTTTTCCTGTCCTGACTGACCTTCAACATAGTACCCATCAATGAACCACAAACAGGAGCCTCCAGCTCATGGGTTACCCTGGTTACACCAAACACCATATAGGACCGGAGTGGAGCAGACATGCTGCTGCATTAAAGCAGCCAATTTATAGTACGTGTGTGCATGCGTGCCTATAACTCAGGGGAAATTATCACAATTGGATCTGTACTGCATGGCAGAAAGGACACGCAGATTCAGATGAGAAGGAAGAGGGCTGTTCACACACTCTGTCTGTCTACTGATGCACAGCTAAAACACAGCAACACTCCACCAGCTGGGTGTCCTGCTGCTCTCATTGAGTCCATCCTTCCCGCCAAACAAATGGATTCTGAAAATAGAGTCCATTTATCATCACCTCACACCTCTCCAGAAAACATGTTTAGACACATTTCAAGTGTTTTTCTGACACTCGTGGGTCTCTCGTTGCTCTCAGATTGTCCAGTTATTTTATTTTCTTTACACATTATCACATCACTTTAGTGTAATCAATCAAAACCTTGCTTTCAATAAAATCTCTGTGCCTAAATTCAACCCCTACTACCATGCAAAACTCAAATGAGTGTTAAGTCTTTCCTTTTCAAATGCAAATGGTGTCCTAAAAAGCTGAAAGAAAAACATAATCCACACACTGATACACGCTCAGTATCACCCGTCTATGAGGTTTAGTGCATTCAGCGTGCTATTTACATCTTTTGATGAAGGCTATCCACCCTTTCTCAACCGGTTTCATTTCATCCTGGCTTATTGAGTGAGCTGACATAGAAGAAAGCTTTGCAAGCAGAGAAACAGAGAAACTGTTGCCATTTGATTTTAAAAGACTGGCGCAAAAAACTTGAGGTTTACCACTGATGTCTTTTAAACCTCATCTAAATTTCATTATGGCTGAGAGGGGCAGTTTAAAATAACCTCACATTATATTAAACTGTGGGAAAAAATACACACACACCACTGAGAGATAACTGGAGCACCTCAACTTACCAAACACGTTCTTCTGTTTTTATTGACAGTCTGCTTTTGTTGTTTACTGTGTGTACTGAGGGTTTTTGATTTGAATCAGATCATGTCTGTTGTTTATGTTTGGTTTGTTCTGCTTTTGTTGCTCTAATGATTCCATGAGATATTAAACAGCACTTTATTTTAAATATTATTTTATGTGGACACCAGAGGACTGGCAACCACTTTGTTTAAGCTACTGGAAAATCAAATAAAGAAACAGGCTACAAAAGAATCCATCTTTTGAAGAAGAACATCAGGGTCAGAGCATAACACAAGTCCTATACCTTAGAACACTAAAGGCCTAACCAGCCCCGTGTGCCGCCTACAAGATGGCAAAGTCACCCCGACACTGCAGCACTATAAAAACTCTACAGAACGAATGGGTCGATTTAGGATATAACGCTTTTCCACATGCCCAACATGTGTCACTTCACTACACAACACCCACCTAGGTTAGGATGTTACACAGAGACCAGTTGGCACCACAACACTCACCACCCTTTGTGAGGTCTTTCTGGATATTAGCCACACATTTCTGGGCCCCAAAAAAGAAAAATCACAGCATTTTCTGATGGGAGGGGAGCTTGTGAAAGACTTTAGTGAAACACAGTATAATCAGTGCTACGGTGAATTAAAAGGTCCCTTTCAAAACACAGTTTTACATTTTGCTTCCTTTTGCTGTTTCCATAACAACCATGAAGGGATGGAGGAATGTGCTCTATAACCTTCAGGACTCAATATCAACAAGAAAACACACACATAGAGCAGCTGCACACGTGCACACACACCTCTGTCAGCCGGCAGGACACACACACACGCACACGCACACGCACACGAACGCACACACAAGGTTGTCGGTTTACTCTGTTAATGTCTGTAAAAGAATCACACACACATAATTATCCTCAAACCAATGTGGCATATTTGTAAAAATACTGTATCATAGTGGAGTGGGCAGCAAAATAAAAGCAAGACTCTATGAGGCGGCATGCTGCTTTAAACCAATCTACAGATTATTCACTTTATCCTCATTGATAATCAATCATCTGGATCATTTCAGACAGGATATCCCATTAGACACCCACGCACCATCTCATTATCCCCATCCCACAAAGTCTGCTTATTGCACTCTAGTAAAACTCAAAAGCACACACTCCATGTCGGTCTCGCTCTCTCTTATAAACACAACGTCTCTCACATACACACAAGTTGAAGCAATTCCCACTGCTGCGCCTATTATGCTTGGCACAGCAGTGGGAATTGATTGAGAGTTTATTATCAAAGCAGATTCTCCTCAGGATCTTACACTCAGTGGCGGAGAGAGCAGTCGAATTAGACACAGTTAGGATAACGGGGGTAACAAAGCAGGTGAAGAGAGGGCTGAGTGTGTTTTCTCTGCGGACATTAATTGGCTCTGAGTTGCATTTTTCAAGAGAGAAAGAAAGAATATTGTGTTCCAACTGCAATCAGAGACCAGACCAAACAACAGAGGACAAACGCGTATAAACACATGCACAATTCTGTGTTCACTGACTGAAGTAGTGCAGTACACTCATTCTCTAACCTGCCCTCCCACTACTACTTTGACCTGAGGGTGACACTAATTACTCCCTTATTCAAAGTCTTACCTTTAAACAAGCATTAACTGCAACCCACTCCTAACTAGGGGTTTTTATTATTATTGATCAATTTCTCCCCATAAGTATTCAATTTTTAAAAAAAAAGGCAGATCAGATCAGATCAGTTAGAGCACCCTGGAGCGTTTGAATCCATCTTGAACCTTGTGCCTGCATGTCACTCCACAGCTCACTCGCTCACTTCCTGTAGTCTCTTTACTCACTGAAACCATCAGATGCCCCAACAAAGCAGATCATTTTCAACTGATTTTCACTCAAATCTCATGTTCCCATAACCCTAAAAGTGGTCGTTTCCTGCTGGGAGACCTTATTGATTACCTTAGTATAGAAAGATGAGTGCAACATTCGCCACAATAGAAAGTGAAGAAAAACATGAGAGGGAGGTTTGAATTCAATTTACAGCCTTTTGATGCAATGTAAAAAGTTCAAAGATTTCTTAAAAATACATTCACATCGTGAGCTTATCTCTATTCGTAAATCTAATGCATTTGACATGTTTTTTATTCCTTTTTTTATTTTGGTTCAGTTTAAATCTTTAAATAATTTGTTTTCAGTTTATAGGAAGACTAAATATATAATCTATAGTACTATTAATAAAACTCTTAAAATTTTATAATAAGTTCCTCTGTTCGGTCGGCCTGATCCGTCACTCTAACAACCCTAAACTCACTCACACTAAAATACACTCTTACATATGTGAAGACCAGCCAAAATCACATCATTACATTAACATGGTGCCAACCGTTTCTCCTAAGGACAGAAGGACACACACACACACACACACACACACACACACACACACACACACACACACACACACACACACACACACACACACACACACACACACACACACACACACACACACACACACACACACACACACACACACACACACACACACACACACACACACACACACACACACACACACAGTCTGTCTCTGGCTCCCACTGGGTTAATACATGAGAACATGCTTAAACCCACAAAAAAAGACAATTACACACATCTGCAAGTCATTAGGTCTAATCACACAGTGCAGCTGAGGCAGAATAACAGAGACCATATATTGGCCTGTGTTCCACACTAATACGTACTGTAGTCAAGACTGGAAACTATATGCAGAGCTTACTGCTACCCTCATCATAATGAGAAAAAAAAAGATCTTCTCTAACAAAGCCTCACTGTCTGAGGGTTCCTACAATACAGAGAGCCGTATCGTACTGAACCATGACAGAACAATAGAGTCGGCCTTGTCAAACAACTCTTGTTCTTCTTTTTTAAACCCTCACATACCTCCTCCTGTGTGGTGAGGAACACATTGGGATTAGAAGGGATTAGTCTGAGTGTCAGTCCTGGAAATAAAGTTGGGCATGTCACAGACGATGAAGGAGACACAAGGTGAGGGAGGTGTTTGGGGGAAAGTGAGATTTTTTTTTTGTCCCCAGGTCGTTCATCCAATTGCAATAATAACGAAGAATCTAAAGATCTTGTGTTGTTGTGGTCGTGACATCCTGAGTGTGTTTATGTATCTGTCCATCAAAAGACAGAAAGAAATGCACTGAAGCTTGCAATGGCACTGTGGTGGCACTTCTACATGATGAACTAGGTATTATACCATAAGTATACTTATGCATACGTATGTATACTTATGAACACATTCTTTCTTTACAGAAGTCTCATCTTTAAGATGCTTGTGGGGGAAACAGACATCTTCATGTTGGTGTCACCAAAAGAAAAAACTAGTTTTTCCTATGCTTCCAACACTTGATTTAGAGGAAAGTAGTCCCAATGAAAGCTGTTGACTGCATGTTTTCTGCATTATCCAGCGTAAACCTTAAAAGTTAAAGATTTCGCTTTTGAATTCTTTAAAGTGCCGATGCAAAGAAGTGTCAGACCTTTGTTTAGTCATCATTTCTTTTTTAGTTATGGTATTAATATGTCAATATCATCACAGTAGTCATTTTCTCTGTATCTGTTTTTTATTTCATTATGTGACACAATGTTCTCTGGTGTAATATCCCTTTAGAGTGCCAAGTGTAAACTACTGTTTTTCCTATTTCTGTCCTGTTGAAGAGTCTGAGGGCTCAAACAAACAAAATTGATAAAAAAAAAAATAACCCCATAATTATCTGTGTGTCTAAATACCACTAAAGGTAAGAACATCTGTTTTGTTATTTGAGGGAACCTTTTAAGCTGATAAAGGAAATTTGACTTAAATTAATTCATTTGATTTAGGTGTCCTTAGCTTTCCTGGATATCCAATGATATTAATCAATGACGCAACATTAGTGGTTAATCAGTCATGTGGCAACTTTAAAACAAACCAGCTATAATAAAACAAATTACACTCAGTGTGCTTTGCAGAGCATTACAGGAACCAAATACAATTAAAAACAGAAGACAATGAACACAACAGTGATGTTCATGCCAACAGTGGTGATCTTTAAAGTGCTGCCGAGCGCTTTTCTCGAGAGAAAAAGGCGACAGCACACCAAGTAGGTGCTCCCAAAAAGAAAGTTTAGTACAATTATGAGATTTCAACATTACGTCTTAATCAGGTAATACTGAACATCTGAACTAGTATGTCCGTGTATCGACTTTTCCGTGTATCAACTTTTTCATCTTGATGCACAGCAATCAAACATGTAAGGATTGCACAGGTAGATTTCAATGTGCTTGTTTTCATACCTGGTGTAAATGCCGTCCAGCATGCTCAGATGGGCCTCAGAGGCCGGCACGTAGGAGCCAATCTGTGCCATAATACAGATCAGGGCAACCTGACGAATGTAGGAGCTCTTACCCCCCATATTAGGACCAGTGATTATCATAGTTCTCCTGCCATCACCCTGTAGCAGAGGAGGAGAGGAGAACAACAGTAACATAGACAGAAGGTGAACGAGGAGAGAGACAGAATAAGATATTTTCATGCTGTCCTGCACAGCTGAGGAGGTGGGAGGATTGAAAGCTTGGCTTCTCTTCTTATTGGCTTGTGCTTCTGTTGCAAGATTAACCTCCACCCACTGCAGCACTGAGTGAGGATGTGTGTGGTGTCGTGCAAGTCTGTACTTGTGTGCATCATGTGTGTATTTATGTGTGTGAGCTGTTGCAATTTGTTTCAGAACTGTCTCAATGAGTTAGTGAGCAAGGAAACGTCTGTGTGTGTTTTGGCTCAACTTTGTTCAAAGCTCCCTGAATGAGCCTGTGTGTGTGTGTGTGTGTGTGTGTGTGCGCGCATGTACCTGTAGTTCAGTGAGGTTGGGCACATATTGGTTGTGCTCTCCCATCAGTAAGTCGATGGCAGGATGTCTGCCGTCCCTGATCATAAGCTGACGCTGACTTTGACACAACTCTGGCCTGAACACAGAGGACACACTCAGTAAGCTAGACACACACACGCACATTTACACATAATTCACACACACATACAGGTCTCAGGATTACATTATCATTAATACTGACACCATGCACTATGAAACCGAATTCCACCACAAGTTTGTGTTTCGCTGTGACTTTATCTTTTTCTCTCTAATTACAGTTCTTTTATTGTGTAATATTGTGTGGTATTATTATAAAGACATGTCTATGTAAATATATTTTCTTAAGTTGAACAATATGCCTTTGACAGTAATGACAGTAATAGTAACACTTAATTTTGGACATTTAATATAACTTAATATACTTGTAATAAAGACACCTTAAATACATAAAATAAAGCTGAAGCTAAAATATTAGAATATTTAACATGTTTAAAAAAATTAATGCATGCAGATTTCTACACTTTACAGCTTTGGACAGAGTCAGGTCAGCCGATTCTCCCCATCTCCACTCTTTATGCCACACTAACCTGCAGGTAGTAGCTTCATATTTAATGTACAGACATGTTTCACAAAATGTTAAAAACACATTTGCATGCACCAAAATTGCAAAACTTAAAAAGAGCAATTACAAAACTGAAGACAATGATTTAAAGAGAAGGAGCTGATAGGATGAATTAAATGTACAGAGGCAGCAAATAAGAGAGATCCCAGCACGAAGACATGGTTAGATGTAAAAGTAAAACACAAAAATGGTTAGAAACAGACAATATAAAGGTGTGTGTGAGCGAGTGAGTGAGTGAGTGAGTGAGTGAGTGGGAGAGATGTTGGCGTTGTGGCTGAGCACACTGCTGAGCCTGGTGCACACTCCCACATGCAGCCTGTCTGAGACTATAGGACACGACACAGGACACCAACACCCACACACACACACACACACTCACACTCACACTCACACGAGAGTGCACGTACGCACAAACGCACACCAATATTTATGGTCATCGTGAGAGGACATCACCTGCAATAGTCCCCTTGTTTAGCCACCTCAGCCAATGAAAGCAGACAGTCCATGGTTGCTAGGTGACTAATAGCCCTTTTCATGGTGTGATAGTTCTCCCCGAACTGGCTAGAGAGAGAGAGCGAGAGAGAGCAAGAGAGAGGAAGGAAAGAGATTTTCGAGTGTAAATTAAGGTAAGTGCATACTGTGTTCTGAGCAGACTGACGATGTACTTGACTAAAACAGACTAATACTGGTAGGCTGAGGGCTCTGCAGGCATTTCTCTGAACCAGAGACTGACATGTCTCTCATCAGCTGTGTGTGTGTGTGTGTGTGTGTGTGTGTGTGTGTGTGTGTGTGTGTGTGTGTGTGTGTGTGTGTGTGTGTGTGTGTGTGTGTGTCATACTCCAAAAAATTGGTCCACTCCCTCTGGCAGTCAAGTAGCAGCTGTTCCCGGAGCTGCAGCAGCCTCTTGTAGCGATCCACCAAGAAAGGAGTGTGATACCTACTGACTGCCTTAGTGCTGAAGACGAAGGGAGGCGGATGAAGGCAGAGCAAAAAATGCATTGAAGTAAGGAATGAATGAATGATTGCAGCTCCTTAAACAAAAAGCAATATATATTCACTACCAATCATCACCAGATGCATACGTCTATGGGTTATGACAAACAGAGTGTTTTCTCCTCCTGCTTTATTCATTTGATCATTTTTAGAGGTCCGATGAAGTCAAATGATCCAGTTACTCACAAGATAAAAGCAAAGATGTATGAAAAATAAATGTAATTTTGTGAGGCATAATAGTTTTTCCCCTTCTTATCCTGTTAATTAGTTATTTCGCAGTGCCTCTGATCCTCTGATTTGTATTGCAGCTCCTTGGGGGATTACAACCCTTGGGATGAGAACCATTGCCCTAGAATATAGTGAAGGTTTACAATATAAAAACATAATCCGCAATCAAGTGTCCTGATATAAGAAAATAATAGACATGGTGCAAGCAGAAAGCATCACCAGTAGTTGTGAGGAGGTGTTTTTTTTACTGCTAAGTCAATTATTTTCAACACCTCAAAGTGCATCAATGCACTTGGGACTTGGGTTAGAAACACACAGAAAGCGATAAAGCTGCCAAGAGCATCCGTCACCTCCACAGATCTGCCGAGTTTTCAGTCCAAATGCAGTTACGGCTGTGTTGACTGTTGGTGCCGTTTCAGCACATAATGATACAGATCAGTGCAGGAGCTGCATGTGTTCACAATAAATTGCAAATTTAATTTATTTAAAATGAATACATGATGGATGTCCAGTTGGTCATCTCTTGATGCCGGTTATCTTGTTGTTGGCCTGGTGAGGGATTTGTGAGTGTTTTGCAGCTTCTTATAGAAAATGAACAGGAGTGACCAATTCCACTCAGCTCCCCACTTTCTGAACCTGGATGCTGTATTTTCATCGTCCGCATTAATTGACTTTTTTGGACACTGGCAGGCAGCTGAACAAGCTGAAACACATCACTGATACATTATCACCTCATAAAGTTATTGTTGACAATCTATTAGCAAACAGTTTCCTATTTACACATACAAAAGACATAAAGAAATATTAGCAACTGTTTGGAGACATGTTTTTGGAACAAATCGCTCACCAGCAGCTCTAAGGGTTAGCATCAGACTCTACCAGCTGCTAAATGCTCTACTGTGTTCATCACCTCGTTGCTGCCTTTGTCCATCTCCTGTTTGGTGCTGGACAGTTAGTGTACAGTGGATTTATCAGAGCTGTAAACTAAAGGTCGATTGATGGGTTTTTAAAGTTAAATTTAATAAAGATATGTCAGTCCCTGCATATATTGATATATTACTAACAATTGCTAACCTTTTTTCCGACACTAATTTGTTATATTCAGTTTTAGAGGCAATGCAAAACATCTCACAGTCCCTATTAAACTGTTCAGTGAAAAAAATCAATCTCCTGAGAATAACACTGCTAAATCCCAGATGACACTTCTATAAAAGTAAGTCAAACCAGTGTGTGTGTGTGTGTGTGTGTGTGTGTGTGTGTGTGTGTGTTGTACCCGTAAGCTCACCTGCTGATTTTGACCCAGTCGGGAGGAACAGTGGACGACAGCGAGTTCCTCACCTCAATCAGATACTGAGTGCAGAGGAGGAAGAGGAGGGGGGGGACTTAAACAAATAAGACGGGAGCACTTTTGATTAAAACTGACACAGACACACACAGATGGATACAAATACATATACACAGACATTAGATCATCACTGTGACTCAGTCTTCCACCCAAATCAGGTCATCAATCTCCTCCCACCTGTCTTTCACTCTCAGGCTCAAATACACAGACGGTACCTCCTGTCCAGAGACGGCCGTGTAGTCGAGTGCCGGGGCCTTCAGCGTCAGCCGGATTTCTTTGCGGTGGTGTTGAATTTCAGTGAGGACAGTTTGGATCTGCTCCCTCCTTTCCTGCAGCACCGGGAAGCCGGACAGATCTGAGAACAGCTCTGTCTTATTTCCCGACCTGCACAAACAGACAAACACACAGCCTGGTAACATAGATCACTACACATCCAAGCAGCCTATTCAGGGGGACACACAACACAGGATAGTTTCTAAGATGAAAAAAAATCATCGATGTCAACTTGTTCGACTTATTTCTGGATTTAGTGTTTAGTGTTTAGCAATCAAACTAAATGAAATCAGTGATTTAACTGAAGTAAATCAATTGTAGAGGAGACAAAATTTCAATCACTCAACTGATTATCAAAACAACAATTAAATTAGTCACTTTCAGTTTTTCTAGCAATATCTCTATGCTAACTCTATGCTTTTTTTCTGCGTCATTGCTCATGCAAAATACTTAAAATACTAACTCCTTGTTGTGCTGCTGGATACTCACTTGGCAGCCTTTTCATTGAGCACATTGAGGAAGCTGTGGGCTGGAGCCAGCAGGTCAGGGGTGTCCAACAAGAGGCCTCGGAGCAGCACCGAGCTGATCTGTGACTGAATGGCTGGGAGCAAGGCCTGTAGCTCCAGACCCAGGCGAGAAAGACTGCTACTAATGAGGTAAAACTCCTGCGTGGAAGACTGCAACACACACAAAGATATGCATAATATATGATGGAGCTTAGGTGGTTGAGCAATCTGTGGTTCTGACATAGTGTTAGTCAAGAAGCTGCACCTGATAATAATAATACTAATAATAATAATAATAAAGAATGATAATGAAGAAAGCAGGGCAAAATCAGTGTGGAGGTGGTGATAAAGCACGTTGTTTGGCCAAAATGACTAAGAAAGGCACTATGCTAGTGCAGTCCATTTAGTATAACGACAGAAAGCCAAAAAATTCGGCCAAACAAAATCACAGCAGAATTCAGGGCAAATATATTGGCCATTTATATACCAGAAATAAGAAATACCATGTTTGTTCTCCCACAAAATGTAAATCGTTTTCTATGCATTCTTTTGTGTGTGTGTGTGTGTGTGTGTGTGTGTGTGTGTGAGAATGGTGTGTGTTGTGGTGCTGGGAGATTCTATAAACCAGCGAGATTAGAGGATCACTAAATCTCATCTGCACTGGTCACGGCAGCCAAGCTTGAAGAGTGCCCATCTATTACAGCCAACACTCTGAGAGACACCACACATTAGCAGCAAGTCTCCACAATATGGCAGAGAGAAAAATACCCTCTCTCTCCATCCCCGAAAGAAAAGAAAAAAAACTTCAGACATTGATATTTTCTTACATCAATGCAAAATACCACGAAGACAAATGTAGTTATCATGGCTTTAATAAATAATGTGACTCTGGGCCAGTTAAAAGAAGAGGCCATTAATCCATTTAACATTGTGTGAATTCTGGCTTTTTTCCAGCAATTAACAATATAAGAAGCATAGCTGTCCGTTATCTAAAATATAGCAGCTACTGTTTTATGTTTCCTAACGATCAATGCTGCAGCTTTAAAAATAGAACAGGTGATCATGTAAGACAAAATCAAGTTAATGATTAATCAATTCCCTGCATGGACATAGCTCTAAAGAGAAGTGATATTGTAGATTATATTGAATTCTTATTGCCATTAGTGATGTCACAGTATAGTACCAAGTCGTGAAAGGTTAATGAGAGTCACACCGACAATGGTTTATGGTATCAATCACAAGCTGGAGTTTTAATGGTCCCGCATGTCAGTAGCCCCCATGATACTCTTTTATGAACCCAAACAGACAGTGAGTGGAGACCATAAGTATGCCCTCCCTCCCATTATGTCAATGGAGCCATAGAGACACAGGCCATTACACACAGGCCCATTTATCTACAGATGGGCAAAACGACAATTAAGGTCTGTGTGTGTGTTCAGTGACATTTGATCATTTTCTTTTAACAATATATGAAGTCAGAAGGTTGAACATGAAACAAGACATAAAGCTCAGACCATTGTGCCTCCATCACCTCTGTGCAAAGCACGCACACACGCACACACACACACACACATACACACACAATGTAGCCTTCTGACATTTCAAAAATGGGCCCCATGGGAAATGAGATTGTGTCAGACAATCAGGTAAGTGCCACTGAGGCGACTGCTCCCCATTGTTAATCAAGAAACACGCCATAAAAAAAGAGAGAGAGAGAGAAATGGAATGAGAGAAACAGTGAGAGAGAAAATTGTCAATTTTCATTTTTATGCAAAACAGCAAGAAAAAAGGAGGCCCGTTTTTTAACCATCTGTGTCAGATTTTTGTAGTTTTGACCATTTTTTCTAGGGGGTAACTTTTTCACAATACCCACAGATCTCAGCTTAAGATGGTGACTAAAATGTTATCATGAGTGACAGGACATTCACATTAAACAGATTTCTAGAACTGCCTTTTTCCATCTACGTAATATTGCTAAAATCAGGCCCATCATATCCATAGATGATGCAGAAAAATTGGTCCATGCATTTGTCACTTCTAGGTTGGACTATTGTAACTCTCTATTATCAGGCTGCCCCAATAAGTCGTTAAAGACTCTCCAGCTGGTCCAGAACGCTGCTGCTCGTGTTCTGACGAGAACTAAAAGAAGAGACCACATTTCTCCTGTACTGGCTTCTCTTCATCGGCTTCCAGTAAAATCTAGAATAGAGTTTAAAATCCTTCTCCTCACTTACAAGGCTCTTAATGGTCAGGCTCCATCATATCTTAAAGAACTCATAGTACCGTACTACCCCACTAGAGCACTGCGCTCCCAGACTGCAGGTCTACTGGTGGTTCCCAAAGTCTCCAAAAGTAGTGCAGGTGGCAGAGCCTTCAGCTATCAGCCTCCTCTCCTATGGAACCTCCTTCCAGTTTGGGTTCGGGGGGCATTTAAGAATAGACTAAAAACCTTCCTTTTTGACAAGGCATATAGTTAAGGGCTGGATCAGGCCTTAGACCAGCCCCTAGTTATGCTGCTATAGGCTCAGACTGCCGGGGGACTCCTATGGTGCACTGGGCTCCTCTATTCTCTATCCTCCTCTTCCTCTCCATCATTATGTCTCATGTAATGTCTGCCTCTAACTTGCTATCTTCCCCGGAGCCTTTCTGTGCTTTCTCATCTCTCAGGCTCCTGTGGATCCTGGTCCTGGTCCTGCTGATGTGGTTCTCTGCTTCATGAATCACTGCTGCGGATCGTCGGCCACTCGTCATGTTTTTCAATAATATCATACTGCTAATCTTTTAGTCACACTCCTATTGTCAGTGCTATAGTCACTGCTAGTACGTTGGTTGCTGTTTGTGTTGTCTCTCTCCCTCTCTGTCTCTCTCTCTCCATCTCTGTCTCTCTCTCTCTCTCTCTGTCCAACCTCCACCCAACGCGGACCCCTACAGAAGCCGCCCACATTGAGCCTGGGTCTGTTCGAGGTTTCTTCCCGTTAAAGGGGAGTTTTTCCTGCCACTGTTGCTCAATATAATATCTGATGCTGCTCATGTGGGAATTCTTGAATCCTTAATTTTGAATTCCTGAATCGTTGGGTCTCTCTCTAATTAATTAAAGAGTTTGGTCTAGACCTGCTCTTTATGTAAAGTGTCTTGAGATAACGCTGCTGTGAATTGGCGCTGTATAAATAAAGATTGATTGATTGATTGAATCCCAAATCTAGAGAAATAAGACAAAGATTGTGAAAAAGATATTATCCTTTGGGTAAGAAGTGTGTGCGTGTGTGTCCCTTTTTACTACTTTTTACCTTTTTGTGAAATATGCTGCAGATGCCTCTCTCCAGGTCAGGCAAATGAGACAGTAGAGATCTGATGGAATTTAAAGTGAGAGAGTGTGACTCCAGGATCTCCTGGACGGCATCCTGCCTCTCTGAGACAGACCTGTGGTTTCACGGAGGAAAGGGAAAGAAGGAAGAAAGAAAGTAGAAAAACAAAGTATGAATAAGATCAAAATCAAAAATCCAAATATTCAGTTTCAGTCATCAGCAAAAGATATCTTCTGTATGGAGAGCTGCTTTAAAGGTACTATTTTTAAAAAAGAGGTTTTGAACAAAGATGTGTCACTGATTAGCTTCAGAGATTCTGTGTTGTGCTGAGGTTTGCAAGAAGTGAAGTGATTGTAGAGTTATCTATATTGTACTTTCTTCGGTATATGATTTTCCATGAGTTTAAGGTCAGAGTATAAAGTCTTGTACCCTGTAAAAATGCATTCTATTAAATACAAAAAGAGCACAAATTCATTCTGTGAGCTTTAAGATGTGGAAAAAATTAACAGAAAAAAGTAGCTAAAGTCAAGCTTAGTTATGTAATAAAATGGACATCAAACTCACACTCAGGCATGAATGTTTATTGTGTGTGTGTGTGTGTGTGTGTGTGTGTGTGTGTGTGTGTATGCACATGAATGAGTGTTTGTGTCATGTGCTTCTGCACTGTGCATCTTAATGTGCCAGAATGTAATCTGGGTTTTATTGATGTTGAAATTCTGCTATCTGTGTAATCTGAGAGCAGTGCCCAATCCACAGCTATAATCCCTGCACTGTGGGAGCAGAGGGCCACCCACACCCCCACCCACCCACCCACACACCCACACACACACACACACACACACACACACACACACACACACACACACACACACACACACACACACACACACACACACACACACACACACACACACACACACACACAATCAATATATGGATAATAAAATTTCACAGAAGAGAAGAGGACTGGAATAGCACTGCAACACTGAGAGGTTGTTTGTAGTAGAAGTGCTGTGAGTCAGTTCCAGCGTTTTTCATTTAAAGAGGTCACCTCCAGAACACTTTTTATGTGTTTTCACCCTGCAGTGTTTCTAAAAAAGAATACCAACTCCTATGCAGAGTGAAAAAGAAGTGTTCATATTATGGGCATCATCTTATATTCCTTCTAAAGACACTGACTTTTTCGGATTTTTATAACAGATGACTTCTGAAGCTCATTTGTGCATGCAACAAAGCAGATACTTCAGCTGCAGTTTGGTTAGGTTTAGGCACCAAAAGTAAGAAGATCACGGTTTGGCTTAAAAGAATAAGTCAAATACAAATAGACAGTGTACATTAAACACAAAACATCCTCTTTCCAACACACATCCGTAAATAATGTTGGTGACTACTGAAACCTGGGTGCAAACAGCATCTGCAAAAATGAAGACACACATCCATAACTAACATTCCTAATCAAAATCTCAACAGAACCAAGAATTTAACAAGACAGAGGAAAACGCTGATTCAGGGCAGTTCAGCAGTGTCCTGTACTCACTGCGGGTCTGCAAGGGGCTGGCTCACCCACTTCCTCATCAGTCTCTTCCCAAACGGAGTGCAAGTGTGGTCCAACACCCACAACAGACTGCCCTTCACACCACCATCTGTCTATCATTAACAACACACGAATCACAAAACACGACTTCCACGTGCATCATATGAATTAGGTCATTTCTATGAAGAAAAAGGAAAAACATTATGAGGTAAGTAAACAGGAGGTGAGCAGGTGATGGAAGCCACGAGCAGTCAGGTGAGGAGGCTTGAACTGAGCTTGAACTCCACGTGTGACACACATGCCACGGCAGCGGAGTCGTGCTGAACTTTTGAGCCATCACCCACGCGAGCCTGACTAGTCACTGAACATTTTCTTCTGATCCGAGAAATGACGATTTAACCCACCCATTAAATTTTTACAGTCTGCTGTGCAAACATGGCTGTAAACTGATTTCTACTAGTTGTACATGAATAATCTTGAGTTGACATATACAAATGATACATCTATAAATACATACATTTGCACGGGAAGGCGTTTGTCTACTTGGTAAGCTGCATGTCATTTCCAAAAACTCAAGTAAAGCAGCCTGTTTACTCCCCAGACTTTCTCTATTGGGATGTGTAACAAACTAACTTTTTAACTACTAAACCTGTGCAGTAAATTATCACTGACATGCAATCCTGTTCAGCAGTCTCCCCCCACCTTCCTGTAGCCAGAGCAGTAGACAGTCAGACTCAAGTCACAAAAATTTGAGCCAATATTTTTAGAATAATAATGTATCAAAGGACAATGTCGACATAATGTGACAGTGTGAAAGGTGTCACTTCCAGTTAACATGATGGCGATGCTATTAGAAATGCTAAGGCATTACCTGACCTTAAGGGCATGTTTAGGAAAACCTGAATGTGACTTCCTTTCACACATTTGAGACTAGACTTGAGACTTTCCTCAAAAGAAACACTTCTGGCTCCAGCCAACATCATAAAAAAAATTAATTTAGAAGATGATACAGTGAACTGTAAAGCATTTATCATCCAGACATTTCTCACCCTGTCACTATACTTCATCACCACCATGACTTACCACCATGATTTACCTGATTGTTGAGGATTTCCAGGTTCCTGAGGGTGGCGGCACTGAGGGTCATCCCGTCCGACGCGCAGGACAGACGCCGGAATGAGCTTCACAGAGCACAAAAATCATATAATTAAATACAGCCACATGATTACATCATCAATGTATCTACTTGGGACAGTTTTCTTAAACTCAAATCAAAACAAGTCTGTTTTGATCTGTTCTGCCTCCCTGGCCTGTAAATGTTGGAGTTCACCTCAAAATGTTCTACATGGGGAAAAAAGATAAGTTGTAAAATAAACTGTGGTATATTTCTGTAAGGCATGAAATTCCACGCTATCTCAGGATCTGCAGCTACCGACTACTTTAATTCATTGTGTGCGTGTGTACATTAGTTTGTGTGTACCTTTCACTCCTCAGAACTCTTTCTAAGTTGAAATCTTGGAGGTACTGAATGAGCGGCCCCAGACAACAAATCACTGGGCTCTCCAATGATGCTACACTCGACAGAGAGCGAGAGCCTGGAGGACACAAACGACCAAACACACAGGTAATTTTCACAGGTAAAAGACAGCCGAGAGTCACAGGCCCACTCCTCAGATACACCCCGTGTTTTACAGCAGAAGTGGCTGTCCTGGTCTCAGTGAGAGCATATGAGTAGCTGCAGGGAATATAGAGTAAAGGATTGAAAAGAAAAGAGGCATCCAATGGCACAAACAAACACACCTTTCTCCTGGGAATGGCAGTAGAACTCGGTGACTGTATTCATTGAAGAGGCGAACTCAAACTGAGCGCTGTCCCTCTTCTCAATTCTCACTCGGTCATCAGCCTGAGCACTGGTGAGGAACAGCATGACAGCACAGATTTAAGGCGTCAGGGGTGCTTGTGTGTGTACATACAGAATGAAACACAACAACTGATATCTGATCATCTTCCTGTCTGTGAGGAAAATGACACACAGCAGCACTTTTGTTCAAGTACAGATAAACACACTATGCAAATGTCAGTCAAACACACACACCAACATACACAATATCCCTGCAGCCCCCTGTTGCGCCATTACATCTTCCTATTGCTCCATTCAATCTCTCTGCATTGCTGCTTTCAAGGACTTGTGCGCTTTGTCTGCACTCTTGTTGCCAGGGCAACCAAGGTAAACACGTGGCTCAGACACAGTGCTGGAGCATTTTCTGTCTTCCGTTTCCTAATGCTTACACACACACACACACACAGAAGAATAACCATCTTTCATTGCTGCTGGTCGAACTGGGAGAAAGAAAATGTATAAAAAGTAATCAATAGACTGCATATTGTGCCGACAACAATCATTAATCATTTAACCAGTCAATTCAACCATATTATGAGGTTTACAAGCACAGCCACAATTGCTGGTATTGATCCAGAGCTGTGCAGTGTAACATTTCTGCAAAATCCTGACAGGACCCAGCTTTGTGAACATGGGTCTATAAAGTCTCAGTCTGGTTTGAGGTTTCCAGGAAGCTACAAAGCTGAACACTGGTTCAGGTTTATGCCAGCAGTTTCAGTTCTGCTTATAAGTCCAGTCTGAAGCAAAGGTTTACTTGAGCTTAATTACAAAACAAAACATATTCTCAAATCTTGTGCTACCTAGCACGTAGATCGCTTTGGTTTCAGTTGATTTCCGCCTCAATACAACTGAAGTGAAAGCAATGTGTTTACAATGTTCATCATCACAGTTTAGCATGTTAGCCGGTTAGCTTTTAACAAAATGTCTTTTTTTTTGCTGGTATTTAGTGATAAACCAAGGTTTTGGGCAAAATTGAAATATGGAGCTGATGATGGCACTAGATGAAATGCCAGGGGATCACCAAAATGAATGGAATTCTTTCTCTGATGGCCATGAATGTCTGTACAAAACATTGCAATCGATCCCGTAGTTGTTGAAATATTTCAGTCTGGAACAAAGTGATGGACTGACCAACAGTGCCGTCCATAGAGCCGCTAGCATGGCCAAAAATTCAGCAGCAGTGCATCTTTCCAAAAACAATATGCCCATCACTCTGGACAGTCCACAGAACAAGCTGTTAACACTTTCAAAGTGTTTCCAATGAACAATGTTCATGCAGTTTCTGAGAGGGGATTTAATATTTTTCAAACACCATTTTTCAATACATTGAGTACCACAAATTAAGTTATATTCACCTCCGTTGTATGGGGGCAGCAGCATACAAGAACTCAGGCTTGCAAATGTCAAAATCTGGGCGAATAAAAACCAAAACTATCTCAACTGCTAGACACAAATAGACAAATAGACACTTTTTTATAATTTGGATTTAGTCCGTCACTGCAGATGTGAAAGGGTGGGCGCTTCACATGAAGTGTTTTTTTTTTTTTTAGAAGGTAAGAGATGTTGTGACCCAGAGATCAGAGGTTATAAGATTAATGTGTGTGTGTGTGTGTGTGTGTGTGTGTGTGTGTGTGTGTGTGTGTGTGTGTGTGTCTATCCTGATACATGACTCAGTCTTAGGTTGAACCGTGGATGTAATAATAACTTTCAAAAGTGTCAGTCATCGACTTAAAATCCTTAGGAAAGTGAGAACATTTGTGTTGACGGCATTAGTTCCTTTAATCCCTTCAGTGCTCTGATCCTGACTCATGACTCCAGGCAGCGGGTGAGTAAAGCAACCAATAGTGCACCTAGCTACTACCTCCCTCCCAGGGACTCATTACCTGCCGCTCCATGGACACACATAAATCCTGTTGCCAGGGGGCCCATGTCGTCGCCCACCCCGAGAGACAGAGAGGCTGTTGAGCTCACGTCAGCAGCCATAAAAAGCCCCTGTTTTAAATGTTCAGCTGGGTGGGTCTTGCTTTTGTTTTAACTGGTTGGAAACAGTTAAAGAAACATTACTGCAATCTTAATAAGTATCAATTCTAATATCCATCAAACCATCTATTTCAGAATAATTTCTGCATTTTAAGTGTCCTTCTTCTCAGTTTGAGAAAACCTGAAAAAAATATCGTGAGAGGTCTCTAACAATAGTGATCTGTAATGGGCCTGGCAACGCAGAGTATCATGTGTGAATATAAATGTGATAAATCTTCTGTCTGAGGTGAACAGACAAAGCTGCCCTGAATTTGTATGATACCGGCTGAAAATTGAGAAGAGTCTTGTCTGTGATGAGCGCAACGCTAGAGAGCAGTGCTGTTCAAACACAATAATTAGATTGGCCTTTACAGGCTCATCTCCGCTATAATCACTCAACACGGACAGATGGAAAAAGGAGATGGGGCAGCGAGAAAGAAAGAGAGGAATGAACACAAATGAACCAAATTTAAGGGGAAAAGAAAAAAGGAGAGGAAAAAGGATGCTGGAATAAAGAAAAGGTGAAAAATGAGAAAGAAAAGACAAAAGATGGAGAAAGTGGCAGGCATTCCTTCCATTTATCCAACCACCCCCTTGTAATCAAATCCACTCCACTCCCTCATTTCATTTTCACAGCATAATGCAATCACAGGCAGCCTCCGGAGGAACCCGTCCCACTGGTGTGAACATGCTGGGTGCTGACTGTCGGCAAAGATGAGCCAAGAGGCGACACGATGGGAGGCGACAGGTTTCTGGAATACATCATTTCAACGTCACTGTCGCTGGCCGCATTGTTAGTCAGCCGATGAACAAAGAACGAGCTGCTTCACTCTGTTTTATCTCATGCTTCATACAGAAGCCTGCGTGCATTAAATGGAAGTCTGCTCGTGCATCAAAGACTCAGCTGAAGCTTGTTGGTCTGACAAAAAAGTTAACAACTCTCAGTTGTTACTCGTGCGCTTATTCTGAGCTAATCGCTGAGACTGAATACTCAGTCATTTGCTTAAAGTACAAGTCTGTCTTAAAACAATAGTCTGGAAGCCATTTTAACACTAAAAAATGTTTTGCTTGTTGTAAAGTGATGGGGAACAAACCCCTATATCTGCTATTTGCAAATTTGTTATTCCAAAGTTTATCTGAAGCTAATGTGACATAATAATGTAATAAAATATAATTCATTTCCACCATCTGAGTTGGAAAAATCAGGGAGATTTCACCTTGAGCTACAGTCTTCTTCGTATAAATTTACCTCGTTGTGCTTCCCTGGAGAGTGTTTTTTTGTTGAGTTGCAGTGGAAGAAGAATAAAAGAGGACATTTCCTACCAAAAAGACTGTAACTTGGGAAGATAATCACTTGATTAAACGAATTACGACTTCTGAAATCTCATGTGAAATCTGTGCGTCAGATGAATCTTTTAATACATTCTTGAAGGGAACAAGGACTGTGGATTTTGTCCTCCATCATTTACATTGAAAGCACAAAAAAAAGGAAGAATGAAAAGGACCAACAACTATACAAGTAAAACCTCTTTCAGCAATCATATGAGCACCTTAATGTTGTTTTAAGACAGAACTGTGAACCAATCCTTTAATTCCTTGCATTAAAATGCAAATGCATACCTAAAATGTTTACTTTATCCAAATTAACATTTTAAATATTAGACCTTTATTTGTATTGCATTTTTTTCCATGATGGTGTTGATAATGTTTGTCAGAATACTTTTACCTCTCACAAGGACAAAAGCATCTACTAACTGTTAAACCCGTATATATCTATAGTTTGCTCCATCTGACTTCCCAACAGCTGCAGTTTGGACAAATAGTGGTGGACTATATTTGTTTGACCCCAAGTAAAAGGTTCTTAAGGCTAACAAATAAAACATTAGAACCACCAGCCAACTTTTATTAACTTAAACTTTTATTAACTTTTTTTCTATATCTATTACTACAACACGTTTGACTAAAAAAATATAGTCAATACGTAATCTTCCAAATATTTTTCTTTGTAAAACACATATTATAAACACATCAATTTTAGGGAGTAAAATCAGGTTATGTACTTTTACAATAAATAAGCCCTGGTTGGAAGCTGGAGCCCAGACCGCTGAGGTCCATTATCACATGACCTCACAATGAGCCTGCATTGATTTCCTCATCCAGACTGAGCCCAGAGAGCTGCAGACAATACACCTGTCTGCTTTTCAAGGGGAGAGTCTAAACACAATCCCTCAGAATTTAAGTAGACTAAACTCACAAACACACGCTTTCATGAACACACAGATAAACAGCACAAAACTTCAATAAGAGTAGACCCTCATGTTGTAAATGGGCACAGACTGCCCCCTAGTGCCCCGACAGCAGCTTTACCTGGCATTGGTGATGCTCTGCAGGAGTCGGTGAGTTTCTTCTGAGAGGTCAGAGGGCACCAGGATCTCCACAGGGTTGATCCTTAGGACACGACACTCCAGCTCAGAGCGAGACTGACCGTCAGAGAAACAGTCCAGTAACACGTCTCCTGTGCTAGGCTGAACCGCCTGCATACACAAAAGCACACGCATAACGTTAATACACACACTCAAGAAACGTTAACAACATAAGATACTATTTTTTTAGGGAATTCAATTAAAAAGCTCTTTATGGATAAAGTCACCAGATAGGAAAGTATGTTTTTGGCTAATCCACTGGATTAAATAAGAGGTAGAACTTTAGCACAATATTATAAAAGACCACGAGTTAAACAGAGAGCTGGTATAAACAAAAAATCTCTGACCACTGATAAAATGAAAATATATCATCCATAATCCAAATCATCCAGTCCAGATAAGATTGTGGCATCTAATCATCCACAGAGTGAGATCAGTTAGATAAAAATACATAAAAATCGGTATAAACACAACCCCTTAATGTGTATTGGCAAACAAGCTTAAGTGTAATCTTGCTTGTATTTTCAATTATCAATTCATTATCAATCCACTTGAATGAACAGCGTGATTAGCAGGTTGCTTGAAGTTTTTATGAAGTGGTACTCATCAGACTCACCACCAGCCCCACAGTGAGCTGCTTCCTCAGTTTGTCCCAGTTCTCGCTGATACACAGCAGGAAGCTGTCGGGAGGGTCCAACACCACGTCACCACAGCCCCCCTCCTCCACATCCCGCAGTCTGCAGACCGGGTTAACATCTCAAAAAACTGTCAAGGAACACCGCTTTGGACATACAGAGACAGAAAAACTGGTTTAAAGGAGACAGATATTGTCTGTCTTTAAGGATACCCTCTCCCACCAGAGTGGACTTGGTGTAAAGAGCACTGAGCTGACGAGTGAACAGAGTGTTCCTATTGGCCCCTGAGGCCTTGATCGCAGAGGTCTCTGTCTGCTTTACCACACCAACCTGGAAAATAAAGACAATAATGAAGAGATAAGAAACAATGTGCTTCTAAACTTGTTTATTTCAGTGAACTTTGTAAAGCACTGTGAGACAACTCTGTTGTGATATTGGGCTATACAAATACATTGAATTGAATTGAATTAAACGGCTTCTAAATGCGAACACCATGTGAGATAAATTCCATACCTTGTGGCCGTGGGACACCAACCGTCTGACATGCACAAACAAACGGTGTGTGGGGATGCTGCACGTCATGAAGTTATGATCCAGATGACAGAAGATATTCAGCTCTTTTGCAGCAATCTATTTACACACACACAAAGATGACTTCTGTCGTGCCTTAAAATGATAACTGAGGCCACGTTGAGTGTAACTTCCAGTAACTTTCTGACGTACTTTACACAAACAAGAGCTGGCAAGCAAGTTTTATTTTTTGTGAGTGTTCACGAATGAGTGAACTCTCACAAATCAGTTAAAAAAAAATCATTGTTTCTTACTCACTATGACAAAGACTTTTGAATATAGAGAAAACAACGTATGACATATATGGAACACAATTTCATAAACAAAGATTTTAAAAACACTGACATGACTTTCACAGCGTATGTTATATATTTTGGCTTGACACTGTTACTGATTTTACATTCTCACCTCTGCATCCTCTCCAAAGAACCTGTACTTGTATCCACACTCCACGGCCAACAACGCATCCTTATGCTGCTGCTTCAGCTGGATGACCTGCTGTTCCAGGGGAGTGAACGTGCTCTTTGAACATCTGGGCGGGGCACTACAGTCTAATGGAGGACTCTGCTCTGCACCCTGTCGCCCTCCTCCTGACTTGACAAACTGAGACAAGCGGAATCCCTACAACAGAAAAAAATAAATGAATAAATAAAACATTAAAAACCCTCGACTTTCCTGGAGCAACAGTTCCCTACTAAATGTTTTTGGTTCCCTACTTGTTATGTGAGAACACCTCATGCTAACTCTATTTCCACATATAATTTAAATCAGTTCATCTTTACTTGTTGTTGTCTCTAGCCCAACAAATATTGGATTTTACAGAGTTTAAAAATTAAAGAATGATATAATGTCCATTATACATACATACACAAAAGATATACACAATTATTGTAAAGAGCGTTCTCTAATTATTATTATTTATTTTTTTACATAGCTGTGACTGTTGTGTGTAAAGACAACCTACACAAAGACTACCTCAAATGCATCATTGGCATTTCTATACAGGAACGCTTAACCATTTATCATTAACATACACACTAACACATATCTGCAATAAGTTAATATCAACTGATATATTGGCTGACTTATCAGTCTAGCTCTATTGTTGTCTTTACAACATGTTTGTGTCATGATTATTTTCAAATAGATCATCAGAAAGAGAGAATAACTCCAGCTGCTCTTCACTCCACACAACTCAAACTGGCTTGCAAAGAACAATTGAATATGATAAAGTTAAAAGCAGGATAAAGGAAAGCATAACAACAATCAAATATAAAAAAGATAAAGATAAAACAAAAGAAAAGTGGCTAAAGGCCATGTTGATTAAATAAACTTTCAATTGTCATTTAAAATTTTCAACACAGCTTGCATCTCTTACCTTGTGTAAGGAGTTCCATAGTTTAGGTGTATAGTTAAAACAAAGCAGACTTTTGTATGTTAGACATCATTGATCCTATATGGGGAAACTAGCTTTTTGGTAGCCCTCCCCTAAAAAGGTCAGAGGTCAGAGTGAGCTCCTCTGGTGCTACCTCACTCATAGACACTAAAGCAGAGCAGATACATGCCATCATGAGGGCTTAAGCCTTCATCCTCAGGACAACCTGCCACACAAAACACACTCTGATGACAGCAAAGTCAACATTTAAACCGGTTACCTGTTTTGCAGCCGCCAGCCTTGAACTCCCCTCTTCTTTGACCTCCTCCTGTTCATCCTCATGCTCCTCCTCTGTCTGCTGCAGTCTGTTCTTACCGCTGTGTTGAACGCCGCTTGTTTGGTAACAGATTTTATTGCTGGCACCATCTCTCTCCTTTTCTTCCCTCTGAGCGCCACTGTGCACGACACTGGGCTCAGCCGAGCAGGTGAAGCCTTTCAGTTTCTCCAAGGTGGAGGAGCAGAGGCCGCCTGCCCCTCGGCCTGAAGACAGGAGAGAGACGGTTAAAGAATGATTATTAGGTGTGTAAACCCACAGAACAGCATCCCAAATATATTTTACAGTATCTTATAGTATTTTACTCTTTTTTTCATACATGATCTTCACTTGGAGGAACATGGGAAGATTTTAATCTAGATTAGATCAGTCAAAACTCCACTCATTAAGTTTTAAATTGCCAAAATGCATCATGAGCAGCTCCATTTCTCATCTCTCTCAAACCACTCAAATAACAGGAGAATTCAACAGGACTGCAACATGCTATTTGGAGAATGCTTTTCCAGCTTGTGGTGCACACACTTACTTTTAGTACTCTGACAGGATGCAGGCTCACAGTCCAAATCCTCCACTTGCAGGTCTGGTAGAGAAAGCTTTGCTCGTTTTGTTGGCAATCCAAAACCACCAGCATCATCTGCAGAGGAAAGTTTCTGCTGCAGGAAGAAAGCAGTTGAGGTTCTGTTGTTAGCATGTACAGTGAGTTAAGCATGTCTGATATGAGTGTGGTTTTGTGATGTTTTCAATGAAGCAGACCTCACCTTGCCTCTTGAAGTCTCGTGCTGAGCAGGATTTTGGTTAATCCCACATTGAGTGTTGGAGGCGAAGTACCTGCTAATGGAGGTCTGAGCGGGGCAGGACTTTTTCAGAGACTTCGGCATGTCTTAGTTTGCTCTCATGCTACGTGCATCATGAGGAAATGAATAGAAATCAGTGTTCATGTAAACCTGCACTGAGCAGTCAGAGGCTCTGCAGGCTCGTCGGCGTTTCAA
Source organism: Pempheris klunzingeri (assembly GCF_042242105.1). NCBI lineage: Eukaryota > Metazoa > Chordata > Actinopteri > Acropomatiformes > Pempheridae > Pempheris > Pempheris klunzingeri. The sequence continues at coordinate 10,238,778 of NC_092018.1, forward strand.
AACATAGCGGCGCTAGTGATGAGGTCACACAGGCGCGTAAATGACGCAAATAACGTCAAGCCAATCAGAACATAAGAACGTTTCCGGTTTCTAATTTTTTCTAAATTAAATTCATTTTAGCAAACTTAGTACTATTTCAAGTTTTAAAAAAAGTTTTTATGAGACTTTATTTATCCACGTATTCTATGGCATATGAAAACTGTGCTTCTAAAACATACGTGAGCTCATGAACTGGATGCACTGACACAGTTTATTAACTAATATTGAATTAGTTTTACCTGGGGGTCTATGGTGGCCACGCTCAACTTTAACGTTTGAACACCTTCTTTTTTTTCTGCAAGTAGTTTCACGAGTATTTCTAGACATGGAAACAGGAACGTGCGGAGCGACGCCACTGAATGAACCATGAGAGCGACTCGCTCACAAGAATCAAACCCGCTGTTTTTAAAACCCTGGAAACAGCGACTGGGCGTTTTTATTATTTCTGTGAACGAGGTAAACGGCTACACACAAACCAAACACTCCATGTCCTTAGTTGTGTTTGTGTTTGTGCCGCATACAAATTACGCCACCGGAGTTTCAGGCCGCCTTGCTATGGCGACCCCGCCCACTTTGAGGTGGTATACAGCTGTAATGGAAAACCAACCAAGTCGAGTCGAGTCGAGTAGAGCTAAAACTGTGTAATGGAAAATCGCCATTTGTGTCATAGTTTTCCATTTGGCTCCAACTTCTCTATATTAGTACCTTACGTCCACTCAATTTTATTCACAAGAGGCACTGTGTGTGTGTGTGTGTGTGTGTGTGTGTGTGTGTGTGTGTGTGTGTGTGTGTGTGTGTGTGTGTGTGTGGTCGCTGATTTAACAGAAAGTGTTTGGAGAACGATTCAAGACCCCTCGACTTCAGGGGTCCTGCATCACCATGTCGTGATTCGTTTAGCAAAAATGACTGGCTCGCTGTATAGATTAGATTAGATAGACTTTATTGATCCCCCATAGAGGGAAATTTACATATTACAGCAGCAACAGAGGCAGGGCAAGATAAGATTCAAGATTCAAAGCGTTTATTGTCATGTGTACAGTGCAGAAACGGGTTTCCCTGTACAATGAAAATCTTACTTTGCCATCCGCACTGAATGCCAAAGAGTGAAAAAGAAGAGGATAGAATAAAATATAAAAACATATAAATATAAACTACTATTGCTAGATATAAATATATTTACAAAATGTGCAACTTAAAATAAAGTACAGTCATTAGAGGTAGTTGTGACAGCTGTAGAAGTTGGTGAGGATTTTTGACGACATGCCAAACCTCCTAAGCAGTAATAGAGAGAAAAGACATAAATATATATTAGTATTATTATATTATCCCTTACATATATCGCTTGTTACTGTCTATTCTTTTTAACACAAATATACATCATACAGCAGCAATTGGTCCCCATAATATTATAATCAACTTCTTAAAATCTACTGCAGTATCAATGATTTGTAAAAATGTAGCTTAAAACAAAAACGCATTGGGAATCAGTCTTTATCAGTTTTTACTTTGTCTTATAGGATCAGACAACTGACTAATTAATCATTTATAAACCCCGGACCCATAATCTGCTCTTGCTACACCTCTCAAGCTTTCTGTTCTTGCACAGCACATATGCAGTATGCAGTGATAACGGAGGCCTCTACAAGAAGTGAAACTTCTCCTTCTATATTTGTCTAGACAGCAAATAAGAAAATAAGAGAATTAGTGAAAAATATAAAAGTCCACAGTTTTTTTTCTAATATCAGGCTATATATCAGCATGACATTTTTATCTTCATTTCTTATTAAAGTACATGGCTGTCTCTGGGATAATGAGGTCACTTTAGGGCCAACATTATTCAGGTCACTCGGGAAGAGTCTTTGTGAGGAAATGCAAATGTACAAGTTCTGAAAAAAGACCAAGGTTAAGTTGAACTGAAAGAGGAAGGCTTCCCTCCAGTTCTCTCACTTGGCTGCTTAACAATCTGCTTTCCTCTGCATTCACGATGGATCTTAAAGGAGCCCTCATCCTGTTTATGACTTTATCTACAGGTAAGAACAGTTTTCCAGTTATGTGCTTCGACTTAACATTGTAAATTAAGGAAAAGAAATGTGTTGATGCTAAAAGGCACACTGTATAAGAAGGATGTTCTTGAATACTAATAATGCAAAAGCACTAACGTACCAACAGCTATGGAAGCTGAGAAAAATAAGAAACTATTAAATAAAAAGTCAAATTTATGACATTAAAAAGAAAATTAAAATCACATAATAAGAGGAGGGGGTCTTGAGTGTCAAACATTTAACATTTAATTTCCTGCATTTTTTTATTTCACAATTTCATCTCATAGTTTCAATTTCAATTCATAATAAATTTTCTATCTCATAAGTTTGATTATCAAGGCTGTTTTTTTGACTCTACACTGAGAGTAAAGTTTTTGAATATTTTTGGAGTATCTGTTATTTGTGCTACACTTTTTGGATGGTTGGATTGATTTTGATGTTATTTGTCCACTCCGTAGGGTGGCTCATTTTGATTAAACTTCGGTTGTTGCTTGTTGTCTATCTTACCTCAGTTGGAAGGATCTGTGAAGCACCCAATTTGAAATGTAAATTTGTTGTTTACTTGCTCAGGATGCACTCGCTCATATGGCCTGTGGCTCATATTGGCAGCTTGGTTTTACAGTCTTTTCACGTTATCTTGCTGGAAGATTTTCTGAGGGTGGGTGTTGTGAACAATGGAGAGCTCAATGTTGGTAACCTCTTGTCTGTCGTCTACTGGCTGGACCTTTGTGAGCTGATTCTGGAAGCAGTGACAAGCACTTGGTGAACAAAGTGGCACGAACAGGTTTCCGTTGAATGTTTTGAAGTTTAATGAAGGGCACAGGAGGAAATGTGCTCAAGAGGGCGGACTATGTGAAAGCTGATAAAAAAGAAAGCAGGTCATGGGAGCTAGTTATTAGATGTCATGATTTTGTGATCAAAATGAAATGTAACATGGAGAGATATTTCTCAACAACTGCCTTCTTTTATCTTGTAAGGGTTGTAAACATTTGTTCCCACATAAATATCAAGATTTTCAGCAACAAAATGGCAGGCCATGAGTACTGTCAGCTTGAAGTAGCAAGTTGAATAGCGAATGGGATGTGAGATGATGGCTGCACATCATTGTACTGTCAATACGCTGTCATCTGTCTGTGCTCTCTGGGCAGCTCAGTCGATGTGACACATCTTCTGCTGTGCAGAGGATTGTGGGTAAGAGAAGCCAAAATCGTATAAGAATAAATAAAATAAATAAAAAATATATAGTAATTTATTTGCAAACTATATTATATTTTAATATAACAAAAATACATAATTTATATAACAAATCAACAAAAGATGTGAAAATACATGAAAATGCTTATAATATTTTTTTTATATTTTATCATTTGCCTATATATTTCCACATTTACTTATTTTATATATTTCTTTTCTAATTTTTCAGCAGGTTTATTCTTTATAATGGCACTCACAATATCCTCAGCATAGACTCTTCCAAAACCTCCATCCCCACAATTCAACTCAAACTTACAACTTCCACTGTCACAAACCAGGCTGCCCGGCCACGGCAAAAGAGGGAAACACACACGGCCAGGCCGATGAACAAATTATTTAAAAGAAAAGAGAACAACAAAAGATCAAACAGTGGCACATGTAATAAGTCAGATCAGCAATGTAGCAGGTGTGTGAGTGGAAAAGTGTGAGTGTGCAATGCTGCTTAGTGCAGCAATAAAAGTCAAACATCAAAGCAGCAAATGTGTCGGGGAGGAGAGAACCAATGCAAACCAAGCAAGCTCTCTCTCTTTCTTTCTCTTTCTGACACACACACACACACACACACACACAGAAACAGCTTGTCCACAGAGAGCAGAAAAAAGGACACACCTACAGATTTAAGTAGGACAGTGATATTCCTGAGTAAAATACTTCTTTAGTACTACCTACTAAATTACAAGTGAATTACCTCAGTCCAAGACTCAGTCCAGTTTGTCATCTGCAGGCTTCACCACACAGTGGCACAAATTGGGGTTCAGTTCAACAATGTTCTGAAGTTTATTGAAGAGCACAGAAGTATATATGGTCAGAAAAAAAACAATTAGCATAATTATCGAGCAGGTGGATTACGTGAGGGTAGATAAGGAGTCGTTTATAAAATGTCAGGGTTGGTAACAAAAAGAGATCCTGGGGCTGAAACAGATTCTGCAAACAGTGTTCGAGAGCAGAGAGAGCTCATGTTCAGTCACAACCACAATTTACCATGAACTCTGTGTGAAAACTGATAAAAACACACACACACAAATGTGATGTGTAGTGTGTAGCATGTCTTGAGCTGCTGTGTTCTGTGTCTTTGTACAGCATGTGGATTACGGTGCTACACATGCACAGCCACCGACCCAAAGTCCTGCATCGACACCAAATCCTGTCCCGTCTTCTTCAACCGCTGTTTCTCTCTCAGAGTAGACGGTAAGTGTCTATTGCTATTATTGAGAATTCCAAGCACACACCAAAATCAGTCATCAGAAGAGTAGATACAAGTGGCAGCCACTCAGAATTGCTGCTCCCAACCGAAGGCTTCTCAACTGCCAGTGGGCTGGGAACCAGATCCCGGGACAACTCCCAGCCACAGAGCGTCTTTCTCTGTTAGCCGGAACGGACTGGCGGAACCCACTATGCAGACACAGGACACGACTAGTTTGAAGACAAACAAATTTAATAGTACACTACAAGAAGCAGGAACGTGAAAGGGACCAGGGGAGGCGGGCTGGTATGGCAGGGAACAGGGCCGGAGGGGAGTCCAGGGGAAGCAGGCTGGTATAGCGGGAACCAGGGCCAGAGTGGAGACCAGGGAAAGCAGGCAGGCGTGGCGTGGGGGAGAGGGCCGGAGTGGAGACCAGGAGGGAGCAGGCTGGAGATGCAGGTAGCAGGACTGGAACAGGGACCAGGGTAGGCAGGCTGGAGAGGCAGGGAATAGGACCGGGACGAAGACCAGGGGAGCTGACGGAAGAGGGAGACAAAAACCGGAGCAGAGACGAGGAGCAAGAATAATCACTGAGTCAAGAGCCTGAAGTGCACCATAGCAAACGGACAATCTGGCAGTGAGGGAATGAAAGGAGCACCAGGGTAGGTGTGAGTGGCTGACTGCTGATCTGAAACAGGTGTGTGATTATTGCAGGTGTGTGGGTGGAATGACCGTGAGTAACCTCCTCGACTCTACAGACAGAGGGAGACAAACACACATGAGGGAAAAGTACAGGGAAAACAGGGGAAAACACAGAATCCTAACATTCCCACCTAATACCTGATAGAGCATGTCTAGATTCCACTGTAAACACACCCATTCATTCGATTGCAGGGTGTGCTACCATGAGATGGTGCTTCCTTCACAAAAGCACATTCACACTTTTACCAAAGTGCTGGGATTTAATTTCGGTCTAGTACCCAGGGGCACATGGATCTGCCGCAGATTCACCAGGGTCCTATCATGGTCCGGACAGCGATTCTAGGCGGCTGCATCTATATGTTGCTGTATTGAATGCCCTGTGGTTATTATGCATGTCATAATGTGTTCTGTAAGCTGTTTCTTTGAGTTTTCCCATCATGTTCGCAGGATATGACATGGTTACCAAGGGCTGCCAAACCAGCATGGCATGTGTAGGTGCCATGGCTTGCTGTGAAGGGGACTTGTGTAACAGTGCCATACCAACTGGTCCCAGTGTCATCCTCCTGCTGGTATCTTCAGCCATCATCACAGTCTTTCTCTGAGGCTCTGGGATTTTGTTATTTCTACGTTGCACTGTTTTCTGACCCAATTTGTACAACTGAAGAAAAATAAACAACTGGTCACTATAAACCTGCAATGCAAAACGTTTCTAATTGAGATAATCATCATTTAGATTTAGTCTGACTTGTTTTGAGCATGGATTGGATTATTTAGTGCCGACTATGCAAGGGTGTTTGACTTCATTCAAATAAACAGTGCTTGACTTGTCTTAATCAGTGGCGGGCCGTTCATTTTACACCTGTAAAGTGGCGTCCTACCTGAATCAAACCACCTCTTAATACCATCATTATGACGTCACGGCTATAGAAACCATCAATGTTATACAGAAAGGCAGTGTAACAGGACGTTGCATCGCAGACAGGTATCTCATGTTATGAGTATGAATGACATCACTAAAGCAAGAAACCCAATTAAAAGAATTCAACAAGTCACCAAACACTCTAACCACGACTCGGCTCCAAACACAGAGTCGTTCAGTTGCCAACATCAGACATTCTCAGCAATACAATCTGCTCCTCTGAGCCTGTAAGCCAAAGGTACCGCTCGTGGTTGCTGACCTGAAAGTGGCGGACTAACCCTTTTCCCGGCTGGGACAGGCTTGCTAGCTTCGGGGTGGGCCAGCATTTCCTCAAAATGTCCAGCTTTTCTTGGAAAATCCGCCTTGAAAATGGATTTCTAAGTAGATCTGCGACCAAATTAACATCTTCTCCTCCGTCAGCCATTGTGGGTTAAAAAAAACTGCTATTAATACTTACGATTATGATAAAGTTTTAGCTTGTGCAGGTCGCTACAGATAAGAATCGCTAGCTTTGGCTACGCTCTCTGACCAGCCAATCAGAGGACGTGAAAATATTAACGTCATCGTACACCTGCTGGAAGGCCCTGGGGTCACCAACTCGAAATCTGATTGGTTAAAGCAACAGTTTCATTGCGATGTATTTTAAGCTACGGGCGCCTGCACTTTTGATTCTGAAGGCTTCAGGGCAGATTTCTTTGACCCTGGCAACACATGATGGCTGAAATATGATTGGATAAAAGCTCTAATATAGACATACGCTGCTGGAAGCACCCCAGCCCAGAGAAGAGCTATGAAATGAAGAGCATAGACTATTAGGAATAATCTAAAATGATTAATGGGAAATATTAAAAAGGTAAATCAGTGATTCTGAGTTTAGGCCAGCAGAGAAGGCCTTGCTGGCCCTGACGGCCCAATGGTCTTAATTAGCAATTTTATCTTATTTGGGGTTAATAGACTGGGCAGCACCTCAAGATCAAGACTCACCTTGAGACTCCTTAATGCACATATTCTAATATTCCAAAACAAAGTTACAGTTTGTTGAATTACCATAATAGCCATACCATGAAGCTGGAATCTTGGGTAATGCATTACTCTCTCTTCTGTGGGAAAATCATATGGGATTTGGCTCGAATTAAATTATATGGGCTTTGATTACATTACTTTCCTCCACATTCATTTTTTCAAGTGTATTCCAGAGTAGGGGTGGGCGTATCGATCTAAATATCGATAGTATCGATACCAAGGTGAGTATTGGTATCGGATCGATACTAGCGTGATGAGATCGATACTGCAGTTTCTCTTCTGTCATTCAGCAATTTACTCGAATTTCCTCAGAGCGCCGCTTCTCTGTGCAAACAGCTTAATTGTTTTACTGGAACCCAAAAATATAGCCGCCCATATAAAGATAGGCTCTATACCTCAAACCTGAAATATGAATATGGCTGAATATAATAACCCTTTTGTGTTAACTGTTGAAGGAAAAATAGTATTCCTATTTAGGCTATATGCAGATTACAGTTACAGACTTAATCATCTTAATCAAGAAGAATTATTTTATTATTTGTATACTGTTACATTTTTTTCTATTGTTGTAGTTAGTTAATAAAAAAGCATTTTTATTGCCTAAAATCTTTGTGCTGTGTTTTACCATAATCATAATCAACTAACTCAAGGCAAAATCACAAAATTATTCAATGATCATGACATTTCAAGTAAAAAGTATCGGTATCGGCGATACTAGCCCTGTATTTACTTGGTATCGGATCGATACCAAAATTCCCAATATCGCCCACCCCTATTCCAGAGCAACTGGCTTTGTATCACCAAGGAAAGGATTTTGAAAAACCACTAGAACAATACTTGTACAGTACACACACAAAATATATTAATATTTATTACATGGCTTTGTTGAATACTTGATTCTGATTGGTCAATTATGGTACGTTGCGGTCTGTTATTCCTGTACAGCAGGATAAAGTAGTTTTTAAGTCAGTACGTTGTGTCAAATTGTTGATTTCTTTGGTACAAAGCCGTGTAATGAGCAGGATAATGTACAGTGAGCCTGTCATTATTGCAAAATGAGCCCCTTCAGAACGATTCAAGACCCCTCGACTTCACATAGGGGTCCTGCATCACCATGTCGTGATTCGTTTAGCAAAAATGACTGGCTCGCTGTATAGATTAGATAAGATAGACTTTATTGATCCCCCATAGAGGGAAATTTACATATTACAGCAGCAACAGAGGCAGGGCAAGATAAGCAGTAATAGAGAGAAAAGACATAAATATATATTAGTATTATTATATTATCCCTTACATATATCGCTTGTTACTGTCTATTCTTTTTAACACAAATATACATCATACAGCAGCAATTGGTCCCCATAATATTACAATCAACTTCTTAAAATCTACTGCAGTATCAATGATTTGTAAAAATGTAGCTTAAAACAAAAACGCATTGGGAATCAGTCTTTATCAGTTTTTACTTTGTCTTATAGGATCAGACAACTGACTAATTCATAATTTCTCAAGCTTTCTGTTCTTGCACAGCACATATGCAGTCTGCAGTGATAACGGAGGCCTCACAGGTCATTTTTGAAACAATATGGGTCTCAGATTGTACAAGGAAGCAAACAGTAGACCAATTTACATTGTTCTGGAAGCAGAGAAAAAAATTGACTATAAAATGAAGGCTTTGAAGGAGTGGACATCCTCTCCACTCCTTTAAAGCTGCAAATGACTACCTATAATTTTTGTATATACTCTGCATTGCACATCACTATTGCAGCAAATAATAGCCTTAATATAAGGCCTTTACTAGAAAAAAGAGTGATACAATATAAACCAAGTTTAACCTTTGTTTGAATAGATATTTTGCAAGTGCCTTTTAGATATGAAAAGAAATCAAATGTATTTTTGAGTCAATTATTTATAATTACTGTACACACTGTGGCAAGCTAGCTAAGTTTTGGCTTCTTTAGCAAGGCACACTATAAAAAATATCAAGATCTAAACATTATTTCCATGTTGATTCACTTTGAGCCATTGGCAGCAGGGCTCCCTGTGAACACATCACAAGTGTTGATTGGCTGAGGCCGTTGTTGTTCCAGGACATTTAGCATTTCAAATTGAATATCTATCAAACAGGCTTGTTGCTGTTGATGAAAGTTAGGTTTTACATCACATCTTGCAGGTCTCATCACCAGGGCCCCTTAATCAGTGTTGCATGTATAAACCCCGTTAATTATTGTGAAGGTGACTTGTGTGACAGTCATACCCACTGGTTCCAGTATCCTCCTCCTGCTGGTGTCCACTACTATCATCACACTCTTCCTCTGAGCCTCAAACAGCTACAGCTTAAAGATATTTTACATTTTTCATACCCAACTTGTAAACCTCAGGAAGAACAAACAAATGTTTATGTAAAACCTGTGAATGACTGCAGATTGAGAATTGTTCAATAAAGCCACATTTCACACATTGCATTGTTTAATTCCTTAGGTTCAGCATTTCACATCACTATGAACAGCAAAATAGCCTTGTTATGACATCCTAATTGGAAAGATTAGTGAAAGATTAATTGATCCTAAGGGTTACTGAAGCAGACAAACAGACTTCCTGCTTTTGGCCTTTGGTTACTTTTCACACATATTACCACACACCACCACTTTAACACTTCTAAAGTACAAAGCATAGAAAGGTCAACAGACTTGCTCACTGCTTCAGGCATAAACAAAATGCAAAAAGGATCTGGAGATGCACTGGAGATTAGGTTGGATGAAGCCGTCAAATTCTTTATGCACTTGGACCTGCCAAAGATATTCCTTTAGCTTTTGTAAAAGACAGTATTAGGCTACACTTTTATCATGTGGCAAAACTGAGGAAAACCTATTGCTAATGCAAAAGGATAGCAATTTACAAGACAGAATAGTTGGTCAAAATTGTCTGATATTATCCAAAGTTAGTTTATTCACAGCAGCACAAAAACAAAGATGCATTCACTGAATTATCCATGTAAAATTGAACATATTGTTGTCATGTCAAAATTTCCAACTGTAAATGTTCATGTTTTAAACTCATTGTAGGGACTGAATAGTTATGTTTAACAACATTAAACAACATTTGGTAACCCTTAGGGTAACCATTGGAACCTCTTTCAGTATTCACCGGATGTCAAGCTTTTCATTTTTTTATATATTTTTTATGTATACATAAAAAGCAACAACCATATTTTTTGTTTTCTTTGGCAGTCTACCTTCATAACGCAGAAAGTATTCATCCACAGCAATACAAAGACTGTTGTTATTGCAATCATTCACTTAAACACTTCACTTAAGCATTTCAAAATCTGCTGTGTCGCAGTGGAAACAGCCCAACAGATTTCACAAAAATGGCCAATTGATTTATTCAGTGTTTTAACAAATCCCTTTAAATCAATTCTAACTGTGCATTTTGACACCTGTCCACAAGTTATAAAACACATTAAATAAAATACTGTGATAATAGCTTCTCACAGTTGTTCATCTAGTTGCTCGACTTATGAGTCATTTTGTTCCAAATTATGCATTTTACTTTGGCGCCATCTGATGGTAGCACAAACAATACCAATATACAGGAGTGTGTTTCATTTTTCAACAAACAACAACCATTAGAATATGAAAGATGCTGTATAGTAACTTAAATATTTCAAATGGAGTGTCAATTCCATCATATATAGTGTAATTATTTTCAAGCAAGGTATTTAAATGACTTAATCAGTAGTGTGCTTTACTCTCATGCCAGAAATCACTCTAAGAGCAGACAGACATACAGTATATTTGAATGGCAGCCGTCTCATTTTACAACAAAACAACCCACGTACATTGTAATGTCAGTGCTTAAAAACATAAGGTGCAAAGCATCAAACATCACCATGTGCAGAGGTGAGCGTTTTATCACACTACTGGGTCTCTGTGCTAAGGTCTACGTGCCTTAATTCAGCCGATAAGGCAAATAAAGTCACAAGGCAGACATGGGCGGCACGTTAAAATATGGCATCTTTGAGAACAATGCCTGTTTTAAAAGGCAAACCAAGAGCATTGGTATAATAGATCTATTTCTTGCTGTGGATCAACAACATTTACAACATAGCAAATGTTTTTTTTTTTAAATCTACCCTGAGCTGTGAATTTAACGGGTGCAGATGAAAAAAAGCATAAAAGCAGAAGATAGATTTTGGCACTAAAATGGCAGAATGGCACAACAGGTCAGGAAGTTTTGACATTAAAAATCCCAGAATCACACGAATTGACTGTATGTACATTCAAATACTAAAGAAAAAAGCTGACAAATATACAGAGTATGTGAATAACAAACTGATTTTATGTTATCAGTGCAGTGCAAATGAATGCATGTTAGCTTAAACATAGGTAGTTAGGAGCTTAAGGTTTTACACAATACAGCAGTTGTCATGGTGGCATAAGGTTAGGCATGCCCTCTGAGCAGGCGTGCACCTGTCCAACCCAGAGTGCACATTTATTGCCAGTAAAGTGCCCAATCCTGTTAAACTGCAATTAAGACACACATCAGTTACCTTATCGCAGTTATTTCATCAACCCTGAAATAAAACTAGAGCTAACTGTCACCCTAAAGACAAAACCAGTCTAACTGTTGGACTAGAAATCTAGATGCCCATCAGGTGGAAGACGTCGGCGATGATACAATCTGATTTCGGTTTAGCTATTGGCTGTGGAAGGCACATGAGGATGAGGATTGGCGTAAGGATGGAACAAGAGAATCAGAACTAAATACAGGTTTCATTCCAATTCTTTGGATGGACGGTTACAATCTGCAGGCAGAAGTTCAGATAAAGAGCAGCTCTCATGAGGTTAATCTTTACCAAAAAGCACACGCTGCTGTGGCAGCAGATCCCTAGTGGTCATTTCCCTTTGAAAAACAAACACCCCCTGCTATATCTTGGCATGTGTGCTCACAACGTACATGTGCATACAGTGTGTGAGTTTGTGTGTCTTTGATTCTTTAATGAACCCATGTGAAGAAAGCTATCTCATCCAGGTCCACTGGGTAGTCAGTGAGGTACATGGGGCCTTTATCGAAGTGCTCCCCCTTGTAGCTTCTCCAGCGTCCTGCAGGGAGGTAGATGTCCCTCTCCTGCTTTCCTGGCTCTAACACTGGAGCCACCATCAGGTCGTCCCCAATCAGGAACTGCGAGTCAATCTTATAAGCTGCCTCGTCGTCATTGGCGATCCACCACAGGGGCCTAATGATTGGATCACCTGTATCAAGAACCTCTCCTGCCAGTTCGAGAACCCTGGGGGCCACCAGAGTCTCATGGAGCCCGGTGAACTTCTGCGCTATCTGTACCACCTGCAGATCAACACACAAGCATACAGTGTTAGCGTTGCAGCGGAGCATGTGCACAAATGTAGCATGATGGCTGGCTAAATAAGACACTGATCGTTTCTATTTGATTTCTGTCACCAAAACATATTCAAGGCAAGGGCTTATATGGTCTCAGAGGTGGCACAAGTTGATAAGTAATACAAATGTTATTTTTCTCATGAACATAAATGCATATCATCTAAAAAAAATAATACATTTGATTAGTTATCATGCTTTCCATAATAATACAAATAAGCCACATAAAATGCTATATTATAAAGGCCATTAATCACCCATAATTTCTTTGATAGAGACCTAATAGATAGTTATATTTTCCATTTCAAACGTTAACAATGAACTTTAAACTCGAAAACTACTTTTTTATTTCTTCATCTCATTTTTTTGGAGTCTGTTTCAGATGTGAACTAATCCTGTGTATGTAGTCGCCCACATGGGAGGGACAAAGGCTATTTATTAATTTTCACATTGCAATATTGACATTTTTCTAAATGTAATAAAGTTAAAAAAAATTGAAAAGAGCCTTGTAGTGTGGTAGGTTTTTGGTTATCAGAAATTACAACACAGTTTTTGGACTTAACTGGAAAAGGTGTGTTTTTCCACAGTGAAAGACAGAACAGATGCAATTAGGACATAAAAATCATACCTGCAGTGGTTTTAATTTGTCCCCTGTATTTTATTCAGCACAGGAAATAACAGGACAACTATTATAACACCGTTACACTTTGCTCACCTCATCGTCATAAGACCATGGTGGGATAGAGAACTGCATTGCAGGCATGAACGCAGACAGCTCCAACCAGCGGATGTACAGCTCTCTGTCTGGCAGACCACTTTTGTCATCTGAACCACCTAAAATACATCAGAGATGTCAGACTGTAGACATAAACCATATCAAAGATCAATATGTTTCTTTAACAGAGACAACTTTCAACTCAAACTCTGTAGCCCTATGTTATGGAGTGCCATACCTGTGGTGCGGTTGGGGTATGCGTTCCCTCCTATCATATCAGGTAAGACAAACTGGTAGCCCAGAATGCTAATAGTGAGGACAGTTGGAATGATGGACTTGAGGCCGAGCTCATAACCCCACACAGAGTCTCTGTCAATGATCCTGAAGAAGCAGGAGATGTTCTGACTCTGGTAACCCACCCTCAGCTCTGCGTGCTCACTGAACGGTATGGCCATCTCAGTGTAGCGGCGGGTGAAAGTGGAAGGGTCTGACAGTGGGACCAGGGTGCTGAACTGGCGTGGGAGGTAGCTTGTCTCTCCTGCATCGAACTTAAACGACGTCACGTCATAGTTACTTTTGATTGTACGCAGATGCGAGGAATACCACTCGCGGGCTTCTGGGTTGGTGAAGTCCAAGATTCCACCGATGCCATTCCACCAGCGAACCAGAGCAGGCAGCTCACCGCTCGGCTCCCGCACAAACAGCCCTTTCTCCACTGCAACACCAAAATTAATGGAGTCATAGTTGATAAAAGGGTGTGTCCAAAGTGACACTTGAAATCCGTCCTCTCTGAGTTTGTCGAACATGTCGGTAGCATTGGGGAACTTCTGGGGGTCGAAGTCAAACTCTCCATAGTCGGCAGTGTAGCGGTCGTCCAGCTCCAGGTGGGAGCATGTGAAGCCATGTTTGGTGATGTCAGAGGCATAGAGCAGCAGCTTCTCCTGAGTTATGGCCGTCTTGTGGAGAGCCCATGTGGACCACAATGGTTGTTTGAACACTTCAGGAGATGGGACCTTAATAGGCTTTGGGAAATACCGACGCACCTGAGCAACACACATGCATGCAAAGCAGAGACTTACTACAGCGGCATTCATATCGACACATTTAGTTTTTTAATCCAATAATGTCTTGTGAAAAAGTCTGCGCCACTTTCCTATTTGGTTTGATTAAGTTTTAATGAAAAGACAAAAATTTTGGCAAATACCCTTATTCATTTTCTAGCCAATATATTCTTCTCTAAGTCTTGGCAAAATGTCAAACTATTCCTTTAAAAACTACTTTACTTCGACAGTGGTATTGAATCAACACTGACCTTGTTACTTTAGCAGCTAATCATTCTTTTCAATATTGATTCATCTATTATTGTAATTGCTTAAGTGATCATTTAGTTTATTCATTTAGTGTAAAAATATAAAAAAAATAATATAGATCAGTTTCCCAAAGTCCACTGTTACAACTTCAAACGTCTTGTCAGTGTGAAACCAACAGATATACACATTAAACTAATATAAATTAGAGAACAAATAAATTGCTGAAACAATTTAATCAATTCTCTGAATTGTTACCAATTTATTTCATGTCTTTGTACCAATTAAGAATACATTACGGATAAGATGAACGTCCAGCCAAGACTGTAACTTGGCTCTAGTATCCAGTTTTGCGCTGTGTTAATTTTGTTGTACTATATTACACTTTCCAAGCAGGCGAGCTGGAACGTGTAGACAAGACAGACGCATCACTATATGTGGTGCACGAACATGATCTATAACTGGACCACAATTTGCCTGACAGTCATTTGGTGCACATCCAAGTGTTAAAGCAACAATTCCCACTGGATCCATAAAATCTCAAGTAGGAAGCCGTTCGTTTCAGCACATACTAAGTTATAATTTAAAATATGCACTGCATTTATATGAATAATAAAAGTTATATAAGAAATAAAATGGTGAGTTTGCTTCTATCATTCAAACAAAATACACTGTGTGTCTATACTCACCATGTATTTGTGAATAGAGGTGACATCCGACCCCACACACACTCTATAGCTGAGCTCAGGTAAGGCCTGTTGACCCTCTGGTGGTCTGAAGGGAGAGTCCTGGTATTGGGCCTGGAACCTGAGTGTCCTGTCCTTCTCTGACCAGCCCAAATGAAACGGTACTGAGTCATTAATCTTGATTGCAGTCGCATTCGATGACAGCCAATAGCGCTCTAAGATTCCCCCAAAAGCATTCCGATTTGAGTAGACATCACTGGTGATGAAAGGCTGCGGTTCTCCCTCGCCCTCGAACCTAATGGGCCAGTACTGCGATGCTGTCTCCGCCCCTCCATACCAATGAGAGTCATTATAGGCCATGGTGTGCTCTACCAAGCGTTTATCTTGCAGCTCCTCCCAGCGAACACGGTAACACATCACGGTGTCCTTTGGTCGAACCGTCTGGATGAAGAAGTTGAGCTTGCCAGAGTCTGACTGGGTACAGCTCAGAATATTTCCCTCCTTTGAGCACGAGTCAAGATCCAGAGTGCCAGACCTGGGATGGAGAATTGACAGAGGGGAGGAAAATATAAACTAACTTATTAAGTTCAGCACTAACTGAGCAAGTATCACTAGCAGGAAGTCATATTTCTGTTTTACTGAAAAGAGATCAAGCTCACTAAAGACTACTAAAAGAGAGAAGAAACGCGGCCTTAATACACATCCTATTACTCTATTTCTCTGTAAGTGCAGGGACTGTACTATGGTTAATTCTGTCGATGTGAGCGCTGGTGATAAAGGTCATGACTAAATCAGTCTTCCCTTAGGGTGTTAATCATGTGTCTGTCTTGCCTGGCTTTCCATTATCCATCCACACGTTGTAGACAGGCAGCTGAAGCCAAAAAAGGTGATATATGCTACAAGGGTTATTGTTAGCCAAGATTTACTGGCTGTCAAAGCAAATAATTCATTTCAGGAGTGCACTGCATTGCCCTACAAAGTAGAGATGTTCCTGTTTTTCTGGTCACTCTGGATTTTGATTGCTCCTTAATGGCCATTAAGCAGGATAATCCTTACCAAGTACATGTTACATTTCCCTTACTTATTAAGAAAGCTGGAATTATTATTTGATTGACAGAAAAATAGTGCAATTATTTTAGTACCTGCTTATTAAATCTCAGTACATTCTACTTTTATCTGTTTTATTCTATTTTAAATTGAATGCCTTTTGGTTTTGGACTGTTCGTCCTGTTTGTGCAATGAGCCTACCTGAAGGTCATACTGAAGATGATGGCCCCCGCCTGGTTACGAATGATAAAACCATCCTTGTTGAGGTCCAACAGCTCAGCCTTCAGCAGCTGGGCTTTACGGAGGGACGCCGAGTAGTAGCACCAGGCAACCACAGCAGCCAGCACCAACACGCAGCCCAACATGCCTGCCATCACCAGAGGACGGCCTTCATGAGCCAGTTTCTTCTTCAGTGGAGAACCACCAGGTCCCCCGGCCATCTGCTGCTCCCCAGGAGCCACCGGGACGATCTGATACATGCTGTACCAGACTTTAGGCAGTGAGGTGTGTAAGGAAGCAGGTTCAGAGGAGGAGTGGCAAGAGTGGACAGCTGCAACCAATCGATCAGTGTTTGTGAAAATGTCTGGAATATGTCCTCTTCACACTGGCAGTTGTGGAGTTGGAGGAACGCCTGATGTCTACCTGCCAATCTTCAGTAAAGTCTCCATTTCAGAAAATGGGCTGATTTGTCCAAACCTGCAAGACAGATGGAGGTAGACAGATAATCATCTGGTTGGAAGTATGGAAAACCATAAAGGAAAAAAGGTGTAAAGAAAAAGAAATATGCCACCGCAGATATCATCATCATGTCACACACTGACTAACCTAAATGTCCAGTTACAGTGGAAGAATGCATAGATAATCTGTGTATATGTGGAGCACCATAATAATATATCGACAGACATACTAGTCACATTCAAAATTATTAGTATAGTACATACAAATCCACTGTTGGGTTACTGAAACCCCCATCACACAGTGCTTTTGCTTGGCAGTCCAGTTCTAATTATCACCACTGACAGTCTCCAGAAACTACAGTTATAAATAGCTTTAGAGCGCTCCACACTGCATGCTGTCATGATTAATACAATAATTACTCACCCTACTATTCTCTAAAAAAGGTATTGTACAGTGATTCTGTAAGAGAGTGATAAACAATAGTTTACAATTACAGATATATTTTCAAAACTATGCACAAATGAACCTGTAGTGCTGCTATGTGTACCACCACCACACTAGTGTATTCTATGTGTTAGCCTCTCCAATAAAGCTATATGTTACCGTTTTGTGTGCACTCGCTGTCAAGTGCAGCAATGCTCAGCAGCAGCAGCAGCAGCAGAGAGAGAGAGTAGAGAAGCAAATGGCAGGAAGCCAGGCTCTGTAGCCACATAGCCACTGATGGCAACAGCATCAGTGAGACCATAAAAACAGGCTATGAACAGATAAAGCACAGACACCATGTCAGCATGGCTCAATTACATTTATCTCTCAGGTGAGAGCACCTTGGACATGAGTAAATAATATTTAAGAGCAGCAGCCCTCAAATAACTGTGCTGCAGCAAACCTACAGTTTTCCCAACAGGTATCATTATGCTCCAGCTCAACATTCTTATTTTATTCTGTGGCAGTGCAGCAGGGAGGAAGGGAAACCTTGTTCCTGCAAAGTCGGCAAAAAGTGGGCTCTGTCTGTGAAGGGTTCGCTTAGGAACATTAAACAAACCCTTCACAGACAGACTGCCGTGTGACATGTCTTCCTCTGTTAGAATAACTTCCTTTAGCTGCTCTGTGTATATAATTACAGACAAAACTGCACCATCTTGTTATGATCAGTATTTATTTTAATTATTCATGTATTTTGTGCCGACTGCTGTAGCATAACTCTGTTTTGTTAGCTGCTTGGCACCCCCACACTCATCTCCACACTTTTTGGTTCAGATCTTCCCCCATTAAATCCTCATTTGTCAGATCAATTCTCAGATCAGTTGTCTTAATGGCACTATCAATTCCATGACACACTGTGTTGTAAGAGTCTTTGATTTTCAAGAGTCGAATATTGAAACTCACTGCTTTTTAGGGTTAGGGTTAGGGTGATTAGTGATTAGTGATTACACACACGATGGTGTACCATGTATAAAACATGAACTATTCCTTTGTAAAGATCCTAAGGGTATTTTAGGAAATCGTGATGAATTCATGATTCATGATTCATGATTCATGATTCAAAATAAGAACTAGATATCACTCTTATTTTGCTGCTTTTGGGGACCAAATGTATGCACTGCAAAGTACATACTGTTGTAATACACAGCAGCTTATAACCAGTCAGGTCAGTGCAGTAGGGTGCATTCTGGAGGTTATGTATGTTTTCGTACCAAGCAGGAAGCTCATAAACAACACGCACACGTTTCCTCCATGGTGACTGTAAAACGTTTGTGTTCGCATTAGTTGTAGCTCAATATCCAACGCAATACATCAAAAACACTGTCGTCAGACTGCTGAAATGGTAACTGTGGACAAGGACAGCGCCTCCAGGTGCACATTTTTATGTAATTTGAGTGTCAAGGTGACATTTAACTAACTAAGCAAACATCCCCAATGTACCAGTGCCTGATCAATAACACACAAGCACTCGTCGACACAGTTGTCGACCCTGAATGGGGACATTACAGTGACAGTGTAACTGCCTGTACCAGATGACACGAACTGGGATTCAAAACGGTCATGTTCGCCGTTAAAAGCAATATAAGCCAGGTCAATAACACACGAGTGAGTTGGAAAATACATTTGAGCTGTTATTTGTAGTGTTGTGTTCATAAAAACAGAGTTATCTTACCTCCGCATCTGACTCTTTTGGGGTCAATGTGTACAGCTGTGAGCGCAGTGACTCACTGCGCATGTGCGGAGCGGTTTAAAGTTTCATTGGCCCGCCCAACAACGAATGAACGTCGAGCGGATTCGTTAATGTATCCGTCAATCATACACTACGTCATCCGGTGGGTTTATGGGAAATGTAGTGTCCGGATAACGCTGTCCTCCAAATGCGTGACTAAAAGAGAGTAACTTCTACAAAGAGCTTATAAGTTTGTTTCCTGTGAGTATCTGAAATTATCATATCCATAGAGATAAAACAGATATGCTAATATTAACTATTATTAACATTTTTTCAAATGATCATCTATTTTTTAGCTTACGTTGCTGTTACTGTTGCCCATGGAAACGAGTCAAAATGTTAAATACAATTCGTGGTATTTTATCTTTTCTTTTGTTTTTTTATTAGCCTACAAAAATGTAATGACTAAATGCGCACATTTCTATCACTATTAACTATTTGCCACTTAGTCGGGTGTGCGGAGCATTGTTGTTGCCAAATCAGCTGACACAAGAGCAAGATGAGCAAAAACATCCTGAACACACTACAGGGGTGAGGTCAACCAGGGCAGTCAGTAATAATGTTATTGTGACTGTGGCATAATTTCCACCACTGGGTGACAGCAACAGGCTGCAAAACACAGGAGCTGAGAGCACGATAGAGTGAGCAGCATTAGCAGAAGCAGCAACGTGATTCAGAAGGTTTCAACTGCTGTAAACGAAAGTATTTGCATATTAGAAGCAGATATAAGGAAAGTAGACACACCCAAAGCTGGATTTTCAGCTGAGCAGGTAAAATGTAATATGATAACTTTAGTTTTGTTGAGGAATTTACTGCTCTACAGTACAATATCATTAATATTGCAGTATGATAATCTTTTGGTGTTGTAGTTTTAATAACTTGATTATTCTTTTTTATATGAGGCTAACATGGTTAGGGCTGACATTTGTAGTCCTTTAATCGACTGTTTGATCTTCAGAATATAATCAGCAACTGTTTTTGTCCATTAATAATTTGATTCATTTTTTAGCACTAAATCCAAACATTCACTACTTTTAACTTCTCAGTTGTCTTAGTGAACTAAATATCTGGGTTTTCGGCTGTTAATCAGACAGAAAAAGAAATCAGTAATCCTAATACCCTGGGCTTTGGAAATGGGCATTTGTCACTATTTTCTTTAGCGATTAAATGATTAACCAAAAGAATAACAGCCAGATTAATCAATAACGTAATGTTAGTGTTAGTTTCTGGCCTTAACATGATACATATTCCTTATTTAACTTGTGTTAAATAAAATGATCACAGCCATATTGATAAAAAACACCATTCAACAGTTTTTTTAGTGTACTATAGTTTATTGCTTATTTTTTTCTTGTCAGGGTCCATGTCAGGGAAATGTGTTGTACTAGATTGAGCTACATGCTGCCTTTACTACATACAATACTGTCACATTGCCCCCCAAAACATGAGGCCATCATAGACCAAACAGCATTTTCTTCACTTACAAAATGTGGCCTGATGGGAGTAGTATTCAAGGTCGAAGTATTAACAGTGTCAGTACCAGTTCTGTAAGAGCAGCTGAAGGAGTGGTGATGATGGTTGCAGTCGCAGTAATAGTGGTGTTTGTAGCAGCCACAGTATTTGGCAACTCTGTTTCAGAACCTGAATCACAGGAGCCAAAGTGACTCATCCTGATGCGCAGGAGGTTCAGGGTGCAGAGGGGAGATGCTGCTGATACTGGTGTCCCTGCTCTGCTGTGTCCCTGCGGCCAAGGCCTGTCTGCAGTGTGACCGCAGGGTCAGGCTCCTTCATGAGGACTTTGTCCTGTCTGCTCCCACTGTGGACGACCAGATTGAAATGAAAAAGATTTGTGATCACGCCTACGTGACCTACAGAGAGACCAGTCGGGGTCGAAAGGGAGTCATTGGTGAGATCAAAACCTGGTTTAGGACAATATGACATGGTATGAGTGTGGAGCATACTGATAATTCACATAAAGCAACATTTATCTCATATCTTGTCTCTTATTTTCAACACATTAGTCTAAAATAATATCAGGCTATCAGGGAACTTTTATGATCTGGCAATTGAAGGCTTTACTTCAGTGGCTTTCAGATAAGGGAGATGTGCAATGCCTAAATATTAAAACCAGTAAAAAATTACTGTCTGTTTCCCTCTGCTCAGATCCCACCACTCTGTACAGAGCTAGAACTGAGTACCAGAGTGAATTTGGCCACTTTATGAAAACCCAGCATACTGGTGAGAACCAAAAAACCCCATGACTGTTCATTCCAGATGGATACACAGTAGTTGGAAATGTGAAAAAAAAAATGTTGCAAAACACTAAGGTCATTGTAATTGTTCCTTTGTATCATCACTGAATTTATTCACATATAACATAGTTAGCATATCAAACTGAATATCCACCAGGATTTATGACAAAGTCTGCTGTTTTTTTGAAGGATCTGTAACATTTGAAGCCATTCAGATCATGGAGAAGGGCAGGAAGATCTTAGAGAAACACTTGGACACATTCATCCGCGACGGTAATTGGCATTAGTAGCAGACAGCGTTCTGCACAGCATGATGCAGGGCACTTTGTGTAAGTCATTGCTCTGTGTGAGATACATTAGTTTCAGATCATTTGCTTGTCTCTCCCTCAGGATTGTGCCCTAACAAGTGTGGTAAGTTTGTTCTGCTTGATCCTTCGCTCTGCATCTGTGTACATCCTTGTTGAAGCACAATGTGTACATTCTGCATATTCAGTACCAAATACAGGACACATTTGTGTGTGTGCTGTTATTTTCAGGGCTTCTCAAACGAAGAATAATGGATTGCTTCTCATGTCGCTACAGGATATTCATCTGTCCCTCCCCTTCTGGCCAGCAGGATTGCAGTGGTATATTTTATGTGTGTGCATGTTGTGGGTGGGTGAGTGGATGAGGCCTAGTTGTACCTATATAGTGGGAATGAACCATTCTGCAGGGTGCATGGACACATGCTGTCACGAGTGTGTGAATGTGTTCCTAAGCGAGGCACTGCTGCTGCCTGTACATGTGCAGGGCTAATGAAGAAGATTATTCAAGTAATCCTGATGCAAATGAATGAAGCATCTCTCTTTTTCTCTCCTCTCCCCCTCTCACCCTTTCTCCAGAGTACCCAGTGCAGGCTGAGGAGGGAGGCCAGGCAGTGCTGAACTGTTTCCTTCCATGGCATCGTCTGCTGTTAGGAAGACCAGAGTACTACTACTCCTGGGCCCCTGGTGTGCCAGGATCTAAAAAGGTCGCTCTGCTATCGCTGGTTCTTTCTCAAACCGTGACACAAACAGAAGCAAATGTACTCTTGCACTCTTCCTGATTTCTGTGTGTTACGTTTTTTTTGTCTTTATTTAGCTTTACAGTATCATGAACACCCTCTCACTTACAGTCATCACTTCCTAATTTGTGTGTGCAGCTGAATGAGAGCGACTTCAAAGCCTTGGTGGTGACAGACGAGTCATCTGTGGTCCTAAATCAGCTGCGTGAGAATGAACAAGGAACATATCGCTGCTCTCTGAAGGACCGAAATGGAGCTATCTACTACCGAGTGGCCTTCCTGCTCACTGGTAGTCATATAATTCAACTCTGAAAGGGCAGAGGGTGACATCACATCTGAGTTGATTTAGCACTTTTGAGCAGTCGCTGCATAAAAGAAGAAACACTCCTATCGACATTTGTCAACCCTGAAGTGAAAAAAACTGTAATATGAGACGAATGTCCTGGTCTTGATATTCTAGTATGAGCTGTTCTAAAGAGCCCAGGGGGATATTAAAAGATATCGAGAAGGCCCAAAGCAAATGTAAAACGCAAGCAGTTAATTTTCAAATGAATTAATTCCCTACATGATCAAAAGTAATGAAAAAGCCTTTCAGTTTTGTGAAGCTTATGATTTGTTACTGTGTGTGTGTTTGTGGATGGTATCTGTTTGGTGGATGCAGGGTGTGTCAGTTTGTTTCTCTCTGTTCTTTTGTTATGTTGTTATGCTCTGCTCTCAGTCTTGTCTTGACTAGGAGCCTCTCTCTGCACTGTTCTCTAGAACTCTAAACCTGAACCATGGAATTAGTGAACTGGTCTCTCCATGCAGTTGATAAAATTTTCAGTACCAGAAGAGCGGTGCCTGGGGAACCGGCATGCCCTCAAGGAACGTTTCCAGCTGGCTACACGGTCGACTCGTGGGAGAAGTGGAGGACCATGTGCCTGGCGGACCTGTCCATTGAGGACGTGGAAGATGTTTATCTGTTTGGATCCATGATACTAGGTGCTCTGCTGATTGGATCAGGCTTTGTACTGATGTATCGTCAAATCTGGAAGACGGTGGTAGCAGTCAAGGGCCCCACTCCGCTGCCAACCATGATTGAGGGTTTAGGCAGGGCTCAGGCCACGGCCGTGGCTGCGGTTCTCAACCGCTCGGATAACATCTTGGAGAAGCTTTCGGCTCTGCAGAAAGGATTGGATCGATTGAGTGACCAGAATGGACAATAGAGTAAGCCAAGTCTATTGAATATGGCTGTCTCGCTCTAACCCAAATCATCTAATCTGAATTGGCCTCCCTAAGCAGTGGCCTTGGCCAAGGTCACTGTCTGAACAATCTCCCCTCTGAGTGCACTGCAGCTGGGACGCTCTTCCCCATCACTCCCCCATCCACCTGGTGTTTGTTGGCTTATCTGGAACCGGACCAGGGACGTCTCCATGGCAACCGCCATGTTATCGCCGAAGACCGCGAATGAACTGAGGCGGGTTTTGGGAACTGATGGGCAAACACATCGGGACTTACTCCTGCCCTATATCCAACGCCTTCGCCAGCTTCCACCCCTCCAGTACGAGGGGCGTGGTCCAAGGGCTCGCCTGCACGGGGCTGTAGCCAGCGACCTGCCTCCTGCGGTGCTGGAATTCTCTACTCCCCTTTTCCCATCCCCTGTTGCCATGTTGTTATTGTCATGTGATGTGCAAAAATATGTGCTGAGGTTTTTTTTACCGGTCCCACACTGCACTCCACATGAGTACAGTCTGGTGTCGCATGTTTTTTTCTCCTCCCCTCTCTCTCCTCTTGTTTTCTCCCCCCACTTTCCCCACCACTGTAAAAATGGAATTTCCCCCCTTGGGGGATCAATAAAGGTGAATTGATTGATTGATTGATTGTTATTGTGTGGGCTTCATTATACAGTGTTTTATTTATGGATTGGACTAAAAAGCACATTGGGTTTATCTGCATTGAAGAGTGCTGTGTACCATAAATAAAACTGCCTTACAAAATAATCTCAATCAGGGGATGCATTAAAGACTTAACAGTGGTTTCATTCTCCCCTATCAGTGCCAAATGCCTACAGTTCCAACCATAGTCTAAATTACCCAAATAGATATTTTAATATGAGGATCCCAAAGAGAAAACCCTTCTGTTTAATAGGGTTGGTGACGGGCAAAATCATGTGAAAGCCTTCGTTCACAGTCCATCTAGGACAGGATGAAAGTCTAAAGTCCTGCCTCTATATTTTCCTCCACACAAATACTCCTCCATAACCCTTATCGCATCTCTTACATTCTTCATCACAGTTGCCCCGTTGCCAGATCAAACCCACCGACCCATCATCACTCTGCCTCCCCTGCCTGCCGGAGACAACTACTCACCTTTTCAACCTACTGAGGGCCTGCTGGTGCCAGTCATCACCGTGGTTACTGCTCTGAGCCTGGTAGCGAGCGTGGGCCTCACGCTTGTCCTGGGGTGAGAGACAGTATGTGGGTGGATGGGGAGTGGGGGTGGGGGCGAGGGGTGAGCAGGAAAGTAGCATAGGCAGAAGCAGAGAGCATGACGAACTAAATGATGCAAAAGAAGGAAGTGGTCATGTGGGCATATAGTTTGTGGTGATGTATGAGGCTAAGGTTTATGTCGAATGAAGCTGTAATATATTTAGAAATGGGTTCATTGTTTGCTATTGAACCAATTATGTCATTAAGCTGTTTGCTCTGAAAGTATTGTCATGTCTTCCAGGAAGTGATGTTACTTACTGAAGCACAAAAGATTTCTGTTATTTGATGTCATTTGTTTGTGTTTAGCTGTGACTTCAATTTCAATTTCTGTTTGTGATCTTCGTAGACTGATGATAAATCTGAAGAGAGTTGCGGAGGAGCCGAGAAGAAAGAGGAAACAGCAAAAAACCACAACTGTGTGATGGAGACACTGTGTACAGTAAATGCACACTTTAATAACAGGGAAGTTTTACTCACTTCATTTTGGGCATTTCTCTCTGTGGCTTAAATCCCCCAGAAACCACTCAACTTTCTTTAACACTGAGCACCAGCCCACCAGAACACATCAATGATCTGACCCCAGAAGGAACACGTTGCCCTTGAATGGGGTGATTGCGTTGTCACGTGGGCGTTTATGAGAGGAATCAAGGATGAGGTAAATCTCCTGGATTAAAGTGTTTTTCAGAGATTAATATCCAAGGCCATCCAATTAATCCTGGATAATCCCCTGTGGAAAGAGGAGGACGGGGACACATGGAGGGGTAAAGACTAGCAGCAGATGTTTTTATCAAGGTTTCACTTGATGTTTATTTACCCGTACATTCATTCAGACAGATGTTCTCGTCATTCTGAAGTCATCGTTTTCTTGCAACACCATCACTAAACTTCTTCTGTCTGTCTACAGTATGCTCTTTATACTTTTTGATGGCATGCGCTGCCTCTGATTCAAGAAAATAGTCACCTCTGTTCACACAAGTTCTGTCATGATCCCCGCCACCTCCTCTTCATCAACTCTACAAGTCTGGCATACCACCTGTGAAGTCAAATTTCTGCTCACTGTTTCCTTTTTTCATCTGCCATGCCTTGTACTGAGAGACAATAACAAGTCATCACCAGCAACATCAAATTCACACCCAGCATTATGTCACGCCGGATGTATTTTTGGCTGACTCTTTGCCAACTGATTTGCTAGCATAGGAAAGATGATGAAACATTTAAACCAAATGAAAATGAAAGAGAGTGATTGATTGTATATGAGTCACCACATCCAGGAACTAAGTCACCTCTGAATTCATCGATTTTCAAGGTAATTTCTGACTAGCTTTTTGAATCAGGCGTAGCCAGTTTTGGTTATGAGCTATGACGAATGTGACAATGGTTGTGAGCGGGCGTGTGTGGGGATGCCGAGGCCCGCATGGATGTTGACAGGGTGTGTGTGCGGTGCTGTTTCCTGTCGGGCTGCCGAGTTGGGGACGAAAGTCGAAAAGGAAACACCCACCATGCAGAGACTCTCACGTCACAATCATCCAACTCAGCAGACCTCATCACTTCACTGTGGCTTCGTATGTCTGTGTTCGAGCCTAAAGTGCAGGTTGAGGCTTCAGTAAATGCATGCTCAGCGGCTCCACTGACAGCCATGATAAACAGTGTACTAAAGTGTGTGCAGTGTGTGTGTGTGTGTGTGTGTGCTGTTGAAGATTGAAATTGCAGCCTCAGCAGGGACAAAGCACGACAAAGTGCGAGTGCTGCTGAGACACCAGCAGGCAGCCGTGAGGGAGGGAAAAGGGAAGTGGGAACATGAGGAAAGTGGAGTCAGAGGTTTGAGTGGGAGATGCTTTGCGAGGGCAGAGTGATTTGAATGTGGGTCATGAGGAAATGAAGACAAAGATGTCAGATTACACCTTCTGGTATAAACTATCCAACACACACATGAAGTTGTCTGCAGCACAGGGACCCCACAGGGGACAGTACTCTCCCCCTTCCTCTTCACCCTGTACACCTCGGACTTCAGTTACAACTCTGGGAGCTGTCACCTCCAGAAGTTCTCCGATGACACAGCCATCGTAGGGTGTGTGTCAGAGGGGGACGAACAGGAGTACCGGGAGGTCGTCTCCAACTTCGTTGACTGGTGTGAGCTAAACCATCTTCAGCTCAACACCAGCAAGACAAAGGAGATGGTGATTGACTTCCGCAGGAAGACATCCCAGACTGCACCGGTGAACATCCAGGGACTGGACATTGAGAGGGTGGAGACCCTCAAATACCTGGGTGTTCACCTCAACAACAAACTGGACTGGTCTCACAACACAGACGTCCTGTACAAGAAGGGCCAAAGTCGTCTCCACCTGCTGAGGAGACTGAGGTCCTTTGGAGTGTGCAGGACTCTGCTCAGGACTTTTTATGACTCTGTGGTGGCGTCTGCAGTCCTCTATGCAGTGGTCTGCTGGGGAGGAGGGAGCACGGAGAGGGACAGAAAGAGACTGAACAGGCTGGTCAGGAGGGCCGCTTCTGTCCTGGACTGCTCCCTGGACTCCATAGAGGAGGTGGGTGAGAGGAGGACACTAACAAAACTCAAGTCCATCATGGACAACCCCTCTCACCCCCTGCATGAGACTGTGGGGGCCCTCAGCAGCTCTTTCAGCAGCAGGCTGAGGCACCCACCCTGCAAGAAGAAACGCTACCGCAGGTCATTTCTCCCATCAGCCATCAGACTCTACAACACCAGCATCACTGGCTGATGTTAATATACTGCCTACCATCCATGCCATTCCACTCCTGTCTACAGTGTAAATATCCCATGGTGTAAATATTTATTTCATTTCATCACAATCCATATATTTATATTTATATTTATATTTATATTTATATTTATATTTGCTATTTTTTTGTCTTTTCTATTGCTTTGTTTCTTTCACTCTCCCTGTTTATATTGTTGCTGCTGTAACAAGAAAATTTCCCCCTATGGGGGATAAAATAAAGAAAGTCTAAGTCTAAGTCTAAGTCTAAGTCTAAGTACATTTTCCAGTGTTTGTGTCTGGGTGTAAATTACATGAGTGTCCTATATCAAGGGTGGAAGTTGTCTAAAATACCGACTAAATCATAATTACTGGTGTTTGACTTTAGTAACATTCCTGTAGAATTGAGACAACTTGCACTGAAAACTACAACCCAGCACCCAAAGCACCCTTGAAATGGACTTAAAGCCCCTAAAACTTCAAGATTTTTTCTCTTTACTTAAACATTTACAGTCCAGATAAGCAACAATCAATGTTAACATTCATTAAAAAATATCATGAAGATATCATTGTTCAATTCAATCAGTTCCCAAAACCCGCCTCAGTTCATTCGCGGTCGTCGGCGATAACATGGCGGTTGCCATGGAGACGTCCCTGGTCCGGTTCCAGATAAGCCAACAAACACCAGGTGGATGGGGGAGTGATGGGGAAGAGCGTCCCAGCTGCAGTGCACTCAGAGGGGAGATTGTTCAGACAGTGACCTTGGCCAAGGCCACTGCTTAGGGAGGCCAATTCAGATTAGATGATTTGGGTTAGAGCGAGACAGCCATATTCAATAGACTTGGCTTACTCTATTGTCCATTCTGGTCACTCAATCGATCCAATCCTTTCTGCAGAGCCGAAAGCTTCTCCAAGATGTTATCCGAGCGGTTGAGAACCGCAGCCACGGCCGTGGCCTGAGCCCTGCCTAAACCCTCAATCATGGTTGGCAGCGGAGTGGGGCCCTTGACTGCTACCACCGTCTTCCAGATTTGACGATACATCAGTACAAAGCCTGATCCAATCAGCAGAGCACCTAGTATCATGGATCCAAACAGATAAACATCTTCCACGTCCTCAATGGACAGGTCCGCCAGGCACATGGTCCTCCACTTCTCCCACGAGTCGACCGTGTAGCCAGCTGGAAACGTTCCTTGAGGGCATGCCGGTTCCCCAGGCACCGCTCTTCTGGTACTGAAAATTTTATCAACTGCATGGAGAGACCAGTTCACTAATTCCATGGTTCAGGTTTAGAGTTCTAGAGAACAGTGCAGAGAGAGGCTCCTAGTCAAGACAAGACTGAGAGCAGATGCTTTATACAGTCTATGTTAAAGATACACTGAGCCATATTGTGAGGAACAAGGGTACTGTGGTTTATTCTGAGTCCATCCTTCCTACTCATTAGTAAATCAAATGTATGTCATGTAACTGCATTTCTGTTCGAGTAATCTTTAATAAAAACTACAATGCCCAGCAGTTTGAACTGTTTATTTATGGCTTGTTTTTAAAGATTGATGTCTACATTGGACTAAACCCATTGCTGGTTTTGGGCTTGTCATATAATCTGTTGACAAAAACAACAATATAGAACATCACCAGACTTATCCTGTTCAAATGAAATGTAAAATGTGTGGTGAACTGGACGACAGACACACACATGAATGTTCATAAGCAGAAGCAATAACTATATCTGTGCATTTGTATATACAGAAATAACCCTGTGCAAGTTTGCAAATTTTGTGTTTTTGCAGAGTAAAAATTAAAGTAATTCTGATTCTGATTAATCAGCAATGATGTCCTGGAAAAGGTCGATACAGACACTCACTCCATTTCCCAGCAGAGGAGAAACAAAGAAACAGTTTTTTAAAAGTGCAACATTTTACTATTCCCAAAAGGTAATCAGTAACATAAAAACAAAGGGAAAACACTGAGGGAAAGTGTTATTTTTTGTCTGAAGGGGCATGAGAGCAGAAGCACTAATGCAGTGGCCTAGATGAGTTAACCCACATAACTAAACTCGGCTTTCAGCCTCTCTCAGGCTCGGGACAGAGGAAGAAGGGCTGGTTTGAGCTCTCGACATAACGTCATTCAGCACAAAAACACGGGATAACCCCAAACGACCACGTGCGCGGTAGGAAAACCAGGATGACGTCAGTGTCCATATGAGGAAACCCGGGACGCCCAAATATGGTCGTTCCGCCTGTGACGTTACTCCTCTGTGGAAATAAGGAGGGGCCGCGGTGGCCATGCCCCCCTCACAACTGTTATCAATGAACAAGTGAAACTGTGAATCTAAAGCTGATCTTTACAGACCCGAGGTCAACAAGGACTCTCCAGATACACTCACAGTAGAGTTTGGAGTATTTTTATAAGTACTGCGCTTAAAACCATCACAGAAAAACACTAAAACCGCATTTTTATTGTTCTTTGATATTTTTGTCGTTGTTAGAAACAGATAATCTGTTATCTATTACTTTTAAAATAATTTAAAGACACGTTTTCAGCCATGACTTCAAGCTTTCAACCTTTGGAAATAACCGGCAATAAGCTGGTTCACATACTCAGGACGCCCCGAGACCATTACATCTCTGCAGGGTGTGTGGTGCTGGACTGCAGACCTTTCCTCGATTTTTCCTTTGCGCACATTTGCGAGTCCCACAACGTCAACTGGAACTCAATGCTGCGCCGCAGGTCCAAGAGCTCGGTGGTGGCTCTGGAGTGGCTCATCCCGGACAAGGCGCTCCTGGGGCGGCTGCGGCGCGGGGACTTGTCCCCGCTGGTGGTGGTGGATGAGAGCAGCGGCTCCGTGGCCGAGCTGAAGGCAGAGAGCGTGGCCCAAATGCTGCTTACCGCTCTGCAAAACGAAGTTCAGACGCAGATCTGCTTTCTACAAGGTAACAAAACATTTCCACTTTTCTAAGTTTTTGACTTTGCAAGAAAAAAACAGGAGCTACAAATGTGTTTAGTAATTATTAAATATATTATATATGCTCAGAAATTATATTCTATGTATTATTATATATATTACTTATATACTTACATTTAAGTGTGACTTGTTTTTGAGGATAAAAACCTCCATAATCAAAACTAAAGCGTAAACAAACAAGTGAATTTTCGATTTAAAAATGTATACACGGGCCTCCTTTATGTATTCACTACATTATTACTCTTGTTTCACACATAACACACTTTTAAGGAAGACTTTGATGAAAGCTTTTTGGCATAGCTAATACTATATGACCTCCATTTAGGTGGATTTGAGGGATTTTCAGAGGCCTATCCAGAGCTCTGTTACCACTCTGCCAGCAATCACCTCCCTACAGTGGAACCAGAGCCAGTAGTGACAGGTCGGAGGACACCAGCATATGATCAGGTAAGATTAAAAACAGCTTTACAAGAGCTAAAAGACAATACTAAATGTGATGCATCTTAAAGACACAAATAAAAGCCCAAACTGCAGAGTGATTCTTCCTGGTTTTAAACATGGACTTGATTTTGGAAATTGCAGGGCGGTCCAGTGGAGCTGCTGCCCTTCTTGTTTTTGGGCAGTGCCATCCACTCCTCTCGCAGAGAGACCCTGGCAGCAGCAGGTATCACAGCTGTGCTCAACGTTTCATCCTCGTGCCCCAACTTCTATGAGGGGGAGTTTCAGTACCTGCGGCTCACAGTGGAGGACAGCCTAGCTGCTGACATCAGAGCCTGCTTCTCCACAGCTATCGCCTTCATCGGTGGGTTTCTCCTCTAAACATCAATAACGTCAAACCTGTGTATATCATTATTTTCTCATTGTAATCTAATAAACTTATAGAGCCCATCCAACACAGAGATTTCTCTCATCTTAATGACGTGAGGCATCTTTTTACACTCAATAAAGCATAAAATATCCTCAAAAAATCTCTAAGCAGCTTGTGTGTCATAATCCAGTTTGTAGCCCAGACTTATGGACCAACAATGTAATGTTCTGATTACAAAACAACTGGATTATGCTGCACAACCTGCAGAAGAGAAACTTATTAACATTTTAATGTTTTCTTTAGCTTGTTTTGACCCCTTTACCTTGCAGGTGCAAGGTTGCAGTTATAACTATTACATAATTAGAACTACTGAACTTCCATTAGCATGCCAGATAATTACTATATTTTGATCACTGGGAAGATTGTTCTCTCAGTCAAACAGTGTAAAGCTTTTTCTGTGTGTCTGCTTGTAAAACATTCTCAATGATGTCAAAGAAACTGATGTGTAATGGAGAGCGGCGTGCTGATGTCTCTTCCTTTTTCCGTTTTGTCTTTTCCACTCCGCCTACAGACTCAGTGAAGCAGAGTGGTGGTCGGGTGCTAGTGCATTGCCAGGCAGGTATCTCCCGCTCCGCCACCATCTGCCTTGCCTACCTCATGCACACGCAGCGCGTCAAGTTGGACGAGGCCTTTGACTTTGTGAAGCAGCGGCGTCAGGTCATCTCCCCCAACCTGGCCTTCATGGGACAGCTGCTGCAGTTCGAGACTGACGTTCTCTGCCAGGGATGAAGAAGCAGGCACATTTAGTGAAAGGAAGTTTACATGACATGAAATTTACATTCTCCTACCTCTTGTAGGTATTGTGCTGGACTCATAGCTTTATCAGGACTCAAATCTTATGTACAATGGTATCATCTGCACTATTGAAACTAGTACAGTTCAAAGGTATATGTTTTGTACATGTGGAGAAAAGCTATTCGTGTTGCTGGTGGGTCTGGACTCCTGTCGTCAGAAGAAACGGACTAATGGCATCCTGATGCAACTAACAGCCGTTGGCAATATAAATTAGTTAATGTACCAGCATTATGAGTGTTTCTAAGCCAAGTTGGAGCAGCTATGAGGTTGTTTCCCTGACGTTTTTATACTTGAGGGGAAACATGCCTGCTCAACTGGTTTCTGTGTTTGTGCGTTATTTTGTTTGACTTCTGTGCCTGATCTTTTGCAAGGGCTCTCTTACTTTCATACTGAAAGCCACTGTGACATGACGTGTAAGAGACAACACTGCGTTAACTACTGAAGGCAATACTGAATCAAGCTTTATTATTCAATTTATTGAAAACTATAATCTGTGACTGACCATTGTATATCCTGAGAGAGATTACACCCAAACTGGAAGAAGTTGTTTTTCACTATGTAAATACATTTTTTATATTTATCTATTACTTCAACATTTATTATGACAGTGTTAGCATTATTACTGTCTGTTTCTGCACTTTATACCTAAAAGGTTTGGCTGATCCCTGCTGTTTTTTTTCCACTAAAATAGAAACAAGCTGGTGACCTCACTGAGCCTTCTTACCTCTCTGTGCCACACGTTTTACTTATCATATCCTAAAAGATATAGTCAATATATAGTCCAACACCGGCTCTCCAGACAGACACGGTAATCTCAGACAGGCCAGCCCTGAGTGTGTTGCAGTCTTTTATCAGAACACATTACAAATGCATTTCACACACTGACCTTGCTGCACTCGATTCACTCTTGCTAAAACGGAAAGTATTAAAACCGTGTGTTGCTCAGTATTTTGGAAGGATTATCCACAGAGAATGGGTTTTACAGTATGACGTACTTTTGACCTCATCAACCACTGACATAAATTTCCCTTCCACTTACTCAAGTTGCAAAAACAACTTTGGACTTTTGTCACGAGGATTTTTTTTTAAAATCTGAGTAAACTAGAGCAGAAAGCCATGAAGGGCATTTGTTATGTGGAGGGTTGGAAAATTCATATTACTGGCTGAGTTATGTTTGAGAATTTTTTATCTAATGGCAACTGAAGAAAAATTCACATAGACTTATAAGTGTACAAAAAATACATTCTTGTTACATACTACATGTTGTTGTAGTGCTGTCTTGTTTGACCAAATGCTGGTTCCTCATTTTGCAAGATTCCAGTGCAACTATTATCACATCCACACTGATCTACATTCATACATGTTGACGTCTGTTGATAGCTCACAAGAATATCAGACACAGCTGATGTTTGTATAGGCAGAATAGGCAAATAGGCTGAAATGGCAAAGAACTACTAGTGTATTAAAGACTGTACCTCATCCCCTGATGCTAATTATGCCACCCACACTCTTACATCAACCATTGCTAAAATGATCCACTTCCTCTCACTTGCTAGTATCCATCGCCCAACATTTACATAAGTGTACAGTAACTGTTACGCTTGACTTTTTCCTTCCATTAGCCACAGCTTCCCTGACAAGATGCACCATGGAGGTTTTAGGTTTTCATTGAGACTGAGAGTTCACTTTCATCTGAAACCCAGAAAAATAACATTTGCTCTGGTTTGTGTTCATTTAGACTTTAACAGTCTCATTCAGTTTTCATCAGCAGTTTGAATGATGTGCAAAAAATCTAATATTTGCATATTTCCATCATGATTAGCCTTTCTGGGCTAATGTATAAGGGTTTTCTAATCTGTGCTTTAATCACCTGTTTACTGTAAACCAAAGTATGCAAAATTCTCCAAGTGTCACAGGGCAAAGTTGTTTTTCATTAGCCTCCTTATTAACCTATTTATTTTCCATAAAGTCATAAAAATGAAACAGGATGAATAAATACTGAGTCTGTTTTAGTGCATTTTCTTTACTGTAGACTGCACAGGTAGTGGTGGAAAAGTAAATTTTGATGTATTTCTACTTAACCTGAACATTTAATGCATTTCATGCTCTTTTATACTATTGCATAGATATCCTACATGTTACTACACTACTACATGAATTAAGATAACATATGGTAAGCCTATAAAATACAGTGTGTTTGGCTCATGACCCCTTTATGAAAAGTCCAAATGGGGCCTCTCGCCATGTTTCAGATGTCTTTGAGTTCAACCAAAGAGACATTTCTCCTCTAAATTTAAAATAGAATAGTTACAATTGTTACAATTGTTAAAGGCCAACAGATGTAAAACTATCCCAATATCTGAAAAAAGCAAAGATTAGAGAAAACTTTTAGAGATGCTGCCTTTGCATTTATGTATCAGAGTTAACAATCTATGATGTGATATATCATCATATACCAGTCATGAGCCATTATTCTGTAATACAAGTACTTTTAATGCTAATACTTTCAGCACATTTTGCTGATGATATTTACTTATACATTAAGTAGGGTTTTGAATTGCAATGTTTTACAGGTGTATTTACTCAAGCAAAGGATCTGAGTATTTCTTTCAGGTGGTTCTTGGCCACATTACCCCGTGTTGTCACTAAAGCAGCACTACAATAAGCACCGAATAATAGTTTGTAGTGAGACAGTGCTCTCTAGTGACAATTTTTGAAAATACCAGAACTCAAGATTCTTCAAACATATCCAGCAGATGACGCCAGCAGACTGTGTATTAACTGTGGCAGCCTTTGCTTCAACAAGAAAACATAAAAAGCCACATGCACACATCTCACATACACACACTTCATATCTATACCATTTTCTAATATGTGATTGTCCATTAACTAAATGACCTTTAGAGTCATTCCACTCTCATTTATTTATCTGTGGAAGATAAATCGCTTTTGTTTGAATGTCTCTCTCTCCTTGTTGTGTTCAGGTCCTTCTCATTATCTCAGGCTCCTTAATGAAAACAGACTTAAACCTTTACTCACTCTCATGTCTAGATTAAACTAGTGCCAGTCATATCACGTTAGGCTGTGGCAATACCTCTCAACTGTGTGTGTGTTTGTACGTGTGTGTGCATGTACCTTATGTACAAGAAGAGCAGAGATTAGGGATTTTCACAGGGATCACACTTCTGTCGGATGTGGGGATTTACAGAATTTGCTATTAACACTTGAAGATTCAAACAAGAAATTCCTGTCGGAGAAAACTGCGAATGGATTATATGAGCGATGTGTGTGATATTTGCTTGAGAATTAAAACAATGACACAATAATAGTATTAATATGCAAAGGCCTGCATGCACACATACAAGCAGCAGCATTACAAATGTAGTCAGGAAAGTGTATCGCTATCTGGGAGAGCTCCCTGTAATTATTTGCAGGTTACACATATTTACACACACACTCACGCACACACACACACACACACACACTTGCAGTCCTATACTTCTGAGGATCACTATTGATATAATGAGTTCTTCAATCCAGTGGAACAGGTCACAAGAATATCTTGCTGTCTTCTTTGTGAAATGTGTATTTTCATCTCTTCAGGCCACTAAAACATTCAAATAATCAACCAGAAAATTGAAAACTATTACTTTTATTATTATTATTATTAATATTGACCTATTGAATCAGTGGTTCACCTGCTTGCAACTCATAGTCAAATGCAACCTGTGTCAAAGGGGTTACAAATGGTGTTAAGTGTTATAATTGATTTGGATCTGAACCATAACATGCTCAGACTCCCACCACAACACTGCATTATGTTGACCTGCAGTTATCTGGCTCTCATTTGAGAAACAGTCTTTTGAGGCAATTTCTTCTCACTTCTTCTTAGTTTTCAGTAATTTCAGTAATTGTTCTGAATAAAGCCAAACTTTTCCAAAGCACATACAGCTTTCTCAAAGAGTGGGTGCCCTTTCCAGACCAGGTGCAAACTTTTCCCGCCTGGATGTCAAGCAAGAATTACTGCTCTGCTGTGCATGATCCATGACCGCTGAATTTCCTCCAGGCTTCTGTATTGTGTGTGTGTGTGTGTGTGTGTGTGCGTGCGTGTGTGCGCGCACATTTGTATACCACATGCTCTTATACAACAAGCACTTCAGAAGTGATGTACTGTGCATCACAGTACATCAAGTGATGTACTGTGCAACACTGTTTGCTGCTGTCTCTATAACCTTGGCATCAGTGACACAACCCTCTCCCCCAGAATGCATTTTCAGCGTGTTACTGACCACGGTTCGCCCGTGGAAATAGAGACACTTGATTGGAGTGCTCTCTCTCGCTAAAAGCTTTATTCTCTTTCCCTTTAAATTTAGAATATGTAGCGTGGAGAGAAAAATGTACAACCATTATTGGATGCTGCTTCAGGTCACACAGTCAGAGAGCAGAGCTCACAATTGTAATTCCATGGGTGGCTGGCTGGGTTTGTCTCTCATTAAAGCACCGATGTGTGGAGGAAGCACTACAAAAACAAGCAAACAGGACCACCTACCCACACACCATTCATAAGATTGTGTGTGTGCCTGTGTAGGTTGGTGAATGTGTGTGTGTATTGTTTGTTTGTGTGAGTTTATATCACAGTGTCCACCTACATACTTTCAAACACCAGAGGACAAACTCTGCTCCTATTTAATTCATGGCAGTATTATAAAAAAAAAGACAGCCAAGATGACGTAGGTATCACTTCGTAATTGAACAATCGGGGACTTGATCTCAGGTAGGCAACAAATCCAGGGGGATGCAGTGGATGTTGTGCTTCTTGGGGGAGGAAGTGTTGCAGGGCACATAATGCAGAGGGGTTTAAAAGGAAGTCAAGTGATGATGTAAATGCATGAGCACAGAAAGCAAGTGCCTTATACCCCTGCCCTCCACCTCGCACAGTGAGCAGAGGTGGAAGGTAATACAATGCATTTACCTGATATGTTCTGAGGGAGAGGCAGCTGAGCATGAGTAGACTTTATAATTTCACTGGACCACATTTCATACGGAAATAACTCACTTTTACTGCAGCATTTATGTGGTGGTTGTAATTACCAATTTTGGCACAGAATAAGGTTTTCTATGCAAAATATTCACTGGGAGACCACCTGCAGTTTAACAAATCAATAATTCAGCCCTCTCAAGGGCATGATTTCTCAAAATGAGGGTTTTCTCTTTATTTGAACATCCCAAATTTGTTGAGTCTTTGTGGTTTTAGCACATTAAGAAAGACTTCTTTCTCACAACTGAGACCGAGCTCATAAAGTCTGTATTTAGGACATAGATGACGATGATAAGACATTGACGATAACACTGCAGCATGTACATAAATCTTCTCCCTGCCTTAAAAATGCGAGCTTGTTTTGGCCTTTATAACCTCAAACATTGTCCCTGCCTAATCTAACCTTACCAAAAATGAGAAAACAGGCTTAAGCTAGCTAAAAGATAAGTGTCAGTTCCCCTGAGAGACCAACTCACGCTCCAGCTGCTACAGTTGGGATGTTTATTGGCCCTAAATGACTGGAGTTGTTGGAGGTTACAAGGAAACTGATGTAAATAACAAATTATAAAGACGAAGAGATCACACTGGCTTTTTAATTCAAAAGCATTAATCAGCCACATGTGCTATGCCACATATTGCAGGGAATGATGATGATGACCATCATGATAATGATGATGAGTAGCTTTAAAAAGTGCATGGGTCCCTGGGCTGGAACTAATGTTTTCTGTAAAGCACATGGCATCAGATCTGCACTCTCAGCTGGACACCTCAGCGTCAGTTGGCCAAAGCAGAGACACCCAACAAGCCATTTATAAAATAATTGCATGGGTCGAGCCGCTTGGGTATAGATTCAATATGAGCGAGAGGGGAGGATGGGGGAGGTGGGGTCCGGGGATAGAAAAGCAAGGATCCCATGACGCCCAAAGCCCCACAATGACATCACCGGGTCTAAAAAGAAACGCAAGAGGGAAATGGGAGGCACCCCACTTATTAGATTGCGTCCTCCGTTCCTGTTCACAAGTGAAGATGCTGCTGCGCCTCTGTGAGGAAAGGCTGTGATGTGCGCCGGCGGAGCGGCTGAATCATGGCATCCCGGTGAACTTCTGGGGAGACAGAAGCGCCAAACACCGAGAGACAACTCCTGAGACTCAGAGACTGAAGCTGCTCTGCGGGGATCATTTCACTACTGAAGAAACAGCGCGTTTTGACTGCATATCTGGTTTCATGCGCCGGGCTGGACAGCTTGAGGTTAACTTTGAGTTTTTTCTAACTGGAAACAGGCTGCAGTCAGGCTATCCTTCGCAGGGAAGCACCAGTATCTTTTCATTGATAAATCCTTGTAAATATCCCATATTAACTTTATTTCACTTTATCTAACCCGTTTTGGTTCGCTATTAGGATGAGACAGTCAGGCATACGCGCGTCTCCAAACGAGAACGCACGAAGATCTCACAAGTGTCGATTCTATTTACTCTAATCCGATCTCTAGTTTTCAATGTAGCCTCGCTATAAAGGACCCCAAGTTACATTATTATAAATCAAACCTCCCCACCTTCAAGACAGTAATCAATCCACTGCGTTAAGAAGTTGTAGTTCTTCGGGCTGTATTATTAACTCCTCAGAGGTTGATGCACAGCAGTTTCAAAGATTTACTTCTGTTTTTTAGGGGAAAAGTCTATTCAGCAAAGTCTTTTTAATTCAAAACCTCTGATCCGAGTCTTGACGCATCGCTCGGGACTGTTTAGTATGCTTAAAATGGACTTGGGAGATCTGTCGTGGAGGATGTGAGGGGATTTACATTTGGAAACAACACAAAGGCAAAACGAGAACAACTGAGGTAAATATAATGAACATTTTAATTTATTACAATCGTACATGTACTATTTGAAATGTAAATACCGCATTTTAATACTGAACAATGCATGCAAATCTTCTGGCACAATTAGTAAAATACATTCTATAAACAAATTTTAAGCAGTAACTAATCATATTTTTAATCTACAAAGACTCCTGGAAAGTTAATCCCAGCATGGCCTCGGCTCTGGACAGCGGCTGCTCCATGGAGCTGAGCGGCTGGAACAACAACGGGAGCAACGCCGGAGCCTCCGTTCCCTGCAACCAGAGCATCCTGAAGTTGGCCCCTTACTCCCCTGAAGCCACGGCGGCCTTCGCCACCGCCATAACCTTGATGGTGGTCTTCACCATTGTGGGGAACATCATGGTCATCATCGCTGTCCTGACCAGCCGGTCTCTCCGAGGTCCGCAGAATCTCTTCTTAGTGTCACTAGCTGCTGCAGACATTTTAGTGGCCACCCTCATCATCCCCTTTTCTTTGGCCAATGAACTGCTTGGCTACTGGTACTTCAAATCTCTGTGGTGTGAGATCTACCTGGCGCTGGATGTGCTGTTCTGCACCTCCTCCATTGTGCACCTGTGCGCCATCTCACTGGACCGCTACCTATCAATTTCTAGGGTTACTTACGGGCGTCAGCGGACTCCCAAACGCATCAAAGCTGCTATTGTGGTGGTGTGGCTCATCTCTGCCGTCATCTCCTTCCCTCCCCTGCTCTCACTGAACAAAAGCGAGGTAGGGGAAGAGGGGAGCGAGAGAGGACCTCAGTGCCAGCTGAATGATGAGCGCTGGTACATCCTTTACTCCACCATCGGCTCCTTCTTTGCTCCATGCCTCATCATGATCCTGGTCTACGTAAGAATTTACCAAATTGCCAAACAGAGAACGCGTTGCCCGCCGGGAGAGCCCAGAAAGGATGGGGTCGGCTGTGCTACACCAAGTCAGCCTTCACGACATTTACAAGCCAACGGGAAGGATGATGAAGAAAGTACACCCCCTTCATCGAACAAAACCTCCAATGCCAGACCCCCCACCCTCGCCATCACCCCTTCTCCTTCACTGGGAGAGTCTCAGACCTCCCAGAATCCTACCCCAAATAATCTCCTGCAACCTCCATCCCCTTCTTCAGCCATGACCCCTGTCACAGCGTCCCTTGAGACCTCTCCCCATGGCCCTTCGCCCCCCTCTGCTGTGCCTCCGTCTGCGCCTGCCAAGACTAAAGCGGAGAAGAAGAAGGGCAAGCGCCTGAGAGGGAAAAAAGCTGACAATAACAATGGTGACAGCTCAAGCACAGAGAGCGATATGGAGCACAGCCACGGAGGAGGTCGAGGCAGCACCAGCATGCCAGGGTCACCTGCAGGAGGGGGGATCCACTCTCCGGCCTCAGTCAAGCGCTACCGGGACATGATCGCCACTTCAAAGGGGGCTCGGCTGGTGCCCGGGAGGAAATCAAAACCAGAGAGCAACCCAGGAGCAGCGAGGCGTAAAGCGATGGTCAACAGAGAGAAACGTTTCACCTTTGTGCTGGCGGTGGTCATCGGTGTCTTTGTGGTGTGCTGGTTCCCATTCTTCTTCTCCTACTCTCTGCAGGCAGTGTGCCCAGATACATGTACCATTCCTGATCCACTCTTCAAGTTTTTTTTCTGGATCGGTTACTGCAACTCCTCACTCAACCCAGTCATATACACCATTTTCAACAAAGACTTCAGGAAGGCCTTCAAAAAGATACTGTGCAGAAGCACCAAGGGTACTTTCTTTTAGCATACAAATCTGCTGTGTAGGACATAGACACAAAAAATGCTATTTCAGAGGCATAGAAATAAAAAAACAATCATTTCCATTTTTCAGAACACTCAAAGGGCTGTTTCAAAAATATCTCAAACTGTGGAAATTCCAGCATAAAATTCAGAACTGAGAGACTCTTTTACAGCCACAGTGTGCGCAAATAGGCACCTTAGACTGTGAAATCGCAGCTTGCAGCTGATGCACACATATGTTTTTACACAGGGTGCGGGGTGGAAATAGGACATGGAATAGCAGCAGTGCTTTACACATAATGGCTTAGCGGTCGCTTATCAGTATTGCTGATACGATAATGAATGGAAAGTCTTTCTCTGCAGATCACATTGAATAATGGATAATGCTGGTACACAGAGTGATGCAGAATCACAGCCGAAATGTACACATGCTCTATAAAACTGTTAAAGTCTTGAATTAAACAGTTGAGAATTAACTCATAATAAGAGTACAGTTCAATGTATAATAGATATGGTTTTACAGTTATCAAGTACTCTGGGACTAATGGGGCAAGAAAAAAGGTAAAAAGAAGGAAAAGTGACCTTAGATTCCTGTGAGCCTAGGGCCTTTTATTTATTAATACAGAGCACAAGGAGCACACACGGTTAGTGGCGATGTCTTACGTCTGCAGTCTTAATTTGCCCAGCTGCAGGGCAAACATGTGTTCCTCGATTTTTATCTAAAAGTGCAACAACAAGCAAGGGTTTCTGACAATCTCAAATGTGATAGCACAGACAAGGGCACCCTTTCAGACTGAACTCGTGGACTTATAAGCCCTCATGTCAGACACCTTGTTCTTGGCTTGGTATGGGTCATGATGGGCACTCAGGTTGTTTGTAATGACACTTGGCTTTCTCCTTACCTGAAATACAGAACAAGCCGAAGTGGGGTGGATTTCGGACATAAAAGAAAACAGCATGTCTGTTTCTGAGATGTAAAAGTAAGACAATACAAGCCCTCTCATTCTCCTAAATTGCTGTTTCTGCTTTTTAACTGAAGCTGGACTATCACATCGATGGACTGGACTGAGCAACCCCTCTAATGAACTGCCTCAGTATTTGGACACATATGTAACAATCAAAGCAGTATCTAATGGGAGGTGCATCTGCTGAAGACTGAAAAATAACTAGACTCTGACTACTATTTAACTTTTTTTTTTTCCAGAAACCCTGCTTCATGATGAGCAGCAGTTTTTTGCAGGTAGACATTTACATTAACTGTAATGGACAGATGTACAATGCAATTATGGATGTGTAATATTACCCCTAATTACGCCTACATGGGTTATTCTGAGAGCCATTTGGCTGAGTCACTCTGTACCAACGCCTCTGGCAGATCATCGCCCGCAGTGGATCTCTACATGGCACATTTGGTGTGTTGCTAAGAGGCGAGAGGATGAATGGTACATTTGTTTTTCTCACCAAGAGACTAAGGCTCTGTCAGTTTACTCAACAACAAAAAATAAGAAAGAAAAAAAAAGAAAATGTGTCTGTAACTGTGAACAGCATACAGGCTTATTGACTCAATGGGACAAGGGCTGTCAGCAGCAACATTTCAATTTACTAATTGTCTAATTCTGCTGACCTGTGTGTGTGTGTGTGTGTGTGTGTGTGTGCGCGTGTGTGCATGTGTATGTGCGCGTGTGTGCGCGTGTGTTTGTGTACGTTTGTGTGTTGATGTTTTTCTGTAGGAAGTGTCAGTGCCTCTTTTGGCTGCTATTTACTACAGATCTACTGTAATATTGATACGAACAGAGACCACATTTCCTGGTGCAGGCATCACTTTGCTGTCTGTCATGTGAATGTTTCTACTTGATGGAAAGTAATGTATCACTATGTTGAGAAAGTCTTATGAACTGAAAGACAGTGTTTATCAGTAATATTGAGTACATGGCTTTTTAGTGATCACCCTCAAGGGACCAAAGAGCCTTATAGGACACCAGCCTGACTCAGTGATATCTGACTCTGTGTTGCTTTGCAAAGTAATACTTTGTATTTAGGTGTATGTGACGTTAGGCAGAGATTGAAAACACTGTATTATTTATTTCAAACTATTGTGTTTTCTGTCTGTTACCTATTTATTGTTCAGTTACTGTGCTTTTATTCTGAAAGTCAAGCAATGTGGAAGTGATCAATGAGCAAGAACACTGTACAGATTTTTAATATCTTGAATAAGAGCAAAATGATTTATGCCATGAAGCTCTTGCTTTGTGAAATTTGAGCTTGGGGGAAGTATTTGTGTTGAACTGAAGGAACACAAACTTTGAGTTATGTGCATAATGCAGAACCTACAATGCAACATTGTCATCATTGTTTCATCTAGTTATAGTACAATGAAATGTTCAATCAGAGATACAAGCACATTCATGGATGTACAATTTATCAAGCATACTGCAGCAGGAAAATCTCTCTTTATCTATGCTACTGTTGTCAAACCTTTCCTGGGAAACTAATTGAAAATGAAAATGTCAGTATCACCCATTGCCATTTTCAGTTGGATGATTTGCAGGCTTTGTGCAGGACATTAAGGCTACAGTCTATACCACATAGAGCGGCCTGGAGATTCAAGTGACTGATAAAATAAAATGGGTTAGACTAAGAGCTCTGTGCACTCACTCAACTGCTCACTGTCCTCGTCTGAAATGGTTATTTTCTCCCCAGAAATGCAAACAGCTACAGCAATGCAATTCTAAGAAAAAATAGCCACAGAGGTTCATGGCTGTTTCCAATGAATATGAGTTGCAGTGCTGCACGGACCCCCAACCATGGCTTTATGTGGTGAGACTGCTGCTTTGTTTATTTTTAAAAGTATGAATTATGGCTTAAAAGTGACAGATGTAGTGATCTGCCTCTCGATCACCATCTTTTCCCCTGAAACCGCCTGTATTGTCTTTTCTCCTACTTTGTTTGGAGCAAACTGCAACGTCTGAGCTTTACAATCTTCTATCCCCCATCTGTCATCATCCCTCTTCAGTTTGGAAATAAAGCTACTTGAAAAAGTCATTCCTCAGTTAGTTTATTTCATGTATTTTCACATGATACAGCTTCAGGGACAAAGAAACAAAAAAAAAAAACAACAACAACAACAAAATTGCCAAAGAGTTGTTTCCTAAAAATCTGAGTTTTAACAGAATTATATTTTTCTGGCATGCATGTCGAACTGAAGTTCAGGCTCGAACAATCTCCAGCAGTTATGAAATAGCCCTGAATGGCAGCACAACTTCAGGAAATAGTCCATAACATGGTGGGCTGATGGTAGTTCAAGATGCCACTGGAAATTCTCCTATCACAGTGGGACAAAAGAAGTAGGCCGCAGCAGAAGTAGCATAATGTTGCCTACCGCCAACAACACAGAGGAAGTCTATAAGGAATTAGAGCCGCGGCAAATATAAGATTATGCACACACACACACACACTGAATTTGTCATCTTGTACCAAGTGTCACACACTGTATTCAAGTCATGAAGCAAGCTCACTCCACACAGAGATGCAGCCACACAAACACACATACACACACTGTGCTGTTCTGACAGCTTGTTATATTTGAGGTCAGCTGGCCTACGGTGAATTGTAATTGATTTATGCTGATGGA
Organism: Pempheris klunzingeri; assembly: GCF_042242105.1. NCBI lineage: Eukaryota > Metazoa > Chordata > Actinopteri > Acropomatiformes > Pempheridae > Pempheris > Pempheris klunzingeri. The sequence goes on from NC_092018.1 coordinate 10,283,385, forward strand.
CAGTTTGGGGATTTCACAGCAGCCTCTGTCCTGTTTTTCCCTCATACACACATTTCCATTTAAAGAAGATTCACCACCGAAGCGATGCTCCACCTTGTCCTCACAGTTTCATTTCCGTATTTATGGCCGTGCTGTGACTTGAGGTGTACAAGGAGGTGAACAGATAACTTATCGTAGCCAAGCGTAGGGAGTCGTGAGGTGTATGTTTTACGGCGTTGTATATTAATACAGACATGGTGTCTCTAAGCTACTTATTCTTTAACCACAGCTGGAAAATATAGCCTTTACAGGCCTGATTTGTGGTAGTGGAATAGATAGATAGATAGATAGATAGATAGATAGATAGATAGATAGATAGATAGATAGATAGATAGATAGATAGATAGATAGATAGATAGATAGATTCACATGAGATAGTAGCCTTAAGAAAAAAAAAATGCACGCACATTCACCCCTACAAGAAAGGATGTACACAGAAACACACAAATGCTGAAAGACAAATGTTAACTTTGATTTTCAAATTTGTGATGGATGTTGCATTCCACAGTATGAATATGTATATGTTTGGAGGGCGTTCCAGTGCTGAGCTTTTTCCATTTCCAATCTCCTCCATGTTGTAATGGCAGATAGGTTTCTTCACTCTGTAATTTGGCTGTTGAAAACACCCGAGAGGCAGGATGAAATGAAAGACAGAACACATATAGGCTCCCTCTCTATTGAAGATGGAGGCATTCAAATTCAGGTTCATTTTGAGAAATCTGTGATAAAAATGCCATTTTTAGTTGGCACGGGCAATTATGATCAGAATCTCTTTAGGAGTCTTTAGCTGTTAACAGAGTGGTACTCGCTGGGTGTGTGTGTGCTTATGTATGGTCTTTGTGTGTGTGTGTGTGTGTGTGTTTGGAAAATAAGTACATTATCCTCAAGGACTTGGATAAAGAGTTCAGTTCTAGATTAGACATGTAGTATTTTATATCCATCCATCCATTGTCTATACCGCTTATCCGTCAGGGTCGCAGGGAAGCTGGAGCCAATCACCCTGGACTGGTCACCAGTCAATCAAAGGGCCGACATATAGAGACAGACAAACACTCACTCTCATGGGCAATTTAGAATCACCAATTAACCTAATGTGCATGTCTTTGGATTGGAGAGAACCCACGCTAGCATGAGGAGAACATGCAAACTCCACACAGAAAGACCCCAGGCTCAAACTGGGATTCGAACCTGGACCTGAGTTTACATGGCTAGTTTATAATACAAATCAAACCTTCCTGGCCATATCTCAGCAAGTGAATCCATATGGTTGCCTTTAGGATAATCACCAAAAGGATATTTTTGGATATTTATATTATTAATGAGTGCATTTATTACCATCCCCCATATAGTTTTCAAGCTACATATCAGCACAGTTTTTCTCATCTTCTATTTATTGTGTGTGTGTTTGTTGACCTGGACTATTAATTCTTTCCGTTTTAAACTGATTATTTATGCCAATAACAATGGCATGTGTTGTGCACTCTCCTGCAGAAGCCCATCATGGTCAGAGGAAAATTCCCCTCAGCCAATAGTATGAAATTTGCATGTCAAAGTAAATTTTTAGTACAGTAGATGCCTACCTTTGCTCTTAAAGTTATACTGAATTGGACTGAATTCAGTTACGTCACCCCAGCACAGATAGATTAAAACAAAAAAACCACCAAATTAACGAGTGAAACACTAAAAATAATATACAGTATGTTGCTTCTAAAGACGTTTTCTTTACTAGGTTCTTGATTTATAATGCATGGCAAGCTATTCCAGTGAGATATGGCTCTGTGCATTACTGTTTTAATGTGGTTGAGCTAATTTGGTGTATGAATTAGAGAAGGTACCAAGAGTCCCAACAAGTTTAGAAGTACAGGCATATGTGGTTGTGTGAGTAGGGGGGTTTGAATAAACTATGTTCACCAACACAAAACAAGTTCAGTAATTGATGCACAAAAGATGTGTCAGCTGGAAGTGTAACGGTTTGTGGAAAAATATTCACCACCATATTCACTCACCATTGAATTAGGAATGAGCCTCATTTATGCTTTCCCTGTGGACACAATTACTTTCATGTTTTCATGGATAGAAACCCTAACGCATTATTGTGCCTCCTGGTGTTGGAACTGAGAGGCAAAATTGTCACATCTTTATAATGAGCAACAGCCGGCTCTGCTGTAATAACTCTATTAGTGCTATATTGCTTAGAAAAATCGAAGCCTAGCTAGAACTGTGGTGAAAATCGAAATCAGAACTGAATTATCTGATAGAAAAGTATATTTGCGGGCAATGAAACGACCATAAAATCTGCAGCTGATGTGGTGGCAGATCAACGCACAATAATAATATAGATGACTCGTGCTGTTGTCTGACGTTTTCAAGCAAGATTGCCAAATATGAAGAGGGGAGAAAGACGGCTGTGTCTGTATTTAGTCCGGTTATCATGGAAAGGCCACAAAGTTCATTTTGACACACAGACATGCACACGCATATCCTCACACATGCACACACGCGCTAAGGAAAACACACACAAGTCAGGGCAGGCACACACCCGTCAAATCAAGGCAGATACAAAGAGAAACAAACTCAAGCCTAAAATAGAGAAACAGATGACTAGCACTCAGCCAGCACAATCAGTACACACTTATGAATGTCAGCACATCCAAATGCACACACTGTACATGGCCACATATGCTGTCATATGGGTACACCCCAACTGACAAACAAACACACCATCGGAGACAGCAACAAATTGAAAACAATAGACAATGGATGATTTTCCTGATCCTTGTCATTTTTCTGATGCAGCCTGTCATTTTTAGCTCAAGCATTAGCAGCGCTCTACTATATAATTCATTTATTGATCCACAGTACTCACTGAAACATCAGTCTTGACTCAAACATTACACTGAAATTGCGTTGGAGTGGACTCTGTGTGTGTGTGTGTGTGTGTGTGTGTGTGTGGCTGGTTAAAAGAGCAAAAGAAGAGAACGCATTATGAGAATGCAAAGGAAAGATGTTTGTTGACATACATACAGAATGAGTTTGTGTGACTTTTGGCACAGGAAGGGATACAGGATGTGATGTTTGGATGTGAAAGTGCCACGTCCTTTTGTAGCCATACTGTAGTACAGTAGGCTGAGTAATAGGCAAAACAGTTTGCTCACAGTTTCCAGTACAAATGTACCATCTGTAAATAACCCAATAAGCCCAATTTAAGTCAATATCATGAGCTGTTTTGGGCTCCCATATTTTTGACATGACGTTGCATCATTTTTGTTCCATTTTTGCTGATGTCTGCAGCCTGGGACTCCTTCCAGGTATATGATGTGCCATTTTGGTTCAATGAAATGCAGAAAGTGTTTCGCTTTCTCACTAAAATCACTTTCCATTTGTGCCTGCAATTTATTCATAAAAATCGCTGAACAAAAGTGCTGCATAAGCATATTTATAATACACAACAAGAACCTTATGTGAACTTCAAGTGAACTTAGCTATCAAAGTTTGTGTGCACATACCGAATGGAGATCACTGTTACAGACATAGTTTAGAAATGGTACATCTGCTTGATTTGATGGAATAATATAAGATTTGGAAGACAGGTATCATCATGACTAAAACAAACAAAAAAAACCTTTTCACCATTTATCTAATCCTATCCTGGGAAATATGATTATTCACTTTATTGCTGAGACTAGACGAGACGACTGATACACTCTCATCTGTCTGTCACATAATTAAGTTACGGCTTGCAGCTGATTAGCTTAGCTTAGCATAAGACTTCCTGGAGTTTTGTTTTCACTCCACAAAACTACAATATTATGTTACTACTCTTCAGGCTTTTTCAATTAGGTTAAACAAACTAAATAAAATGTGTTAATTCGTGAGCTGTATTGGTGCTGGTGGGTTGATTCCTTTAACTTAAGCCAGGAGAGCAACAAGATTGTTAGCCAGGGTAAGCTAACAGTCTCTCTCATATTTATTGTAGAAACATAGCATTGGCTTTGATCTTCTCATCTGACTCCTGTTGCTCACCATTAACAAATGATCAAGTCACTATGACTTTGTAATTAGTTCACACATCATCAAATACATAATTTAAGGCATGTCAATTCACAGATACTTTATACATGAATTGATATGCAACCAAATACGCTGGGTGCTTCTTGCATGAATGTTTAGTTCATGCATTTACTCAGCCTCCATGAAAAAAGCTTCATATTTGTATTAGAATAGGTACTGGTGTGGTTTAAAACTGGGCATCAGATACAAACATTTATACGTTGTTGAATGATCCAATGGTACTTGTTATTAGCATGGTAGCTAATAGTCAGTCTCTACTGAACTACTGTATATATATATAAAACAACAACAACTCGTGTTTCATCCTCTAAGTTGTAAATGGGCAAAAAATACCACTGAGTCTCGCACCATCATGTAAATGTTTGTATCTGATGTTACAGTAAAAATCATTTTATCTTCAACCTTTTCAAGCTCCTTAATCCATTCATGTAGAAACTCCATTCAAATATAAAAATGTTCACGACACTTGGGACTTTCTCACATTCATTCAACACTTTTATACCCTTGGAACTTCATACACAATTGAAGTTCAAATTCCTACAATTTTCAGCCCTTCCAAGAATTTTGCATTAGTTTTTAATGATGTGGAACGTTCAGAGCTACATTGAAGACGAGCTGTAAAATCAGCAAAAAATCTTCCCTTAAACTCACTCTCACTCCACAATTTTCAACCAACATATGTACTTTGTATATCAAAATGTCGAAAAAGTGTGTGCCTGTCATCAAAATGTGACTACAGAAGCAAACAGACTTACATTTTTGGCTCTGTGAGTATCAAAGCAACAGGAGCACAAGCCAGCTGCCTCACTGACTTCAATATTAACTGAGAAACAGTGTCTTTTGTAACCTGCTCCAGTTTTCACATTTTTGACATTACAGACATAAAATCTCAAGCAAGCTCTTATGTCTCTTGCGGTATCAAATGGCAGCAGGAGTTACAGTCTTTGATCTATGAGCTGGAGTATGAGCGGTGTACCTCAGCTAAAATCCCTATAAAATTAACTCTGTTAGCCAGGAGTCAGTCAGCTGTTACCATCACCATGGCAACCTTATAGAGATGAGTTAATTAGTGCAGTTTGACACACATACCCATAAAGGACTCAGAAGTCCTCACACTTTTTTCAAGTCTTATCTGTCCATTCCTTCCTCTTTCAAACTTTAAAATGTTCCATATCTTTTAATGCAATTTGAGGTTTATTCAACTTTAAAATCCTATTCACACTAATTAGACACTTACTCGTGTTTTCAAGTCTGCATAGACCTTCAGCTACTTCTTCATACAAACAAAAATGTAGTTTAGCTCAAAGTCATCAATAAAGTAATGCAGTTTAGCTCTCAGCTTACACCGTATTTTGCATCCTTTATCCCTCACCAATCTTTCTAACTCTTCCTACATACATTCTGGGTATCATTCAACTTTTGAATCATGTTAAAGCTATTCAAAATGCTCAACTTCATTCAAGTATTAGTGTCATTCTTCAACTCTTATCTACTGATTTATAATCCATTCAAACTTTGAAATAGTCCACATTTAACATTTTCCCATTTTCTACTTTCACCAACTCATTTATATTCCTTCAGCTGAATCTTCACAAAATTCAAACCACCAATCCAATTTAACATCAGTCTTTCAAAAGCCACACCGCTTTCACACAGCAATTTCTGAAGAAATTGCATTCTCTCCTTATAAAGTGTTACAAGTGTTATAGAGTTTTAATATTGTAAATACAGTAGATGCCTGATTTGCCAGGTTTCTGCAATAACATTATTGTATAAATGAGGCCACTGACCTTCATTTCCTGAAATCATACTACAGTTTCTCCCCTCTGCTTTGAAACACTAGCAGGGACTGATTTCAGTGGTTGGCCTCTCATTATTAGTGTGGATGAAGGGCTCCTTGTGACTAACAGGAGGAGAGCATCCCACACAGCCAAAGAGAAAGAGGCATTTATTTCTTATCACAGTCTCAACACTCAATCCTTGTTTTGGTTTTTGTAACAAGGATCTCTCTTGGGGTTTCCAAGCTTTTTTACAGTATTTTTTATATCAATATGCTTTTTAGCCCACTCTCAAAACCAAGAATGTGTCCAGCAGACAGGACAGTATAGACTCTAGACTATGTGTTAACACAATATAGGTTCTTTTTTTGCTACATTTTTGAAGGGAAAGGTCTCAGATGTTGTCTTCTCTAAAGCACTCTACCAACACATCTAATGGGATGTATGGGTGCTTTTATTCTCACAGCACTGGATATTATGTTATTACATTTTTAATTATTCCACACTGCCTGAGAAAGATTATGAAATGGAGGGAGGATGAATTAGCTCCGTTCTGCAGGCATTTATAATGGCATTCTGTGCTAAACATTTCTGATATCTATCATGCAACATTTAGGTAGGAATGTGTGAGTGGAACAACAAAGAGAGGAAACCCTTGTTTGCTATCTATCACATGCTGGCAGGCTTCTGACACAAGTCATCTGAGATGTTTAAGATGAATATTTCCTGTAAGCCTCCCTGTGCCAAGTAGATAACAGTCTGTAAACCATCTTCCAGAAGAGGCTAACACTTATTCCTGGATGTTAAAATGCACATACAGCAGTCATTTTCCAATGCTGAATGTCAAATGTCAGAGCCATTTTAAAAGATGTTGATGTGATTTTTTTCTGAGAGAGTAGCGACATAAAAACCTTCCACTAGCTATCAGCTTAAAAACAAGATCTGTGCAGTTTAGAGTGGATTTTACTGGCAGAAATACATATTTTTAAGCAACATAAAAGCATGAAACTTGTACATGTCAGTGTAAAGTCACACAAGGAACAATTAATGACATTTAGGTCATTCCCTTTAGGGTCTTACTGACATTTGTAAACTGCTTTGCTTCTAAATCTAGCACTTGCTGGTTCAGTTGGGGGGGGGGCATTAACACCACCAGCCGTTCATTAATTATTCTATTATTAGGAGAATCAATCCCATACTGCTTGTATATTAATGGGTGGGTGCGGGAAACCAAAAAGACATTTGATTGTTGCCTTGAGAGAGTTAACTTCTGAGTACTATGAGAGCTTTTACACTACAAACATGCACAAAAAATAAATCACTTAAACACCCACAAAGATTGAAAAATAAAATGACATCTGTTTTTCTGCCCATGCATTTACTAATACATTTTAAGAGCTATTCAAATACATGCAACTGTGTGCCTCAGTGAAATTAAACAAGTGAGAAACTTATTTTCTAATTACAGTTCCTAAAAAAACCTAATTTACACTTCTCTGCTAACTGAGGACACTAACACCAGACTGCATAGCAGAAGAACAACGGCAACATTTGTTTGCTCATGTTTTTATGTATGATCCTTTGAAAAGCATTTCACACTCCTATTCCAGTATGATACATGAAGGGGGGAGTGTTTCAATCCGTTTGATTGTTGAAAGCAGATTCCCTCCTGTGGCTGTCATTGCGTGCCAGATGACAAAAAGCTGCTAACTGTGTGATCAGAGACAAAAGGGGAGCCAGGAGAGCACAGGGTAATTCAACTGGGATGGGTGCTACTGATTGACAGCTGAGAAATTCTCTAGATTGCTCATCAAGCATCGTGGCCACTGAGTGATGGAACAAACAATAATGAAACATGACACATGGCAAACACAAATTGGCATCTAGCGGTGCTTATGGCAGGGTGAGTACGGGTACCTCTTTCTACCTGTGAGTGTGTGTGTCTCACATTCATGCATGGACACACACAGAGCACAGTCACATTAAGAAACACAATTTTATTGAGCTGCAAAAGTAGCTGTACAAGTTTGCAACCAGCAGCAGCAGCCCAACACACCAGTGGGCCTACTGATGCATGCTGACTTAAATCAGCTGAGCCTTGGCGAATACAAAGCATGCGATTGAAGAGTCATTCTCTAAGGCCTGATGTAGCTGGAGACAGCTCCTACAAGGTAATGGCATCACCAGATATAATTACACTGGTGCATTGTGGGAATAACCTCCAGAGTCTAATAACTAGCTATGAAGATACAGTAACTTTGAGTACATATGAGAGTCTTGTAATGGCGGTGGCGTGTTTGCGCCAAAGTATATTTTGTCTGGGGTAATTACCACAGGGATATATCCTGAAACATCTTGGACTGGCACATCATGTACCAGTCTGGCTTTTGGTGTATATTTACATGTGTACCTTCTGTACGATTCAGATGTGGGTGGATGCCTAATTATCTCAATATTCTGCCTGACTGAAAATACACTAAATACTTCACTGACATCATGTATAGGATGCAGATTAACACAGACGCGCTAGATACCAATTAAAGGTATTCAGTATCATCTATAGTGAGTCAGAGTTAGTCAGTGATGTGTCTGCAACATCGAGACATTTGAGAGACAGAACACTTGGCTTAAAATCTTGCGAAATTTCAACGCCTTCACTAAATATGTTATTAGGAAATACATCATTAACCAGAAGAATAGAGTTAAAATAAAGAGTTTTTGCTGTACATCTGTGTTTTGATGTTGTTGTTAATCATCAGCTCCAATGGGACTAGGCAGTCATGTATGATGAAGGGTTAAGAATATGCTGGGAGCTTTTCACTACTCCTCTTCGCCATCAGTGCCACTCCTCTCTTCTCATAAAGTAAAGACAGTAGAAGGACTAAAGTGGAGAAGAGGACAGGATGATATGTTTGCTACACCTTAGTTGATGGAGTGGCCCTGTCATAAGTTACATAATCCAAGCTTATATTACATCTCGTAGCCGATCAAAGCTGCTGGCATGCACCTTCAGGGTAAAAAAAATTATCATCACGTTCATGCTTCATCCAAAATGCCATCCTTGCAATATTTCCTTGGTGGTTAACATAGAATATTTAGTAGATCTATGTGCTCAACATTTTGTTCATGGACAAACGTCTCCACTGACCTTCGAAGTGAACTGCTTAAAGTGACAAAATTTTACATTTTTATATCAACAACAGATCAGATTGTGATGCATACGTGAAAAAGGTCCCTCGGAGAATTGACCTGACTCTGCGGTTCTCAGCTCTGAACCAAAAAAACCTCTGAACCAACTGTACACGACCTGTCCAGCACCGATTAGCGGGCAGTCAAAGTAAGTGACAAGCTGGTGAACATGGTTGAGCATTTAGTAGCTGTGTTGCCAAATGTTTCCCTGGGCAGAGATCAAAACAGAGCTGGAAGGAGAGTGAGTGTTGGACTTAAATTCATCAAGTGGCCAGAGACATGACCCTAAATTGATTCTAATGCTGGTTGGCATCTGTTGGATGTGTAAATAGTCAAATGATTGCTAACACATGCCACATAACTACGTTATAAAGTGTAGTTGTTTTTTCAGCAGTAAAATATTTGCAGGAACCAAACTACTGACTGAAAACAACAAAGAAGACCCATCAAACACATCATTTGTTGTGTTGTGATACTTACATTATTTGATGCAATAAAAAAGACGTTGTGATGCCACGATTGGCACTTTATCTTAACCCATGACTGAGTAGGGCAAGTGTATGGGCAAGTGTATGGATACTGCTGCCTCCCCCCAACCCCAATCACGAATGCAACTCTGGCTCCAGATGACATCACCAGTGCAATATGGCAGTGCCTGGTGGGATATTTGGCTTCATTTTTGTACAGTGGAAGGAAGTGGAGGCAAGTCCGACTTCATGAACTGTCTATGTTTGAAACTGGAAAAGCTCCCTGGGGAGGAATCACCTGTGCCCCCTCCAAAGGACACCTCAGGAGCAGCATGTCACAGGACAAGAGGAATGATCGTTGGACAATTTGGACTCACCCCAGGTGATTTCACTGATTATCATACCTTTACCTGGGGAGGGGTGACTAAATCAGGAAAATTACCTTGGATGAATACCAAATCCATCAATGCCTCGTCAATACTTGAAAATGTTTCCCCAGGTGTCTTGGAAACAAGTATGTTCTTATTTAATGGAGCAAAGAGAGATTTAAGATGCATTGCTTGATGCTGTGTGCACAATTGAGTGTGTACAGCTCCTCATTTCCCCATCTGTTTAAACTGGCTCAGTTAAAAACTACAGGACTACAGGCAGGATGTATCCTCACAAAATCTTGAGGATTACCATCAGTCAACTTACAATTAATTGCATTCTATTAGTAGCTAAACCTCAAGTAATTTGGTTTTGCATTGTCTTTGCTCTACAGCTAATGCACTCTATATTTGCGATGAGTCAGCTGTCTGTGAATCTATCCGTCTGGGCCTACTGCATTCCCCTGTTAGCCTCTCCTTTAGACAAAGTACAGTTTATCTGCCTTTCTTGATAACCTGCCGTGCTAGAAGCACATGGTCACAGAGAGGGGAGTTACTGGTGGAGTGGGCAAATTCCATAATAGTCTCAAAGACAAGATCCTCATATTCAACTCCAGTCAGGGTAACACTTCCTTATGGGGTCAAAAGTAAAGGCAGGACCGAAGAAAGACTTCACTGATTGTCACTGAAGAATGAATATATGCAGCGATCAGCACTGTTGCCTCACAGCAAGAAGGTTCCAGGTTCGAATCTGCTGGCTGGCATGTCTGAACCTTTCTGTGTGGAGTTTGCATATGCTCCCCGTGCTTGCATGGGTTTTCTCTGGGTCCTCTGGCTATATATATATATATATATATATATATATATATATATATATATATATATATATATACACACACACACACACATTATAGTATAGTTTTATAGTTTTTTATTTACTTGTACTCATCTTTCTAATTTACTGTTTTGGCACTTTTATACAAGAAACCTTTCATTATTTTGTACTGAACAATTGTTAGTAACTGTCATCCTGGAAGGTTGGTGGAGATGTCATTAAATATTTGTAAGAATTATTCTGTGTAGGACAAATTAAAACTGGTCCATCTAAATGATCATCAATTCTCATCTGGGCCGTTAACTCAGGAAATGGTATTGGACCTACCTTTTTAAAAAGCCAGTAAAATAACCTTGAATTGGGATTTTTAATCAAATCATTATTTTCAAGGTAAAGAAAGCCTCATTGCTAAATAATGTGTTTGGATCAGTGCTTTCTCTGGAGCATTAATTAATGGTACTAAACATTTAAAGTGTAAACTTACGGTCATGCAAATCAGTAAAATGAAACGTCACGTCCGGTCGCCATCTTTAATTAGTCAGCAGGTTGGGAATCGTTTTTTTCCAGTGCAGCAGGCGGATTATTTTTAACCCGAGGGTGAGAGTAAACATCTTTAAAACTGCGGTATGTATCGTCAAACTACATTCTGGGTTTTTAAAAGTGTTTTAGGGACTCACAATAACAGAAGCTATAACATTGTTACAGGAGCATGAAGGCTGCTAGCAAGCTAACAGGGCCAGTTCAGTTCAGTGCAGGTGCCATGAGACAGGTGAACAGATGCTTATCCACTTGATTTAATTGACAATTGAACCCGTTTTTGTTAACTGTACAAATGCTCAATGCGCTGTCGTGTTTGTTTTGAAAAGTAAGTAAGCTAGCTAATTATGATGCTAAAACGCTAGCTAACTTTACTAGGCATAAAGCCACAACTTCAGTAATAGTAACAGTAATTATTTCCACTAGACATGCTAACCCCACAGTCTCTTCTATAATCTTTGACATTGTTTTTTGTCATTTTTATTGATTAACCCACGTTGCCTAAGAATCCTGAACACTCTTGAGCCTCTGCTAAATTATCAAGGCTGGTGGCAGGTCATGAGGTTGGTTAAATGCTACCACATAAGGCTACTTCTCCCTGAAACTTGTCAGTGCTGTTTGTTGTACACTTACATTATTATTATAATGTTTTGATTCACACTTTTCTATGTGGCTGCTATGTGCCAGCCCTTAAGCCCTGCGGATACAGGTCAGGCTTAAGGTGGCCATGAAATAAAACTTTGCTATTTTTTAGAAGATGTAGCCGAGTCACCACTAGTCTGGTCTGCTTTGTAGTATCTCTCACCCTCCAGTAAGAACAGAAGTCCATTTGTGTGTAGGCAGCACTTTGGTAAGTTGAAATGCTTTGTAAGACTGCAGCAGCACATAGATCCAGTTTTGTCTTAATAACAAAGCTAAAAAAATGTTTCAAAGAAATAGCAAAAGGTATTAAAATGCTAAATAAAATACCGGTGAGCGTTTACTTTCCTTTGTGTTGAAATATTACCAACAATAAGGAAAGCAGTTAATTACAGTAGTTAATTAATAAAGTTAATTTAGAATTTTAGGGTGCAGTTTTTCAATCTAAATGTGTTTCCATGACATTTGTGCATGCTTTGCAGCATGACATACCACAGGTGTGAACTTTGTTAAGTAACAAGAGGCACAAGTCTACATAATATAGTAATAGTGATAATCACGATGGCATGTTTTTCTTATTTCAGGACTTGTTTTTAATAGACAGGGTGCCACACCTGCTAAGTTTAAATGTTGGTTTCCTGTTGGTGGAGATTTGAGTCTCCTGTGTTAAGAACACATGTTCAATGACAAATAGAGCTTCTGAAAAGGTAATTTTAGGCAAAATTGATTTAATGCATTTTTTTGTGTTTAAACAAGTGTAATATTTATATATAGTATGTTTTAGGGATGTGCAAGCTCTACCGCACACATGTCACCGCTGCCGTTAGATGTAGTGGACATAGCTTATTCAAAGTTCGCTACATTGTTGTTTTAACTATCTGCCAACTTTTTCGCCTTTATTGCTGAAACACTTATTACTTGTTGCAGAATTACATGTTTGAATTAGTTTGGATTAAAGCAGACATTGATTCATCACTGCCCACAACATCTTCCGTCCACCTGGACCAAGCACTCCAGCAGGAGGGGCGATCGCTCCTGGAGGAGAGGAGAGGAGAGCTACACAGCTTGTACTTAAGGCTGCTTCTAGCTAATGTGGGCGAAATACAGAGCGCTGGTGAAAACGGAGGAAAATATATTATACTATACTATAGTCGTGTAAACTATTTGATTTTTTATAGTTTAATGAATATGCAAATACTCTAAAATCATGGCCGATCACTAATATGTTTTACTTCACCACCCTTAAAACTGCCATATGGTGCAACCACATATAACAACATATAACAATTTTTTTTATATATATATATGTAAAAAAAAAATATATTTTTGCTTGTAATGCACATCCCTAGAAGGAAGATGAACACATTTTTAATGAATTATTTAACCGCATTTCAATTATTTAGAAAAATCACTGAGAGTGAAAGATTTTAATGTGGAATAATCATCCTTAAATGAGCCTTGGCCAGTCAACAGAGTATTTTTGAATATTTGAATAGTTGTTAAATTATTAAAAAATCAAATAGTTGTCGTATGGTATGAGGTCAAGTCTCTGTAAAGATGTAGGCCCAAACAGTCTCTGATTATACGATGTTTTGGCAGTCTGAGTCCTGTTTCATCCAGCCGATCTTCCTGCAGTTCAGGACAGGACATTAGCTAACAGAAGCTGGGTTAGCTTAGCTGTTATCCCGGCTCTCTCTCCTCTCCTCCCAGGATGATCGCCCCACTGTGGTGCTTGGTCCAGGTGTATGGAAGATGTCATTAGCAGTGATATACTGCTTTAATCCAAATGCTTCAAACATGTAGTGTTATTTCTACCCCAAAGGAATACATGTTTCAGCAATAATTGGCTGATAATAAAAACAACAATGTAGTGAAGTTTGAATGAGCTACGCACGCTACTTACGGCGGCAGCGTGTGTGTGTCTGTGTGTGTGCATGTGCACGCGTGCGAATATGGGGTGGGGGTATTTGATTAACCTTTGAATAGGTTACAGCGACTATCGAATAGTTATTTTTGCTTGTAATGCACATCCCTAGAAGGAAGATGAACACATTTTTAATGAATTATTTAACCACATTTCAATTATTTAGAAAAATCACTGAGAGTGAAAGATTTTAATGTGGAATAATCATCCTTAAATGAGCCTTGGCCAGTCAACAGAGTAGTCTGATTTAATGGTGTGCTGATGGAGGAGGATGTACTGTAGGTGCTGCCTCCTGGCCTCACAGAGCTCATCAGAGAAATCCTACAGCCCAATGCCTCCAAAGTTGTCTGTGAGCCTTGCTTTCACACCTCCACCATTTTGTCATTACTCCTTGTCCAGCGTGCTTTTGCCTTTTTCCTTTAGATCTGTCTATCTTGGAGCTCTCCCCGTCCGTAATACAATATATTTCTGCTGAATATAGCCACGCTTGAAAATGACACGTTATTGGCATTTTATGTCATGTAAAACTGGAGGAGGAATGGAGGAAAGAAACACTGATACTGTGGCAGAATTATGTGTATAATTGTGTACAGATTGACCAACTTTCTCATAAGGCCAGATGTCTGAACTAGATCTCTATTTGTAGCGGTTTCAGCTTGACTGATGGAAATTGCACCGTAAGAAAAAAAAAAAAAAAATTACTGGTCACCTTCAAATAGACGTAAGGAAAATTACTGACAGATTGCACATAAGTCAGGATCCTGTTTTATGTCATGTTTGAACTGTTTTCAGTTGCTGTAAACTTGAAATGTTGCTGTTTAATTGAGCTTTAGTTATTTAACCTATCTAACTCCAGAGGGAGGTTAAACGGTAACTACACCCCGAAATTCTGCTAGAACCCTCTCTCTCAATTTTACTATAATATACTGTTACATTTATAAGAAATATACCTGTGATTGACCTCATAAGTGTAAGTCTTTATTTGCTCGTCTAGTTACTATTTTACTTCAGTTCTTACTTAGTTTTTGTATACCCCCTGTTATTTACTTTTACTTTCTCTATTTATCTGTTCTTATTTATGTTCCTGTGCTGCTACAGCAACCAAATTTCCCCTCTGGGGATCAATGAACGCTTAGTCTCATTCTTATCTTATCTTATTTTGCATCGTTTAGCCAATTAATCACAAATTGCATGCACTTACTGCTGACCCTTCCAAACCGTATCTCCAGGTAACATTGGGTTCAGTTTATGCAAAACAGTATACAAAACAACTTTTAGTAGTTCGAGATGATTGATCTTTGATGCCCAGCACTGACACTCAACAGATTTCATAGTCTTAATGTTAAAAATGAAAATGCAAGCCAAATGTTGTTGAAGTGATTTAATAATTCAGTAATGTGGTACGAGTGAAGTGGAAATTAAAAACTCAAAAGTCACATTTGGTAAAAGTGACTTAGGCAATTTAAGAATCAACACTGACATCAGTGTTCCCCCTACACAGGGCCATCTGTGTCACTTTTATGGCAGCTGTCACAGAATCATAAATGAAAATTTCATTATGACACCTCAAATAAAACCTTAAAGCTGCACCAAATGCCATGATTGGAGAAAAACACACTGCTGTCAGGGATCTTGAGAAGATGAATTTGGCAAGAAAGAAAAATCATTACTCAAAAGTCTTTTTATGGTCTTTTTCAGCCCTGTTATTTATTTAATAAACAACATTAAAAGAAATGCAGTTTATTAGAGTCATAGTCCTCAGACACTACACTCATCGTTCTGGACAGTATTTTAACCACGCACAATCACAGCAGGTGGCTTCTAACATATATGAAAGCGATGTATGTAAGCCTGGGTGGATAGCTCACTGGTTGCTGAAACTCCTCCTGCTACTGTTAGACCACACAGAACTAAAATCGCATGCTGATCTGATGAAATTCAATAACGGCAATGCACAAATACTCTAAGATCAAGCTTAAAGCATAAAAGTCTGTCTTTTTTGGACAGCACTTTGATTATCAGGTCACCAACAAGCTGCTTAACTTTAACAGTTCGGTTTGGTTGTGTGCTCCAGATGGTATTCAGTTTTAATTCATGCAATGCTTAGACCACCCTAATTACTATAAAGAAATCATTTCATATTGTGGCCTGTTACTTAAATGCCTGACTCCTCACTGCATTGAATTACTGCTGTCACAACCTCTGCTGACCATAGTCAAACAATTGATCTTTTCTAGGGAGCATCCTGGTCTCAAGGATCAATTAAGTTAGAATGTTATTTGTATTTGGGACCCAGCTGAGGTTTATCTGCCAATGTAACTGAACACACCTTTGGATATGTGGATGTACAGGGCTTTGTAAGGGCTATAAACAGACCACTGCAGCCGCACAGTTTAGTTATTATAGATCATTATAGATCATAGAGTATCATTATGATTATTGTTGTCATTATTATAATGGAATATATTTTTTCACACATGTATGGAGAGCATGGAAATTCGTAAATTATCGTGTGGATTCAATGAATTTGTTTAATGGGAGAGGTGATGGTAGATCTCATGAGTTGCTGTCCTGCAGAGCTCTCTTGCTGTCATGTGTATGGCCTGTATTGCAACAATACTATAATTTTATTTCCCTCCTGTTCCCATAAATCTGCAGATATACATATACTTCCTGTGTGCAGAGCCACTGCGAGTATAAATCCTTGAGATAAGCTTCCTCTCAGTTGGGTCGTGCTGCTGCTTTACGGAGACTGTTTTTCAAAAACATTGACATAGCCTATGGCAGCGTCCAGTGTACACATGCTTTACTGATATTTTGAGTATGATCTGACTAAACGAATTACTAGCCTCACAGGAAGTAAATAATTACAGGAAGCGTTTCTCAGCCAAACATCTCCTATTTTTCTATATGTAGGTTTAAATAAGCTTGTGCGGTATGAACACAAACAAAATGTGGACAATAAAACTGCAGTCTTCAAGAACATTTAATTCGTTTTTCAATAGCAATTGTCTTATCTGCAGTCTCACCTGACCTTAGTTAGTGTTGCTACCTCAGACTTCTTATTGACAACAAAAATCCCTTTGGCACCCACCGTAAGATAGCAATAGATAGTTGCATGGACAAATTGATGCAGAATCTAATTAAATAAATAATGTAACGTCATCAATTTTGAGAAACTGGACTCTGGATAAACTTGGTTCAAGTCCACAGTAGGCTTAGGCTATCTACAGTTGATATTTTATATTCTATAATCAGAATTTGAGCATTTTGTTCATGTTGATTTCCCTCATAACATGGCACAAACAAAAATGCTGTCTGCTTATCTCGGATCACATAAAGTACATGTGCCTCTACTGATTGGGTAAGCAAAACTACGTCAAGAAGCCATATGACTTGAGCTGTTTAACATGTTTATTAGTTTCTCCTCAAATGTGACTTTACAGCAGTTTACAGTAAAAAGCAGATGGAGCTAATTGATAGCTGATGCTGTGTAACTATCTGTTATATGTTCCAAGGTACCAACAGGGATCATAGCTCGGACTCTTTCTGATCTGATACTCTGGTTCTAAATGTAACAGCACACATTTACGTAGGTGGTTTCTAGTTACTAGACCAACGGCAATCATTTCCAGTCTTCAGTCTTATAGTTGATATGATTGTTGGTTGTCACAAGCCTACTGCCCTATCCACTCCCTTATATTAGCTGTTTTTTAAAAAAAAAAAAGAGCATCTAAAATGGTTTTCTTCTTAAGTAACAAAATGTAACATGTTAAATCATAAACAGGTTGTATTCTGCTAGCAAGATTCGACTTTTTCGACGAGAACATTTTTTAATAACCCACCTGATGTGTGGGCTGAGGTTGGGTGAAAGTGAGAGAAATTGAAAGCACAGCTGAGGTCTAATGTAATGTTTTTAAGCTCTGACAGGATCAGAGATAGCATGCCATTTCACCCTCTGCTGAGAGGAGGAGAGGAGGGAAGCCTGTATGTGTTTCTTGTTGATACATGAACTAATCCACATTTCAAGTGCCTGCGTGTGTGGAGGAGTGTGTAGCAACAGTTGGATACAAAATGGATTGACTTAATTAAAGTTAAAGGGTGATGTCCATCTGTTTAGTGTTCTGTAGTGTATCACTGAGCGTGTGTGCATGGGATAGTAGGTAGAAATGAATTTGTTCACTGCAATCAAATGAGCTCAGAGTCAGAGGTTTTCTCTCCCTCCCCTCGCATCTCATCCCTCTCCTCTCATTTGTCTTCTCTCACTGCATTGATGTCTTCCCCATTACCTCTGATTTGGCTTGTCTGGTTGTGAATACCTAATCATGCTGAAGATGCCACACTTTCATTCCTTGAAGGCTTTATTCTTATCCCCCTCCTTTCCTCTCATCTCATCATTGCCATGACACTCATTCCGAGCTGGGAGGAGGGAGCTGTGCCACATACAGTTCAGACAAACATAAAAAGCCCATGTGTGTCATGACCTTCTTTCCTCATTCACCCACCCACAGACACACAACTGTGCGCATGTTTTGTAGAAAATGAAATATGAAGGGCATTTCTTTATGCAAATAAGAACAGACATATCAGTATCTAAACAATGTTATTTTGATATACAAGTACTGATCTGTTTGTTTGATATTCCCTCCTTATTCTCACATTGGCCTGTCTGACTTTATTCTCAAATTTCTGAATGAAGCCAATGATTCAGTATTGTTTGCTTAGACAATCCTCAACCCTAACATGCCTTTTGTTTCTTTTAACTCAGCGCTGAATGTCTAGACATTACTAGCCTTCATCATACAACCTTGCTGTTGCTTCAGAATAAAGGTAGGACAAACATCCCTCTTCTTGTTGCTGGCATACTTGTGTGTATCTCGTTTGAGTGTGTGTGCCCATTATTTTTCATCTCCATCAGTGGATGTGCTGGGGGCTGCACTGCCCCTGGGGTTGCTCTCAAGGCCTTGGTCGGGGGCCCACAGCTGTTCTATGGAAAATGTACTGAATAAGTGACTTAGTTGCTATGTTACAATGGGCCGCAGTAACAGTACATCGCCATCACTATCACAGGGAGTGTTTTTCAGTGGAAAAACACCCTTTGAATTTTTGAGTATGGCCTGCTGAGAGTTTCTGTATGTGAAAATCAGAAGGATGTGATAGTTCCCATGTTTGATTATGGATTAGGTATTATCGTTCATAAATTATTCCTTTTTGTTAGAGGGAAGTTGTGCTACTTTATGGCACCGATCATGCATGCAGTACACTGAAAAGAAAATTTGCTATTTGAACTCTGTTGAACTTGATGCATCTCTTTGTGTCCAGTGCTATTTTATATACAACAGCACTACAAACCTTGTACAGAGAATATGAATACAGTCCCAGTTTTCCGAATTGTTTTTCTCTGAACCAATTGGGATATAGCCTATTTGATTTGCATGTGGTTCTTTGAAGTGCAATGCCTTGTGAGTGTCTTGTGTCAAGGGAACTGAGGCAGTGATTCATGGTATCTGGTGGGCAATGACTGCATCTGTCTCCCTCTTCATGAGTGCTCTTGAGGGAGTTGCATGGCTAATCTATGCATGTGGATGTGTGTTTGTGAGCGATATAGCTGCTTCTTAAAAGTTTGTAGTGTGTGGTAAGTCTTGCCAGTACCAAAGTCTGGTGTCTTACATCTTTAGTTTCAATGGATGTAGCGATAACAAATACTCACATGGCGATATTACCATGATTAAAAGTCCACAATATGTTATTTATCACGATATTACAGTGAAAGATATCATGGTTTGGGGGTGGGAGGTATTTGTGCAGTCTCTTGTCAAATGTATTCTGTAATTTAGGCACTGCTGTGAACTAGATGTCACAGCAAGAATTATTATAAAGGACAGGGATGGGTCATGATTTTTGAATATCCGAATATTCATTAAATTATAAAAAATCGTAATAGTTTATACGACTGTCGTCTTGTTTTAAGAAATGTATTTTCCTTTGTTTTTATCGGTGCCTGGTAGCACGTCTGTTGGGAGCTCTAGATTGATAGAAGGCGCTGAGATGTGGGCACAGTTTGTACGTACCAGACCCGATACCCGGAACCAGTATCAGTACTGATGCAGCCTTAAAAAGGGACGTTTTCTAATTGCATGTTTTGTCTTGCGAATAGTTTAAATACCAATTATACAGTGGAAACTGTTCACCATAAGCCGATGATTGATGTAACCAAATTTTTCCTTTTGTTTATTTCATGCAGATTACCATCTAATTGATATTATATGTTTATTAGATGAATAGAAAGTAATTAAATTGATAGCTTCACTGTTTATTATATTAGTCATTACTTGACCAGGCACTATACAGCCACTTGATGAGGGCAGCTTGAACCACAGGTTGACCTGTGTGCAGCGGTTGAATGGGCTTGGCTGTGCACTTTTGTGGTAGGCTTTTCGGTCACGTCCATTGTCTTGTGTTCCCAGGCTTTGAATGTTGCACATAAATAACAACAAAATAAAATACAAACATTTAACCAGACAACAACAGTAGTGCTAACCTACACCACACCAGACATTGCAGATAAGTGGCTGCAGTGCAATCCGTCCAATCACTCCCTTTTGCATTCAGTGCCTAGTCTACACAGGATCACTAAGACCTACTGAGAACCCAAACTCTGCTTTGTGTATCACTTAAGTTTGATAGACTGAGGAACAAGAGTTCTTCTGTCTTCAGTTGGGCCTGTTTGAAGGCAAAAGCTGATGTTCTTCAAATAAAACATGAGAGAGGTCAGATGTAATATGACCTGCCAGAGACAACATTCATTTGATGTACGCAGCTTGAAAACTTAACTCAAGAGTTTGACCCACAATCTTTAAGCAGACCTGTAGCAGTCCAGCTAGTCAAGCTTTTAGCTGAACTGAGAGATAACTGTGCACAACACTCTGTATTATAGATTGGGAAAAACAATAACGGGATCTGTTTGGTTTCTTCAAATGACCTCATTCTCCTCAGAAAAAAGATGCATTGTTGTACTTAACTATAAATATAATCAATATGTGCACTCCAATATCAAGTAGCATCCATGTAGAAGCTCAAACATTTATAAGAGGAAACTTGTTCAATAATGATGTTAATAAGTGGGTTCTTTGTACACCACTCCACTAATCTATCTGCACAATACTGATGAACACTAGGATCATTTTCTGTGCCTCACAAAGACAACAGTGTTGTATCATCTGAATACTTCTGTATGAATTTAATGGGAACACGAGTTTTACAATCATCTGTGTCAAGTGTGAAAAGTAGAGATGAGCCTACACAACCCTGGGGTGTTCCTGAGTTAGTAACAATAGAAGCTGGTTGTGTCTGAGTAACCTATGTGTACTCTATTTGTAAGAAGTGAATGGTACCACCAGATCAAGTGAGGATTAACCTCCATTTGACTTCTCTTTGCCAGTTAAAGCTCTGGCTGAATTGTACTGAATGGAGATGTAATATTGATATTGAAGCATTAGGTGAGCCTGAAACTCCAGGTAGGGCTTTCTTCTTAGATTTTACAGCTGCGTATTCTGTGCCAAAGTTCTGCTTATATGCAAACTGGTAAGTGTCATGTTTGCAACCTAGATACGTGGTGAGACGCTGAACCATAATTCTCTCTAGAGCTTTCATGACAACAGGGGTCACAGGACGTTAATCATAGAGTTCCACATTGAGGAATTATGTAAGTGTCTAAAGAACACTAAAAGACAATCAAAGCCATACAGATGCAAACTCAGCTGCAAATCTTTTCCAAATAAATACGCTGAAGTTATGTGGTCCTGTGGTCTTCATCTGATCTGATATTAAGTTTTTTTAAAAGTGTTCCTCACCTGCTCAACAGAAACATAAACTCTGACTGCACAGGTACGGCTGAGTAAACAGCATGATCTGAATGATTCCCTTTATTAAACCTAGAGACAAAAATGCTCAGTTCAATTTCAAACTCATTATTGTCTCATTATCTACCAATAATGTTTTCTGAATGTTTGGTATTGTTACTTTCATAAGTCTTCTCTAGTTGTAGCTTGTGTGGCCTCTTTGCCTCTTGCGTTTCCTCCTTAAATCTTTTTACGCAAACTTACTGTTGTGTGGTTCTTGGAGGCAGTATTTCTCAAGTTCATAGTGTGCTTAACATCCTTAACATATCTTGTTATTTGGATAGATTTTTATCTCCTTGGTTGGTATCACTGACTGCAAACAGAAGTCCATGTAATCTGTTGTTTCTGTTGATATTTCATGATGAAACTCCTCCCACACAGTTCAATCAAAGCATGCTTTAAGTTTTTCTGTACTGTCAGATGACCAAACTCTGATGACTTTTTTCTCTGTTTGCTGCTTTTCAGTCTAGATTTGTAAGTAAGTACCAGTATGATCTGAGTTAGCTATTGGTGGTCTTATCCTTGACACATATGCCTCTTCCATATTTACAAAGTTTTTGTCCAACATATTATTCTTTCTTGTCTGACCCTTCACATATTGAGTAAATCCTGACATTGTTATGTCAAATTTACAAGGTTCATGTAGAAGATCTCAATGTCTTCCTACTGTGTAACAACAATGCCATCGGTCATTTAAATAGACACAGATCCCACTGCCTTTGTTTTTACAACAGCTGATATCTTTATCTGCTCGTTCAAGAGTAAAACCATAGATGTAGAAACATAGAAACCTCTTTTGCTGCTGCTGTATGTTGCCACTATGCAACTACATGTCTGCCATATTGGGGAGGGCAAGATCCGCTAGTATGTGTATTGAGGGATGTAGACTTTACTACAAAATTGACCATAGTTTGCCTAATCCTGAGCAGCGGATTCCCATGAAAATAGGTTTGTCATAAATGTGAAAAACTGAATCTGATGGTGGTTATAATTAAATTCAGTTACTGGGGGTGGATCTAATCAGCTCTAGGCCAAAACATTAACCTTCTGAATAGCCACAATTACTACTGGGACATGCAGACTGTGATCTCTGAATAGGCAACATCAACATAACTTATTTAGAAAGTCAGCTTTTGTGAGTTGTCTTAATAACAGAATCAGTTCATTAATAAAATAAACAAGAGTATTTTTGTTCCCCTGACTCCAGTTAAAAGAAGAACATCAGTTAGTTTATCTGTTCACGCTGAGACACACATGATAACTCCTGTCTTGCACGACAGACAGTTTCCATCACACTCACACGCAGTTCCCAGGGAATATAATCTACAAGCTGTGATGTAGGGCCTGAGCCAGGTTCCCATGCAGTCCTCTGTGTTGGCTATTATCTCACTTCAATCAGGGTTTCTCTGCTGTACACGAGAGCAGTGCGAATATCCCCGACACGCAGGTCCATGTTGTCCCCACGGCTTGTCTGTTGCACTTGTATCCAAAGTCTGCACAACAGAAATGTAACACTCCATGAATGCATGAATAAGTACAGATGTGAGAAAAAAACACATTTTCCCATTACACATTATTAACAACATTAACTTGCAATGGGAGTAAAGTTTAAAGAGTTACTGTAGGTTTAAAATGTTTTTCCATATGTCGTCATATGTGCAAAGACCCAAAATGAGTACTGTAAGAAGACCACTTGACTACCATAAGTAAATGATTTATGCAGCATTTGCATAGGAATGATTCTGTCCCAAGCTTTTTGATCCAAATTAGGGATGGGTCATGATTTTTGGATATTCGTTATATTATAAAAAATCGAATAGTTTGTATGGCTATCGTTTTGATTTGGAAGTACATTTTCCGTTGTTTTTACTGGCACCTGGCAGTACGCCTGTCGGGAGCAGTAGATTGACACGGGGCACTGAGATGAAGCTAGGTCTTTGTAGATGTTGGTACAAACGGTCTCTGATTTTTTTTTTTGTTGCTTAGGCAGCCTGAGTTCCACTTCATCCAGCCAATCTCTGCAACCGGATATTAGCTAGAAGCAGGTACCCGTAGGTACTGGCTGGGTTAGCTCAGCTCTTATCCCAGCTCTGTCTCCTCTTGTCCTGGGGCAATCGCCCCTCCCACTGCGGGGCTTGGTCCGGGTGGACGGAAGATGTTGCGGGCAGCGATCGATTTAACATCTGCTTTAATCCAAATGCTTATGTCCAGTGTGTAATGCTGCCATAAGTAGTACGTGTTTGAGCAAACAAACAAAACAAGTGTTTGTGTGTCTGTGTGTCCTTAATTATCCTCAAATTTCCCATACTAAAGTAATATTCTGTTCTTTTCATTCCGTGAGATTTCATCAGCAACAGTCCATTGCAGAGACCCATCCATTAACTTTGATGTGGTTCTTTAGATTTATTCAGACATTTGTTTTAATAATCTTAAAAAAGGGTTGTCAAGTCTCTATCTTAAATAACCTAATTTAGTTTGCTGGGCTAGTGTTAACTCAAAGAACTGATTGTACCTCTGTCTCTTTACACCACAGTCAACTGACACCCTATCCCCTCCCTCCCTCTCTCTCTCTTCCCCTTCCTGAGGTGTCACTGACTGCAAAACCACAGGAACAGGCTTGAGGGAGACTGTCTGAGTTTTTTCTCTCTCTTTTCACTTTTGCCCTCTTTTCTTAATCTCCTCAAGCATATGCTCTCACACAAAGCTGATATTCTCTCTCTTAACTGCTCATCGTGTCACACTTTTTCTTGCCAGGAGACAGTGGGTGGGCATGTACCGTCTTGTGGGTGCAAATAAGTATCTCTTTATCTTAACACCCCTAAACCACCACTTTCACCATGTGCCATGATCCACCCCTCTGTCTGACAAAACTTGTAAACAACTATTCATCTAAAATTGTGCTAGTGGTTCAAAGGGTATTTTTTCTTTTAAAAAGACAGAAAGCATTTCCCCGTTTCATATTTCACTTGGTCATGTGTAAGGGTTAGTATGAAGAAATAGACAAATTTACAAAAACAGTCAGCAGTATTATGCATTAGTAGAATGAACACCCATGTGTTAAACACTGTCCTATTTTTTTGTTATTTTGATTGATTGATTGATAAGAGTGAATTAAGCTAATAGTAATAATCGTAGTAATAATAGAGCAGTGATCAATAGATAAGCCAGGCTGACATATTGGTCTATTAGCTTATTAGAGATGCACAGTATCAGTATCAGTGTAGTTGGTGGCCAGTAAATAATGTAATACAGATACCAAAGGAATGTGTTAGTTAAGAAATAGTGATGCAGTGACATTGTTTGTCCACCAGAGAGCACTGACAAGTTTATTTTTCAACTGTCAAGTCAATTATATTTTTATAGCCCAATATCACAAATTGCACATTTGGTTCAATGAGCTTTATAGTTTATACAACAAACTTCCCACAAAAATCTGTTTAAAGGTGTTTTATTTTAAACCTGGGCCTTATTTTTTTAAAAACATATTGCGTACTATCAAACTTGGGTTTGATAGTACGTAATATGTGTGAACTGGGAACTGTGAGACGACATTACAGAATGCCTGTTGATGTGGAGTCCAATACAATACTTATACGTATTTACCCAGATTTTGTTCACATATGTATCTGATGCATTGAAGTAACAGCTGTAGCCTGCATAATCTGATACACCTCATCAGCTCATCACCTCATCGCACCTCATCTAATTTGACAAAATGGAAATTGTCATCTAATGAAGAAAAATACATATCTGCATATTGAGTCTGCTGTGACACCTAAGCTATGTTGTCATTGTTAAAAGCTGGTTAAATAGTGAGGTTGACATACCAAAGTCAAGTGGATAAATATTGGTTTATGGAGAAGTAGTTGAATCGTCTAGTTTCTTCCGCCCCAATCGTAGCTGTGCAAATGCATGCTTGACCAAACCAATCTAAACATTTACATTTCAACTGTAGAGAGAAATTAATGAACAATATGCACATTCATATGATTAACATTATGAAATGGCATCTAGTTTAACATTTCTATTGAACACATGCAGTGATGCTGCTAGATGCGTGTCCTGCGTCCCTGACACATTCAAATCCGCAAGGACACAATAAACTCATCAGCTTGTCCCAGGGATGCACCTTAGTTTTTCCCTGATAATGCTACATTGTGAACATCATAGAAATTAACAGCAGCAACCATGCTGTCAAAATTCAATCATCTGATCACGTTTGTAACTCTACCCGTGGCTTCCAGCTCCGCAGCCCTGACAGTATTCGGAGAGCTCTGCTTTTAGGCTGTTTGAATTGACTTCAGCCTGACTCATACCTGCTAACAAACATTAGCCAGACTAACTCTGCTGTAAAGTGTAAGAAGACAGTGTAACAACATGTTATCACTTACTGTGGTAGCATACACAACACACCGCCTTTCATTAACTATTACACTGCAACCAGAGCTTATCTACACACTTAATGGCTGTCTAAACTTAACTAGCGCTAATAGCATGAATTGTCCTGTGGCTGCGGCGCTGATACTTTTGCCACACACTGGGAGAGACCCACAAATCTGTAAAAAGTCTGAAAACTGATAAACGAGCTCAGGCTGTTTGCAGTTTTGTGATGATGCTAATACAAGAGGGTTTTAAATAGTTTATTTCAGAAAGAGGAGAATATTCTGAAAAACTGTGTTCTAAAAAAGTAACTAATGCTGTAAAAAGAACTATTTAAATCTGAGATGTAGAGGAGAAGTATAAAGTTGCAGAAAATGTAAATGTTTACAAGTACTTTGCAAATACTCGCAACATTCAATAATTTAAAACCCTATCGAATTAGCTAGAAAATGCATCATCACAAAGATGAAAACAGGTTGTTTCTTTGAGCTCCTGAAAAGTTTTTTTATAGACTTTTCATATGTGGTTCTCGCAGGGCAATGATGCTCCAAACATCATCGTCTAGATCATGATGCATTGCTGTAGATTGAACTACCCAACAGGATATAAACTAATGAAAACAGATGCTTTGAGTTTGATTTTATTTCCATGATGTCAACATAGATTTGTTGTTCATTATGTATCATTACATCGGTACATCTTCTGGATGCATCGGTAACGGACGCTGGAAATACACCTAGCAACATCACTGGTAGAGTACTGTACTGTCTTACCCGACACTGATTCATCATATTCCTGTGTTGGCCCTAGTATTGATTGTTAGGATTGGCTCAGGACTTCTCTATTTCTATTTTCTGGGGTTTTTAAAAAAAAAAAAAAGATTTTAAAAAAAAAAGGCAGGGGGACCATAAATATGCCCTTTCTGTCGTCAGTTGATGTTATTTAAAAGGGGAAGCAGTTAGTATTTTGGGAACTGTGGGGAAGAAGAACATTTCCATCTCATTTTTGAGCAAGAACATCATGTGCATAGGTGTTTCAAAGCAGCAAAATCAGCAGTGCGTCAAGGACTGGCTGACGTAAATTCACTTCCACAATGGTGCCCCGTGTACCTTTGTGGTGCTTTGTTTGTGCGTTGTTTTAGCCACTTCACATTGTAGTGCCTGCAGTACCATCACATCTGCGTGATGTGCAGAGGCTTGTGAAGTGTTTATTTGTTTCAATATCCCTGCAGGAGTCTGCTTTTTAATAGTGCACGAGCGGCTTCATACCTCTACCGAATTAACACTCTAGTGGTGTTTTTGAATTGTCTGTTATTCTAACTCGCTGTTTGCATTTTCAATTTCACTGTCCTCTTCAAACACTGCTCTTTTCCATTTATCAATTTGTCGCCTTTTCTTCTCTCCTTCACTCCCTGCTTCTGTGGAAGTCATCTCAGCCTCTCCCCTTCTATTACTAACCTGCCCACTTGAGAGCTGGACTGCATTTGCTTGGATGTTTATGCATATCACGAATAAATTGTCAAACTTGATCTCAGAGCGGGCCTACTATAAGAAAGGTTTATCTGATTTGGTGTTGGGGGGGGGGGGGTATTATTTCATTACTTTTATGTAATTAAAAATTATTCCCATGAGTGGATTTTTCATTTAGAAGGTTTTCCAAAAACTCCACAGCTGTTGGGTTGTTATTCTCTATTTCTACTTCTTTGGATTAAAATACACTAATGCATTTTCACAGTTAAGAAATGACTGTTACTATGATTTCATCCTTTTTTAAACATTTTTGTCACATTTAAGTGTCTTCATTTAGCTTCAGCTAATTCTATTAGGCGTTGAATAAGTTTAATGCGCTGATTTAATTTCTCTCATGTTCTCTTATACTGTCTCTTATACTTTTATACTATGCAATTGTCACAGAATATGGTATCACAGCAGGACTCAAATGAATCAAAAACGTGATTAAACAATTTTACTTTTAGGATCTAAGCACATGATCCACTTGTTCTTTTGTTTGCATTCTTTCACAGACAATCATGCACCAAAGCTTTATTAGCTACCCTCGCATCGATATGTTATCCTTTTTGGGACGTTTTTGTTCCTGTGACATTAATCAGCTGCTCCGCGGGGCTCTCAACTTTTTTGTTAGTGTGTGTGATTGCTTCGGTGGATACTTGGGTGAGTGCACTAATGGCATTGTGCTAAGTGTCATGTCCAACCCCAAAGACTGTTTTTCGTCTCTGTTAGGTTGACAGTTGCTTTTTTCAGCCTTGTCTGCTTCCCTATAATCACACGACTGTAGGGTGAAAGGTTAGTTTCCCAGCACTTAAGATACAGACCTAAAAATGTAGTGGTTAAGAAAAAGCTCTTCTGTTGGAAATAATGTCTCTATAAAATGCATGTATGTATTTCACACCAGTATCGGTACTTATTGAACTGAAAAATCATTTAAAATTGAGCTGATTTTTCATATATTTTCCCATGTCATTTTACAATCAGACCTTTGTGTGCTGATATTGATCAACTCATTGGGCTGAGTTAGTTATTGGAGGTAAACAAGACAAAAGAATGAAATGCACTGCATCCTATCTTGTGACTACTTAATTTGAAAAGAATTTACAAGAAGACTACTTACTTTATTTGCTATATTCTAGCAGAAGGCATATTGTGTTGTATGCAGCATTGTCAGTCAGCCTCTTGAAAATATATCCATGGTTTGTACCTAAAACAATCACAAACAATTCAGACAAGTAAATATTGAAGTGGGGTGAGGATTACATACAGAGCTGGAAGGCTTTTATTGTTAAGTAACTGCAAGCAAATGAACACAGAAATGTTGTTATGAATTTATGAAACTACCAAAGGCTAAGCGTTCAATAAAAAAGGACTACATCTACATTTGTACAGCTACTCTGTTCATTTGTTTGTTAAACTGGGGGAGGACCAGTACACAAAGATATGCATTTGCCTGTGTTTTATTAGAGGATTAGGGCTGCAATTAACCAACTAGTTTCAATGTCTGTCAATCATTTTCTCAATTAATCGATTAGTTGCTTGGTCAATAAAATGTCTGCAAATGGTGAAAAATGTCAATCTCTCTTTCTGAAAGACCAGCGTGATGTCCTCAAATCTCTTTTTATACGCTCAGAGCTCCCTTCATTCCAAATGGTTCTCACTCCCAGGTCAAATATTAACGCCCCAGATAAGACGCACCGGCCTGATCGTTGCAGGCATACTGGACATTCATGGCCATGGTTACAATACAAACACATGGTTAATGTTCTGAAACAGTTACACTTTGGTTAGGCACAAAACTGTTGTGATCAGATTTAGTTTGGGTGAAAATAAGAATTATATTTGAAGATTATTCAAATAGTTGTATGTTTATGCCCACATCTACAGAGACCTGGGTTCATCTCAGTGCCTCGGATCAATCCACTGCTACTGACGGGTGTAAACAATTTAAATTGTTTTATAATTGAATGAATATTTGAATATTCGAAAATCATGACATGATCACTAGTTAGTTATGTATGTTTCCCTTTCGGTTTCTGAAAGAAAGTCTGCTGTTTGAGAGATGAAGACCTGTCTCTAATACATGCCGGCTTCAAATAAATGCCTGATACTCTGTGGCTGTAAAAAAAAAAAAAAAAAAATAGCCACAGTAATTTTTTGAGGAAATGCGGTAAACAATTCCAAAATTAGTTGACAGTTAATGTAATAGTCGACAACTAATCTAATAATCAACTATTTGCTGCAGCTCTACTGTGGATCAGTTTGAAACACTCCCAGTGAGGAACTTCATTACACCCTCAACAAAACATTAGAAAGAAGGGAGGGTCCAAACACAGTGAAGCTCGGACAGTATCTATTGATTAAGGACAGCAAAAACAAAGCTGGATTATTCCAGGACTAAAGGGAATCAGTCCTATTTATATTCATTAATGAGCAGTGTAAATGATTCTCAATATTTGAATGTGTGTAAGGCTTACATTTAAATTACTCTTTACCAATCTATATAGGTCGTTCAGTCCTTTAAAACTTTTAGCCTTAACAAATGCAGTGTTGTTTTAACCACAGCACACACAAGGCATGCACAGTTTGTATGCTCACCTTTAGAGTGCTGTCAAGGGAGAAGTTGTCAATTTGGCATTTAAGTGGGGGGAAATGGAAGAAATTTTGAGGATCAAACACTAAATTTCTTGCATTCTGGTGAATTTTTATGCACCCATTTGTGCCTTTTCTGCATCAATTTGTGGTGAAGATATAAAATATTTATGTAGGCAGAAGGTAAACACAAATTTCAGAGTGAAAATTCTATATACAAGTATTTTTAGACATATGGCACCTTAACTGAGACCTTATTTGAGGTCTACTTTTTAGAAAATGTAACTTTATCAGTAGGTTGCAACCGGTTGCAGACATTTCTGTTTAAGAAAGAAAGAGCCGTAGATTGTTCTGTACTGATGCAATTTTATATTTTGTTTAATTTTTCCCACTGTTGTGAAAACATACTGAATTGTGACTTCAAAACCGAAGTATGAACCAAACCATGATCTTTGTGTACTGGTCCTCCCCCAGTTTAACAAACAAATGAACAGAGTAGCAACAGATTGTAAATCCCTGTTGGATGGTTAGGCTGCCTGGGTTCTGGGCTCTGGTTAGTGACTGAAAGAATGAGGTTGCTTATACAAGCAGCCAAACCATTCTTTTGCATGATGTATCTGCTCATCTCTATGGGCATTTTAAAGAGCTCACACATCCAGTAGGGTTTATGCGCAGCTGAACCACTGCTTCTTTGTATTTTTGACTTATTGAAGGCAGGTTCAACGAGAAGCGGACCCCTGGAGAGATAACATATAATTTCTGGCCTGTGAACACCTCAGGATCCCTAAAAATAGCTGGAGGTGGAGGCTGGGCAGAAAGATCTGCTGCTACCATGACCAGGACTTGGATAAGTAGGTGAAAATTACTGGATGGAAGATAGATGGGTGGATAGGTGGGTTGATGGGTAGGTGGGGCCATCCATTTGTTTCAGAGCCAGTGCCGGCAGGATCAGAATGCTTATTATTGTCTCTTAGATGAGGAAGTACAGTAGAAACAAAAAGGAACAAGCAAGGCCTGTAAATGGTTTTTATTTTGTGCTTTTATGTGCCACAATTATGCTTTCTAGCAATTCTATGTCATAGCTTTGCCTACTATTTACATCAACATAGGACAGTTTTCTTGGTGTGAATTTTAAAACCTGTCAGGCAATAAATTAAAGGAATAACCTGATAAGTGATAAACATAACAAATGCAGATGCTTCTATATGAGGCACAAGGACTCTCCTTACTTTGATAATTGTGAAAATTATTTGAATCCTGTGCTATGGCCTTCATAGTCACAGTGTTGCACTGTAAGGTAGTTTGAATCAAGATGAGTCCAACAACCCACCAAAGCATGAGGAAAGCCATGGGGCCCTTCAGGGGGACAACAGACAGGTCGTAAAAGAACAGCACCATGGTAATATTTACTGTGGGGGCACTAAATTGGATTGCATTGTAATATAAGATTTTCCTTGTAGTATTGTCCACGCCTGTGCAGATTGGTCATCAAGAGTTATTCCTTACAGTCTAATTCTATTGTCGAAGGAGCACTGGAAGACTGTCACAAAATGACTCTCCTGTCATGCATTTGTGATACAATATTGCTTTCAAAGCCGATATGGGCTTGCGCTGATTCATGGGGTACTAACAGATGTGACTCAAATAAAATCAGTGACGTAGGTCTGAATCAAATTTAATCATTGAAGTAGTTTTCATGACAATAACCTCAATGTTCATATCCGATTTAATCATCAGCTTTGTTCAATTTACAAATTACCTGGCTGGGAGCTCACAAACGACAGGTATCTGACTGCCACTAAGCTTCTTGTCACATGATTGGACACAAATTAATTTTAAACGAGGCCTTTTCAGCTGTTAAGTTTCTTGAAATTATTACTACTCCAAGCATTAGTCAAGTAAACAGCAGGAGAAAAGGAAATAAGATTGCTGTAATGGCATTAATGTAACAGAGGGTCTGAATCAGCTCTGACTTGCTATTGGGCATTGCAAGCCAAAAAGTTAAAAAGCAGTAGAGAGTATTTTCTCAGTGGGGAAAGAAACTTAATTTCTTTGTAGCCCTGTCTTTATCCTGTGTGCCATTGTTACATTAAACACAGATACACGTAATTTCATGGAAATTGAGCTTTTGTTAAAATTAGACTTCATTAGTCCTCTGGCAACAGTCCAGGTATCAAACTGCCTGAATGAAAGACCGCTTTCTCTCACTCCCTCTGTGACTCACACACACACACACACACACACACACACACACACACACACACACACACACACACAACTCACATACTCACACCCACATGCGTCCGGGCGCACACTCAATACACATACACTTGTCTTTATCTTTCTATACTTGTGAAGACCTTCAATGATATAAAGCATTCACTAGCCCCCAACCCTAATCCTAATGAGGATTTACACTTTATTATTATAGATGGATTCTTGTTGGCAAGTGATTTTAATCACTATATGCTATGTACACACACTATAGACCAACACTGTCTTTTTTTTACACTATACACCGTAGTGATGGGCCATGATTTCCGAATAGTTGAATACTCGCTAAATTATAAAAAAAACAAATAGTTTACATGACTATTGTCTTGTTTTATAAAATATATTTTCCTCTGTTTTCATTGGCACCCAGTAGTACGCCTGTCAGTAGCAGTAGATTGATATGGGGCATTGTGATGGAGCCAGGTCTGTGTAAAGATATGGGCACAAACAGTCTCTGTTTTGTCGTTGTTTCGGCAGTCTGAGTCTCATTTTATCCAGCCCATCTTCCCGCGACTGGACATTAGGTAGAAGCAGTCTTAAGTACAAAGCTGTGATCCCAGCTCTCTCTCCCCTCCTTCCGGGACGATCGCCCATCTTGACCACAAGCTATGAAGATATTTTTGGTACCAGTGAATGCCCTAACTTGTCTAGTTTCTTCTTTATAGTTATTCTAGCTTTGAAACTAGAGCCTCTTTAAGATCATGCACCTACCCCCCATGGCTCACCTGGGCAGCGCCACTGCACCGTGTAATGTCATGGTATTGAATCAGCTGAATTCTCCGGCACCTCCCTAGCTGTGACGGATATGACTCTGATGTCTGCTACATATGCTGACCCCTCCCACTGTGGTAACAGCTACACACCAAGTATAAAGAGCACAACCATAATTCTAACTTAAACCTTAAAACCAAGTGAAAACTGAAGTAGTTAAGACTGGCTAAAATGTCCTCACTTCGATAGCTTAAAATACCGATGTGCAAACACACACAGACACACCTGCCACTTTAGTTACAGCCCTCATAGAGGAAAGAAATATCTTGAGCCATTGCATCAGTGAGAGTGATGAACACACCACGGCTTTAGACAGATTCTGATGTTGTCCCTCATACACGGAGTGTGCTGAAGAGGCAGAAAAACCATGTGCTCGCTGTGGAAAATCCTCCAGTAAGATATAGTTTTTCCAATTACTTGCTGTTGTCTTTTCTTTCTCGCTCTCATTTCCCCTTGTACTGCGGTGATTACATTGGCTCAGAAATGTAATATCAGAAGTTTTAGTTAATTCAATTCTTTTGAGACAGAGGCTGCAGGCTAAAACTCCTTTCTTTCAAAAAGAAAATTGATGATTGTTTTTGGCATTTTTCATCCCAATCATTTTTAAACATCTAATAGAGCAGGCATGGCACAGTATGAGCAACCCAAGGTAGCAGTTTGTGCATTTAATAGTATTGTTTCTGTTACATCCTTTTGCAAGTGTTTTTCTGCATTTAGCAACTATTATCAAGTCTTATGGGGGCAACTTATTATTCATTATATGCACATGATATCCTCTCTGTTGCTTTTTTTTCTTTTTCATTAGATTTTCGACAGATTGATATTTAAGGTGCTATGAAATATGCATGAGCGATTCTCACTTGCATGGAGTAGTTTAATTTAACTAAAATCTCCAGAGAATTCCTACTTACTCTGCAGAGAGACAAATGCAAAAGAAGGGGTGTTTGTGTGGGATGTGGGCTGGGAGAAGTAAAACGGAAGTGCTTCTTAGATTAACGTTCAGACAGAGTAGAGGAGGAGAGAAGCTGACACAGCATAGATTTAGTGAAGAGAATATGCGGTGAGAAGAGAATAAGCCAGGACAGACTGCGAGGAAGGGAGTAAATCAGACCTCGGGGGGACTGAGAGATTGCAAGGCCTCAGAGACTGAGAGAAAGCAGGGATGGAGGGATGTTGATTGATAGGGGAATGACTAGTCTGTTGTTTATCACTGGAGTTAAGATGGTGTTAAGTAGCCTTATGCTGTGGTGAGGGAGAAGTATGAGACAGAGGAGGGATGGGTAGGGTGGATGAGAGGAAAATAATTACGGCGTGGTGGAGGTTGGCAGCTTAGGGCTTTAAAGTGAGAGGCACATACTTTGGAGAATAATCACAGTATGGTAGGCAGGAAGAGATAATGTTAGAGGGAGTTTACGAGGTAAGAAAGAAATGTGGTTTGAATTATTATAGTATATCTTTTTTGTCTTGTAGAAATGAATTAATCGTCAGAATCTTAAATCATTCAATAACTTTTTCTGCTGTATTCACTCAGGTGTAGCAGCCCTGTGTAGGTTTGCCACACCAAGGAGAAGCAGGGGACGTGTTTTGTTTTGCCTGTGTGGGACTCCTCTGGCGATTTATTATATAATGTACCTCTCATCCTTGTGTGATTTAGAATAAAGACAGTTGGAGAAAGAGGCCTATATTTTTGAATTATTACTTCTAGCAGGCATGTTTGTCTAGCCTTGCAGCCACTGATAAAACGCATATTGTGGTAGTTAACCCTTTTCTTGGAAATCCCTGGTATGCATTGCTTCCATGGCCATCTTATGGAAAATTGCAAACTGGGAGCCTGCTTGCAGTGTAAATATGTTGTAAGCAGCTTCCCCCTAAAAACTTTCAACAGTGTATGTGCTAAATCTTCGTCTTTATAAGCTGACAAGTGAGACTCACAGAATGGTAAGCATCTAATCTTGACTGGAAAATGACTAGAAAAACAATTTTCATTCAGTTTAGACAGTCATGAATACATTGTAGGAAGAGAGACAAAATCTGTTTAACACTCAACATCCCAATAAGTCACATTATCACTAGGAATGCACCAATACTGGTAATGAATATCAGGCTGATACTGACTCAGATAGCTGGATCCGGGATTAGTGACAATGAGGCCGATCTATTCAGTTCAATGATATGTTTACATCTACGACTGAGTGCCACATCATGTGTCAGCAGCGCACTGGTAGGCTCACTCTGAACAGAAACACCTCCACACCACTCTGAATTAGCTTACTGTGCTTTTAGCAAAATTCACTTAGGACGAACCTGCCTGACAAAGGTCCTCAGGACCAAAACATTGTGATTTAACGGCTTGATCCAACAGAAACCTTACCAATTCACAGTATCTCTGTGCTTACTTTGGAGCTATTTACACTAATGTAACTTAACATAGCTCCAGAAGAGTAGATGAGGAGGGCTGGGTGGTTGTAAATTACAGGTGCAGCTGCCAAAACCACTGTGGTGCACTGGGCTGCCAGACAGAACCTCCTGTAACCACGACTACCAACCATATAGGCACCAACGAAGCCCACCTACATGCCAGGAGAAGAGCCAAACGGATGCAGCTCCTAATGCCACTGTTGAGAGCCAGGCTTTAAGCCATGATATTTTGACCACTGGGCCTGTACGGGATCCACATAACACATGCTAAACAAAAGAAGACAAAAACAGGACAACAAGCAGCACAAGAGCACACCCAAACAGACAACCAGCCAACAAAAGGAAGTCGGATAGTTTGTTTCTGCGTTTACAAGGGTGATGCTTGAATTTTCGGGGTTTGATTGGCTATTTGGCTAATATTTAGGGCTGGACAACAAAACAATCTTGATATGGGATTTTGATTAAGTATATGTTAACGATGATAAACCCTCAACATTTTTTCTCTATGGATAGATCTAACAGCCGTTCACACAGCAGAAATGAGACACAGGAAAACGATAGTTAAAGTGAACTTGTGTTATCCTTCAAAGCTGAAGCAATTGTTGACTAAAAAGATAACTTGACGTATTTGGAAGTGGTGTGGATATGTCGAAAGTGACAAACCGCCAAGTTAAGCAGGTCTGTAAAATATGCCGTTGGTCGGTGCTAGTGGTGTAACATGGTGGTGTATTTTTTTCCCTGGCTTCTTTTAGTGTCATAGCTCTCTGGGTGCAATGCTGGCTGGTCAGTCGGCCTCTTTGGTCCAGACTTAAATATCTCAAAAACTATTGAATGGATTGCTATTTAATATTGCACAAACAATTATGTTCCCCCAGAAGATGAATCTTCTGAATCCTCTCACGCCACAATGAGGCTGACGTTTTTGTTTTTTTTTAGTGACAGCTCTCTGACAGCAGGACAAGTGTCCACTTCACATGGTGATTGGCAGGTGTGTGTGGAGACGAACAAGTAGGTAGAATCTGAACTTCTCTCTCAGGTTCTCTTTTATTACTCATCTCACAACTGCTTCCATCAGATTTTGAACAAACGTGAACAAAAAGTGTAATAAAAAAGTGTTTTAGGAAAGACTGTATGAATGTCAACTCTATTGCAATTTGAACGATTATCATGGTTTGTCCTGCCTTAGAGCGTTGTCGTCCAAAGCAGTTATAAATTTTTCCTTTTTCCTTTAGACAATGTTGTACAGTATGTTTTAGAAACTACTTTGTTTCAAGGTTTCCTCAGGCCTTAATTAACACACTGTTTTCAAGTACTGTTTGCTCACAGGGACATTATTTCGCCCCTTGTCCCTTTTCATTCTGTTGAGTCTATTATATTTTTTGAGACTTTGCCTTTCTAAGTCTAAATCCAGTTTTTCTTATCTGTTGATTCTATCACATACATCTTTTTCAGGGAATGAGTCTACAGAGTGTTAAGAAATAGACAAGCAGTTTTAGGGTGTGTCAGCCAGTCGCTGCAGATAAATCTTGTCTCCACAAATGACTGTCAGAAATGTAATGGAATTGGTCCTGTGATCCATTTCCAACCCTCTGAGAGGCTTTAGCCTTGTGATCGTAGAGATAACATCTCATTCTGTCTCCACAGAATACCAATGTCATACTTACCCTCTTCTCTGACTGCAGCACTTCTACACGGATTCATTCGTGCCACAAAACTTTTTCTGCCGCTGCTTGAGAGAAAATTGTTAGGTTAGGCAAGCAATGTGAGTGTGAGAGAGAATATGGAGGGGGAAGATGAAGTCCTGAAATGTATCTGAAAATCCCAAAGGTTTTCCTCTTTGTAAGTTTTCTAATGAAACAGGTGTTTCCCTTTACTGTGCTGATATGAGGGTTGGGAAATGAATTCACTCCTGCCTCATTTACATTCATGTGGAACAAAGGAAAAAAAACTAACAAGCTTTCATCACATTTCCCGTAATTTGACTTGGAACAATGTGGTTTTCTTATTCTCTGTTATACAGATTTAATCTTCTTTGACCTGCTGACGGACAATTTAACAACTGACTGACCATGATTAAGGGTCCCATTCAAACAAGTTATGTCATCACAGCGTTCGGGTTAACTGGCATTAAAGGATCAGTCAAAAAGTCCTTGAAAAAGAATAGGTGTGTGAGCATGTAAATGCTCACAGGTGTTAAGTGTTTTTGTGTGTGAGCTGAAAGCTCTATGATTAATATGGAGCAGCACACACAGCAGGATGCCTACTAATTTATCATGTCAGCATGCACTCGTGAGATTTACCTGCCTTTTAGGATTGTTTTGATTTGAGCTGGGCGTTCTGACCATATTGTGAAGCAAAACTATGACTTTTCTGAGTGTGTTTCATGGAAGAAATGGTAAGGCAATACACTTAAAAATGACATGAGTTCATGGTTGCTGGTTGTCAGAATTATGCAATATGCTTTCCAGCTCAATTTTTCCAGTACATAACAGTCACAAATAATGACTATTAGAGCATGCAATGGAAATATTTGTCACTATGAATAGAGCTCTTGAAATACTACATCTCACCTCCACAGTGGAACGACTGAATCTGAGCTAAACATCTAGAACTATAATAAAGCTGTATCAGGCTCTCCGCTTCAAAGACAGGTTGTGGCTACTTAGCTTAGCTCCAGTTGAGTAAATGAGGAGGGCTGGATGGTGGTAAATTACTGGTCCACCTGCCAAAACCACCATGGATACGTCGGGCTGCCAAACAGAACTTCGTGTCACCCTGCAAATCCGCAGTGCATTTCTGAGTCGCGTTCTGGCTGTGGTCTTGTTTTGGTATGTACTCTATGTGACTTTAAATCACAGCATTTCAGAAGCAGAGCGTGTGCCTGGCTGATTGGTTGACTTGCTCAGATTTCATTAATTTGGTCATTTTCCTGTGATTTTTGTGCTTCTAACGTGAGCAAACGGGCTGCGTTTCTTATTTTGTCTGGTTTAATTGTGTTTCGTTTTATGTATTTACTATTTTTGCACTGTAGCCTACAGACAATGGGTTAAAGTGAAAGTCTAGGTGCTTTTCCACATCCACAGTGTTAAAAACCTTCTGACCGGTTAACGCCTGGCCTGATGCCACGATTATTATATTATATTAATGCGGTGGTGGAATATACAATTGAAAGTGTGCAAAGGGTGTTTCATTTTG
Organism: Pempheris klunzingeri; assembly: GCF_042242105.1. Lineage (NCBI taxonomy): Eukaryota > Metazoa > Chordata > Actinopteri > Acropomatiformes > Pempheridae > Pempheris > Pempheris klunzingeri. The sequence goes on from NC_092018.1 coordinate 10,322,271, forward strand.
AAAACTGACTGGATTCTCTTTGCTGTGTGTTTGTCTAATTCCCCTCCTGCCTGGTGCTGCTTGGGCCGTGCGTTCTGTCAGAAATAGACCTGGCGGAGCAGAGCGCCAAGCTGCCTCTTGGACGCTTCGGAAACCCACCACAGTGCTTCTGGTGGGATTTAAAGTACTAGCTAGAGTGAGCGTGATCAACTCCGGCAGCCTTAACTGTGACTACCAATCATACGGTTGTCAACGTAGCCCACCTACATGCCGTGACAAGAGCCACAGGGAGCACAGCTTCTGACGCCGCTGTTGAGAACCAGGTTGTGAGCCATAATATTTTGACTGTCGGACCTGTACAGGATCCTCAAATCAGGGTTGCAAAAACACATTAAAAGAAGACACAATAACACTAATGAGTTCTGGCTCCTTGTGAGACACAAATATTCATCATTTGACTTCACAATTAGTGTGATATTGCTGTTTCTGACATCATATCTGTTTAATCTTCCTGGAACTGCCTTCGAGTGGAGGCATCCTACAGTTTGCACTTTACTTATTATGTACCAACAAAATGCATACACATTTTTTTCCCTTGCATGCCCAAACTGAAGGCTAATTTTACTTTTAAACAAATTTAAAGTGGCCATAATTTTTACAGTAACAATGTGTTCAATGAATATGTCAGAGAATTATTGGCTGAATTGATCACTGTAAGCTAATTTTTAGCTCTCCGCCCTGCAACTTTACTCTTTTGGTTCGCTCTGACCGCTCTCGTGTAGTTCTAAAGCTCTAAAAACACAAAATAAATGTTATATGTTTTCTTAGTTTGTTAAATAAATAAAAGTAAGCTCTCATAACAGATAGGCTTTCTATATTTTTAGCTGAAAAGGGTGCGTACTATCTGTTGTGTGGTTTTTCAGATTTCACCAGCTCCCACGTTCTGGGGCCCATTTGGGTTGAAATAACAAACCTCTGAGGAAGTCCATAGTTTAAAAAAAGCTTTGGATGGAGACACATGCACTTCTGCACCACACAGCATTTAACAACAAACATTTGACAATTCTTTCTGTCGTGATTGTGTTAAGTTTTACATTTTGAAACCCCATGTTGTAGAGACCCATCTTTTATTCAAGTATCTGCAGTGCTTACGTGGCATGTACAGTAGGGCTGCCAGGCTACAGTTAATGTTTGTATTTATGCGAGAGGCTGCTGCATAGCAATCAGGCGACATACTCTAACTCTGCCAGCTACTCAGGCTTGTGTGTTGCCTGCAGCACCCACTGTGTACTCCCATTCCTGAGGCTGTGCATGGATCTCCATATCTACAACCCCTGTGGCAGTGCTGGTCTCTGTGTGGCTCTGTGCTAATGGGTTTCTTCGAATCATAAATTACACTTGAAAGGAGGGAGAGAATGAGCACATGATTGAAGACTGAGGGGTGCAAAGAGAACTTGATAGATTTTTCTATCATTTATACAGATTGTCTTACCACCAAACCTCTATCATGTAGGCTAATTATATTGATTTTGTCTATCAGTCAAGTATTTCACCAGAGAGAAGCCTTTCTTGAGTGTGCATATATCTGCCTGCTGGAGAGAATTAGCCAGGTCACACAGGGGCCTGTCAGAGGGCTATGCCTGTAATTAAAGACTGTGTGGCAGCAGCATGTTTCCAATTAGACCACCAGTATCACATCCCAGCCACGTGACTCAGCTTTGGCAGTCCGACACTCTTGCCCTGTCTAATAAAGTTTAACAGAAACATTTAGGCTAATTGTCCACATCACTGCTTGTATTTGCCGCAGCAGTCACTCTCTAAAGCAGCAACAGTGATCAAGCAAATAGAGTAGATTGGAGGAGTTAAATATCCAGTGATCTTTAAGTTAATGTGTACATTGTTAAGATAAAAGTGTATGCATTGCGAGTTTTAATTAATTAAATTTCTGGGGAAAGACTTCGTTGCTCAGATACAGGCTGCAGCTGCGTTATTGACTGCCTTCAGGGAGGTTCTCAGGAGCTGCAACCCAGGCTGTGTTACATTGGCACCAATGTTCCCCTAATGCTTTTCAGAAAGTACAATTTCTTCTCAGATAATACTGTTTCTCCTACTCGTCCCTCACCACATCTATCTCGCATGCTCCTTCATTCTCCCTTCCTGTCTATGTCATTCAGCTTGGTGTGTTCCCTATCTCCATACTCCACTTTGTCTCTGGTCGTTATTATCTGTAAAGTTCCCAAGGGTGTTTGAACAACTGTTTTGAAGGGCTTAATACTATGGAGGGCATACAGTGGAGATCGAAAGTTTGGGCACCCCAGATAAAAATTTGTATTAATGTGCATAAAGAAGCCAGGGAAAGATGGAAAAATCTCCAAAAGGCAAACTTTTGCAGATGCCATTATTTTATTTTCTGTTATTTTGACAGTGTAAATGATGGAAATAAAATCTAACTTTTTTTGACATATTATAAGACTGTCTCATCTGTAATTTGATGCCTTTTGGAGATTTTTCCATCTTTCCTTGGCTTCTTTATGCACATTAATACAAATTTTGATCTCCACTGTAATGACATGACAACTACCTGCAGTGCTGGTACATGGTTTGGTGTGTTTTGAGGACTGATTGGAGGCAGAACGAGGACATGGTTCCCAACTGCAGCACTGGTTTGCTTACCTGTACTGAGGAAGGTTAATTGGCTCAGGACACTACCACTGGCTGACACTTTGTGGCAAAGCTGATGTGCGACCAGAGGAGAGGGATTTTGTTCTTTTATGCCATGCCAGCTGGCGCGTGTGGCCCAAGTTAGGTTAATTGGCTGTGGACAGGTTAACTCAGTGACACATGGGTAGAGAATCAGAGAGAGAGAGAGAGAGAGAGATGTGGTGGAGGCATACATACTTACCCAAAGACATCCTGGCCATTTGTTCTCAGTTTTTTGTTTTAATAAGTGAACCGGCTGTGGATAAAACAGTATTTGTTTTTGTTTCAGTGCCAGAAAGCCCTGTTAAAAGACACTTTGGTGGCTCTGTAGCCATTTGGCCAAGGTGCTATTGGCCTCTTGCCACTCTGTTTATAGCATTTCAATGGGGCTGCATTATGTGTGTGTGTGTGTGTGTATCCTTTTGCATTTAAAGTAGATTTCTCTTTACAGGCCAACCGTTTGTTTAGTCCAAGTGCCTGGAGAAATGATAGACAACAATGTGAAATAGAAACCAAATATTAAAATGATGAAGTCCAAAATAATAAAATATTGACAGAGTAAAATTAAAATGTTATATTTATGTCCATGATTTATTTGTTTACGAACCCCCGGAACATGGCATGGGTGGGGACAAATCCTATACATTTTCATAAAATGTATTTATTGGAAGCAATTTATTTGTTTATTTATTTTTTTAAAAATGATAAAAGAAAAAGTTGCCCGTTGGAAGTAGAGCAGAAACAATAAGCCTGTTAATCCATTACTTTTTTGGTAATGAACAGAAAAGTAATCTGCACTTACTTTGATAAGTAAGTAATTTCTTTTGACAAAAGCATCAAACAATGCTTTCCTCCATTTTAAAACATCACCTGGCTTTTAAAAATTGTGATGGACATTTTTCACTATTTTCTGACATTTCAGGGTTCCACAGAGGATTGCATAGTTGTTTGCGGTTGTATTGTTTCTAACATTTGATGATAGCCATTCAGAGTGAGTCACTGGACGAGGCTTTTGGCGTTCCTGTCTGCTGCCACATCTGTCATAACTATATTAAACTTTTTTTCAACCTGTACACATATGATGCTGTCATTTTCATTTTTGTACTTTAGATACAGACTGTAGACAGACAGCTTAAAATTATTGCTCAAAATTGTTCATATGAGTTGTAAAAAGTGTGGTAATAAAAGTTTGCTTTAGATTTGATTAAAAAGAATTGTACTGAAGTAACTACCATATGTTTTTATTTCTTTATAACAACAATGTAACAAATTACAATGTGAAAGGGGTCACTCACACTGCCGAACCAACAGGAAATGATCATGCCAATATGCAGCCTCTCTCAACTTTACAGAACTTGATAACTCATTGTTAAGCTGTTTGGCAATGTTTTATGAGAAAAAGCTCTAAAAACCCACTTTACACTACATACTCAGCACCAAACAGCAGACAGAGGAAGTTATGGTCAACATAACAGAACATTTAGCAGTGAAAGAGCCAAAACAGCTAAAAGTATTTGCATCACCAGGGGGACAGAAAAGCTTTTTATAACTGCTGGAGGTATAAACAAGAAAATGTTTGCTAACAAGTTTGCTTTTTAAAAGACTTTTTCGTTTCTGCTTCTCACATGTGGCCAAAATGCAGGTTTAAGGTTTGACAACACCAGTGTCACCAATACCAAGAAACCATTGGTTCTTTGACAATCAAATCTGATGTTTCCTGTAGAGTGATAATAAAACAAGTAAATGTTATGTATCCTTATAAAAAAGGAGACATGGGAGAGTATTATGCATTCACAACAGTGTTTATTTAGCAAAAAATAGCATAGTAAAAAGTATAGTACAAATAGGAAGGCTACAGTAGTCAAAAGGCAGGTCTGATTTTTCTACCCAAATGACAGTCCTTTGCCACTGAAGCCCTTGGCTTGTTTTTCTTTTAGTGAAGTGTCATTGTGAGAAAACCCTCTTCTATAAAATGAACTGAATTGAATTTAGAAGAACAAGCAGGGAAGATATTGAACATTAAATCCCCCACCTTCCTCCGGAGGAGAGAGAATGGTTAACTGGAGGTGCATGGAGTGTGACCTGGGTAAGGCTGCTGGACAGCACTTACGTTAAAGTTCCAAAGCAGCCGGCGGTGAACTGTGTAGCACAGGTGGAGCGAGGAGGTGGTGACAGAGCCATCCAGTTGGACTGAGGCCAAGACTACAGTTAAAACACGACACCTGTAGCTCAAGGACAACCGCTGTCCTGCCGACCAGCTGACCAGTAGACCACAGCTTCCAGTGGAGGACAACGGATTTAGGCAGGCAATGATAGTCCCATGCCATGACTGGTTTTTAGAATTAGTATTGATATATCATGATGATGACAGTTTTGCAAAGTCTGTGTTGTGGCACATCATCACACTGGTGATTACTGGGTGACAGTGGTATACCAACTGCACCCAATTTCCTGTGTCACTTTCATTTTTTGAGTTCTTTTATCAGATATTTATATAAAAGTTTCAGGTTGTTTCCTTTTGTATAAAATAACTAGTTTTGAAATAGTCAACAATATCTGAATCAGATGTGAAAAAGTAGAACCTGCTCTGAGTTCTGAGTTTTTTCCATGCTTACTGTACTCCGTGTTTACTGTTTGTTCCTCCTTTCACTCTCAAGTGACACCATTAAAGCACTCGGTTCCGTGTCATCTCTGTGTCAGCCTGTTTTTAAGAGACTTGTCGGGTAGTTGGTTCCATAACTAAAGTTTAATATTTACTTTGAATGAAATTCCCACCCTGAGTGTTACAAGGTGGAGGTGAAAACAAGGACCCAGAAATGATAGTAATCTGCTGTCGAAGGAAAAACAGCTGGAATCAACACTGTATACTGTTTAATGAAATCACCCTTACCCGTGTTGGCTGCTAGTTAGCACCTGAAACCTGAGCTCACCAACACATGTTCTCATGTGTGTGTTATTGCTAAATTTCCCAGAAACACTAAATGCCAGTAAAGACACATCCTGTTTGTCCTGTTTAATCAGATTATGTCAACTGACTGACCAGCATATCCTTTAAGAGGGATTCAGGGATGCTGGAGCCAGAGCACTGACATCCTTCGATCTCTTTTTGCTCAAACACACACACACACACACACACACACTGTGTGTACTGTATGTACTGTATGTATGTGTGTGTGTATATATATAAATATATTTATATATATATAAATATAAATTTATTTATTTAAAAATATATATATATATATATATATATATATATAGCACAGGGTATATGTGTGTGTGTGTGTGTATATATATATAAAAAAGCACAGGGCCTGTGCTCAGATGTTATTGATATGTGTAATCATGGACTGCCCTGCTCTAATGGAAGAACAGTCAATGCCTCTCAGGAAGTCTGGCCTTTTGAAATGTCACAGTCGCTTCAGAGGACTATCCTTTAAAAGAGAAGATTTCAGTCCTTAGTCTTCCTCTTGTCTTTTTGCTCCTTTCTCTCAGTCTATGTTCTCTCTTCTTGCACTGCAGTTTTCATTGTTCATCCTCTCTCTTGGAGTCCATCATGAAGCTCTGAAGAATGTCACAATGTGCCTTTTGATTCTGACACAGGTAATGGAGTACAGAGCTGCACTGAGGCAGTTAAAGGTGCAGTGTCGCACCGTAATAGGTTATTCAGCTTTTTCGAGTGCATGTGAATAGACGGTACAATTAAATGCGCTATAAGCCTTTATAGCCATTATATTTTGAGTTCTCCCTCAAACCCATTTCTGTGTGACGCATTCACTTTACAGTATGCGGGCATCATTGTTGCTGTTTTAACATGGTAATGCATGTAGTTCACCATCTACAGAGTTAGGCAAAGGTTGTTTTTCATAGTATAATATAAAATTTCTAAAGGTTTAAAATAGTAACCGAAATAGAGAAGCCAATATGGCTGAATCTAGTGATTATCTACATCATTGCCATTTTTTTTTCTTGATTAACTGATTTATCATTTGTCTATAAAATATGTCTTTAAGATGGGGGTAAAATACCCATTATAATGTCCAACAGTCCAAGGTGACAAATTAAATTGTCTTGTTTTGTTTGACCAATTATTCGAAACCTCCGAATATTCAATTACTATCATATGACAAAGAAAAAAAAAAGAATTCTCACATTTGAGAAGCTTGAACCACCAAATGTTTTATTTGGCTATTAAAATAGCTGACAATTTTCCGTCGATGGATTAATCAGCTACTCGTTGCAGCTCTACAGTAAATGTTTTGTGATATGTACTCCACCCAAGTTATTAGCTAAGGGGTAAGTGTTTTGGTAGAGCCATACCTCTTTCTTTTGGGATCCGTTTTTTCGAAGAGTGTGCAGTACATAGTTCTCCCATCCTGTGCCAGTGGGACCCAGCTGATATGAGTCTCACACACTTGACCTTAACATAAAACCTTTAAACACTCAGACAGGGAGTGAAGTGCTTTGCTTCACCAAAGGTCACTCCCACAGATTTCTCCCACTCTGATGCAGTGCTTGGCAGCAAGAAGGGAAAGGGTGAACTCAGCAAGCTGCTGCTTTTCTGACCTCAGGCCGAATACATTCCTGGACAAATATAGCCTTGATATGTCTTTACACTACACTTGTAAGCCTGTGAATGCGCCTCTAAAGAAATTAGATTGATGGCAAATGTTTATATAGATGGTTGTTACTTTAAAGTTCCACAACTTTGACCTGCATGATCTCCGTAACTGATATAGATATAGATAGTCTTCCCAGTTGAATACACAGTAAATGGGCCAGTCAAAGCAAGTCAGATTTTTTTTTTATATAGCCCAAAAATCACAAATCACAGCTCGCCTGAAGGGGTTTTACAATCTGTACAGTGTACGAGAAAAAAAACCAACAGCAAACAAACCTCAGGAGGAGCAACAGAAGAGGGATCCCTCTCCCGGCACAGACATGCCAAAGATGTCGCATGCACAAAACAGACCAACAAAATCACAGTCTACACATATTAAGATTACAAAATTTCTGTTAGAAAAACAGGCTGATTCCATGATATTAGTATTATTAGTATTATTAGTAGTAGCATATAAGCATGCTCTTTGTTTCTGCCAGAGAGCCTCATGGGTTTAAGTGTTAACATCATTAAGAACATTGGATATTGACACAGTGGCTCTCCTTGTCTCCCATGCCTCCTTGTTGCAAACGAATTTATTCACTGGTTTGTTGGCCTTTGAGATTCTGCTGTTTTTGATCTGTAACATTTATTGTCTGTATGACCTCAGATGGCTTTTGCTCTGTCAGTGAGTCTTTGATCTCCCCCCCCCCCCCCCCCCCCCCCCGCTTGCTTTGTCTCCCAGCCCTCGGAAGTATGATGAAATGAGAACATGCAGTTTTGCTGTTTACAAAAATGACTGCCAACCTGACATTCAGCTGTCCATCAGCTGCCTACATGAATTCTTATTGCCCCCCGTTCTATCTTCCTGTCTGTCATTTTTCTTTCTTCATCTCCAACAAATCATGCCTTTCTTCACTCCTCCCCATGCTCCCTCTTCTCTTCTTTCATCCTTTCATCAAATCACTCAATCTCAATCTTCCACAGCTATCACAGATGTTAGCTTTAACCCTCCTTCCTCCTCTACCTGTTTCTTTTCTGTTTACCCAGTAAATGCAGTGGTCGCCTCAGATCTTCTAATGTATCAGATTGTTTGAACTGGAAACCACTCCTCCTTCGCTCCATGTTTCCTCTCGCAACACTAACACATTTATCTTCATCCACTCATCCCATCCTCACTGGTTGCTTTTCTGTTTCTTCTTCTGGCCGTTTAATGTTGTTCCATCTTCTCTGTGTCCATGTCATTTATCTTCCTCCTTTTCTCTTTCACTTTGGAAAGCTTGTCTCTTTCTTTTCTTACTTAAGATTAATCTGTCCATTCGTCAGGATCTGTCAGTAAGGTTTGTGGAAGTTGGGATGCACTGATATACCTGGTATCAGATATCGGGTCGATACTGACTCAAATAGCTGGATGAGGGATCTGTAACATGGGGGTTGATTGACGCACCGGTCTCTTCAGTTCAATTCTGTTTACATCAGGGGTGTCAAACATACGGCCCACCGGCCAAACCGGCCCACCAGAGGGTCCAATCCGGCCCACTGGATGACTTTGCAAAGTGTCAAAGACAAATTTCAGGTCATTCATAATATTTTGTAAAAAGATAGTTCATTAAATGTGAACATTTTCAGAATATACTTTTTGCAATAAAACAAAGGGAAACATTTGGAGTTGTCGTTATTTAAAGGTTATCATGCTGTGATTTCACTGGTCCGGCCCACTGGAGATGAAATTAGGCTGTATGTGGCCCCTGAACTAAAATGAGTTTGACACCCCCAGTTTACATTGTCAAGTGCATATTATGTCATGCGGTAGCAGTACACTAGCAGATCAGTCAGTATGATCACACCTCTGATAGAGTTTTTTTCCCATTAAAAGGGAATTTTTCCTCGCCACTATCAATGCCTGATGTTTGCTCATGTGGGGATTCTTGAAAACTTAATTCTGATTTCTTAAATTGTTGGGTTTCTTAAAGAGTTTTGTCTAGACCTATTCTTTACGGAAAGCATCTTGAGATAACATTAGTTATTTAAATAAAGATTGATTGATTGGTATCAGATCGGTACTCACTACCGGCCGATATCCAAAGCCTAGATTTTGGAATCATTATCTGGACTGAAAAAGCTTGATCGATGCATCCCCAGCGGAAGTTTATGTATATACACTTAAGCCCAAAATTATTCATACCCCTGTCAAATACAAGGGATTCCTTAATTTTTTCAGTTACACATTAGTATTTCACCTCAGATTTTACTTAAATAGGACACACAAGAAAGTCTGAAGCCATAACCAATTTATTTAGGATAGAAAGTGTAAATAAACATCTTTAACAACAAAAAATCACAGTCCAAAATTATTCAGTCTCAATAATCAGTTGCAAACCCCTTATTTTTTTATCACAGCCTCCAAACGATTTTTATAATTGCTCACAAGCTTCTTGCAAGTATCGGCAGGAATTCTGGACCATTCCTCCTTTGCAAATGTTTCCAGATCTTTGAGGTTGGAGGGTTTCCATGCTGTCACCCGTTTCTTGAGCTCCATCCATAGGTTCTCGATGAGGTTTAAATCAGGACTCTGACTTGGCCACTTCGTAACATTAATATCATTGTCCTGGAACCATTTCTTCACCACCTTGGCCGTATGCTTCGGATCATTGTCCTGCTGATAGGTCCAACGCTCCCCCAGGTTCAGGTTCTCTGCTGCCTGCTTGAGGTTTTCTTCAAGAATCTTGATGTACTGCTCTTTCCTCATGATTCCTTCCACTTTAACCAAGTTGCCAGGCCCATTTGCAGAAAAGCAGCCCCACAGCATGATGCTTCCACCTCTATATTTAACAGTAGGGACTGTGTTTTTTGGTTTATAGGCTTCACCCTTCTTTCGCCAGATGAAAGCCACATCTCTGTGCCCAAAAAGCTCAATTTTCGTTTCATCTGACCACAGAACAGACGACCAGAAGCTTTTGTCTTTCTTTAAGTACGTCTTTGCAAAGGTCAGACGAGCTTTTACATGCTTTGGTTGAAGCAGGGGGGTCTTTCTTGGTCAACGTCCATAGAGGCCATTTTGGTGCAGTATCCGCTGGAGTGTCTGCCTTGATAGAGTCACACCACTTGAACTCAGTTCCTTCAGGACAGCCTTGGTAGTAGTCCTTGGATTGTTTTCAACATCCCGCTTGATCTTTCTGGCAAGCCGAGGTGACACTATTGACTTCCGACCACGTCCTTTGAGGTTCTTGACCATGTGAAATTTTTGGTACTTTTGGATGATACTTTGCACCATTGCTACTGGCACCTGAAATTGTTTGGCAATTTTTTCGTACCCTTTCCCTTCCTTTTTGGCATTTACAATGCGTGTTCTCAAGTCCTCACTGAGCTCTTTGGTCTTTGTCATGGCAAGTCTTGTTGACTCGAAAATGACTGAAATGTCACAAGCAAGTTGACTTTTATAGTCCGAAAACTGGTTAAAATACAAAAACTCAAACATTGAAAACAATATTAAACACTTTAGACTCTTAGAGACGACGGTTCGTTTGAATATCCTGTGGCTATCGGTCTTAGTATCACTGGGGTATGAATAATTTTGGACATGGTGACTTTTTGTCAAAGTTTAATTTAACACCTTTCACAGTGTTACCTCACATAACATAACTGGTCATGGTTCCAGACTTGCCCGCATAGACTATTTATGTCAAATCTGAGATGAAATACTAATGTGTAACTGAAAAAATTAAGGAATCTCTTGTATTTGACAGGGGTATGAATAATTTTGGGCTTAAGTGTATATATATGCACCAAGAACTTAAAGGTCTGCCCTAAGCGATTAAAATATTACCTGGTTCTTTCAATTCTTATTTCATGACAGTGGCAGTTAAAAGCAAAGTGAATTTCACAAGATAATTGATGTGTCTCAGTCTACCAAAAGATGTGATACTGTCCGATTGCATTTAATTTTTTTTTTCATGGTCCATCTATGTGTATTGGTCTTAGTAGCTCTCCTCTCTTCCCCCACTGCGTCGATGAAGACCTTCATCCCTCGATTCATCTCTGTGACACAGCAGGAGTATTTCCTGTTTTGCTGTTCACCCTCCTCTCCCTTATTTTCCTGTTGTCTTCAATCACCTTTATTCTGTACTTGTTTTTCCCCGTGGCAAAAAAGAATAAATAAATAAAATACAAAAAATGCCACAGCATTGACACATCCTGAGCTTGTCCACCCACGCAATCCTTGCACTAGAATGCTCCACTTTAAAAACATGGAGTCCTGGATCATACAAGATGAAAAATGTTTTGATCTATACAAAACGCCCTCTGTGGTAGGAGAAGCAATTTGATATTTGTTTCGCTGCTTCTCTTTCCCTAAAAACAATGCTTCCCTGGCTTGCTCAGGCAGAACCCAGTTAACACAGAAATTGGGTTTTAATTTCCCCAGATCCTCCATCATTTAACTTCTCATGTAGCCTGTCACCAGCCTTGATTTGCCAGAGCAGAGTTGACTCTAAATTTATAGAAAGCAGAGCCTGTCATTCAGATCAAAATTGACATACATTTCAAACTGGCAGACACAATAACAAATCCCAAGTCTTGTGCCATCCTAATAATCCAGAATACATCTGTGCCTTCATAACAACTCATATATTTGCCTAATGCTCACCACCTGCGTCATATTTCCCGACTCTCTGCAACAAACAAAGTTGGAGTGACCCATTGTTAGAATCGTAGACTGTTTAAAAGAAGTGGATGTAGTTTCTGGGTCTGAAAAATGAGGCAGATACCGAATTGCTTTAAACCTGCATTCTTTCGAATAGTCAGCAGGGGTTTACTCCATTGATTCCCTAAAGAAGTCCCAGTGTATAGAAGTCTATGAGATAATGAGCCTACTTCTAACTTGATTTAGTACCTCAGTAAACATTTTCCTAATGAGTTTATGATCGCTTGTTTCAAGTCCTCTTCAATCTAGCATGATTCTCATCTAATAAATTATGGTCCCATTTAGAACAAAATGGACCATAAAGCAGGGACTACCTTGTGACTAACCAATCAGAAGTGGTCCTTGTGGAATGAATGTCACCTCTGGCTCCAAAAAACCAAGATGACGATGACTATGAAACCAAGATGCAGAGGGCCGTAAACTCAAGGCCTCAAAATGACGTCCACTTCTTATACATGGCGTATGGTTAGAACGGCCACAGTTATAAGAATAAGGTTAAGAAATACCGGACTTTGCCTTTAATTAGGGCAGTGAACCAGTGGAGGGGAGGAATATATAAAGGAGGTGTAGAGGACAGATTTATAGAGAGACATGTCCTTATTAAAGTCAACAGTCAGGTGCTACAGAGGTCACATACTCACTCATATGTCATGGTGTTGTGCTGTGCTGTTTCTCCTCCTTCACATCTCTCATTATCACATTGCTCTGAAATGCTTAGCCCTAGACTTTTTGCCCTAACTCACCAAATGCATTTTTGCTCCTTTGCCTCTTCCTCCCTTTCTGTCCCTCTTCGGTTTTTAAAATGGTGTTTGTCACACATCAACTAAAACACCTGTATATTTTTTTTTACTTTTTAGCACTTTGCAGTAGCAAAGGGAGCAGCGTCATCAACATGAGCAGAGGCAGGGGCGTCAGCAGTTTAACCACAGTCTTCTGACATGAGTGTGTTAATGGCAGAGAAGGTGAATCAGGGTGATTGAACCAAGAGAGGTGGGCTGTAGTATAATCGCGTGGAAGAGAGAAGCTTTTTGAAAAATATGTCTTTTTGACATACGGCTTTTGTTGTGATCACCCAGCGTCCTACTTCCTCTCCTTTGAAAACTGAAAGGCACTACTGTTAACCTCTGCTCTCATAACAATTAAACACCTCCCCAAACTCAGAATTCATAATTAAGCAAATCACTTGTCTGATTGAGTTATTAAAATGGGCTGTGTTGTTCCTATCCCCCAGAAGAGTCCAAAAAGCTGTTTGAATTAACTAGCTTGGGCCTCTGTAATAAAATAAACATATTCACTGCATCAGACTGCATAATGTGGAGTGAATTTCTGTGCCATGCTGCAATGTGTGAATCTCTCCTTTTTGAAGCTTTAAATGGTCAGTTTGTGTTGACAGCTGTTATATCAACTCTGATAATTGTTGAGGCCTATTATGTTAAACAACAAAAACAACTCACAAAATATAATGAATTTTTATAATGTATTAAGTAAAAAATAACTCTGGCACCGTGGTGACCTATTGTGTTACTTAAGATTATATTTTAAGGGAACAATACGATACAATCCAGTGCTTATTGCAGGGCTGTTGTAAATAAGGTGGCATTATAATTTACAGCTGTTCGTGTTATTGTGTCCGTTCCCTAAATGTACAAGTATAATACTTGTTTTTTTCTAATATCTCATCAGATAGTTATCATTACGTACTGTGTAGAAGGGCTGAAAAGACCATCCCACAGTGCTTAAGTGCAAAGATGCATAAAAGCACATTTTGTACAAGTGCTCATAAATTAAATCAACCATCCAACTTGAAACAATAGAACCTGATGGGTTTGAACGGCTGCATCGACACCAGGCTATTACCATTTCCCTCCTGCCCTAATTAATTGCACAGTGAAATGCTCCCCTCCGACTCTTGTCTAAAGCTTGACAGTTTGTTTGATGTGTGTGACTTTCCCTTGTTCTCTGTTGGATCCCATCCGTTGCTGTGCTCTGTGACTCCTGGGCAGGGTGCGAGTGCCATGCTCTCTCTCTCTCACACACACACACACACACACACACACACACACAAAAGAAAGAGCTTCTGTTTAAGCTGGGAACTCGTGCCTGGCCTCCCCTCTGCTGCTAATTGCCTAGTTTCCCATCTGGACTATCTGGCACTAGTAGTGCTCTTTCTCTTCTTTACCCTTTTCCTCGTTTTCTCTTCTTCACTCTTAGCTGTGTGCCTGTTTACTCTATAAAGTGAACTGCTATTAGATTATCAGCAATGCCACTTGAATGACTGACCATCTTCATAAGTCTTCACTTACCTATTCCTAAAGTAAGATATTTGACCTTGAGGCAATTGTAATCATGTAAAGCCCTACAATGTAACCCTTTGTAATGGTATGTTGTGTGGGTCATGTCCCAAACTGATTCTAAGCATCTGTCAAGGGCAGATCTGGGCATGTTTTAATGGGTCAGCATCAGCTAAAATAAAGCAGATCATATTCTCAACTTTAAGGGCTGGATTCTCCAGTTAGACTTTCATTCATGTGAAATCAATAGTTTAATAGTTGTGAACACGGATCACCAGTTTTCAGATCCAGTCTCTATCAATGTATGGAGGACTCACTTAAATTAGTTTTAACATGTTTAATTGAACTGACCCCTGTATTATGCTGTACGTTCCTTTTTTTAACCTTGAATTCTTTGTACTTAATAATCTTAATGTCACAGGAATTTGGAAGCCTGTTCATTTTCTTTAATTGGTTCTGAAGATTGTGTTTTACGCCTGCATATTGAAATGGTCAAGTGGTGTGTGAGTTGCATTTAAAAACTAATTAAACAGTGCTCATTGTTTGAAATGAAATTACATGTAATTGAAAATTAACAAGTTTTAACTTTTATGTAAAAGGGAATGTTGGATAAATGTATAAGTGCGCTACCCCTTAAAAGTAAAATTTGAAAGTTAACTTGTGTTACTCAGTCATGATTATTTTAATTATTATAAATCAATCACTTCTTTGCTATGAAAAGCTCTTTTTAAAATGCCCTCTTTACTTTTTAATTTCTTGCTGATCACAATAACCAGCCAGCTCTTAAAGGGGAATTTTTCCACAAAGCACCACCTGTATCTGTTTATGACAGGAAACAGGTTCCTCAATCCAGGTAAAGGTTGGTTTGAAACACTGGCATGCAGTACAACTGGCATTTGTCAAGTAGCCTCAGGATTAACCAGTTAACAGTGAACCTCAACGTTCCTGGAGCTAGTTCAGCTGGAGACAATTGCTGCATATCATTCCCATCTCTCACTCCCCTCATTTCCTGTCAACTCTCTACTGCTGCGGTCCAATGAAGGCACAAATGGCCAAAAAATAATCAGAAAATTGAAAAAAAGTAGCTCCAAATAGTCACTTCACTTGAAGCAGTCACTTCAGATCACAGCTATTTGTCCATACACTCTGCTATGTCATCACCTTACCTGTCGTCATCGTCACTGGGCTCTTCATCCATCACTACTGAGCTAAAAAGGTGGCAGGACAGTTTGTGCCTGCTTTTGGAAACGCCTCAGTCATCACGAGGAGGCAGGCCGTCTAAAAATGAGAGGCTGCAGCTCAAACCAGACCTCTGGTATCCAGATGAAACATTTTACATAATCTTTACTTTTTTAGTGTTGATTGTAGTGAAGAACTCCTCCATTTGTGGCGCTCCTTGATAGCAGGTCACTGAGAGTTCACTAGAAGTTGTTACACAGTGGTCATAATCTAGTCATAATCAGAGCTTTCATTACTCAGCAGATGATTTCTTTCTGCTGGCCAAATCCTCCTGCATGCTATAGTCCTGGACACCATTCAATGAGCCTTTCAGTTAGTGGCCATGATGATGTCTGACAGGCAGAAAATTAGACTATTAAAACCAATTAGGGAAAATAATACCCACAACAGTGAACTATATTATGTGTTATTGACAACATATTGCATTGAGGTTTTATTGATGCTCATTAAATCCCAAACATCTGTTCCAGATTTTATGGTTGTGATGGTCAAATGAAACATTAACTGTGGGTCTAGTCAAAGCCACAAAGTCTTCTGTTCTTTTACGAGGACACAGAACAGATCAGGCTGAATAAGATGAATATTCTGTGTTATCTGTGTTAAGCTTTTGATTTAGTGATGTGACGTCAGGAAGAGACATATCAATCACGAGCAACCACTCAATGAGACAAATGAACGTTTGGCTTCTTTCCTTGTCTCAGTGGAGCGTTTGGCAGGAAGAGCATGTTTTGTTGGGCTGTAAACATTTCTGATTTTGTATAAGTGTGAACTTGTTGACTTTTTCAACATGTACACCTTGTCTCTGGAAAAAAGACATAAATACCATTATATGGGAGAGCCAATATATTAAAAATTGTGAAGAATTAGGCATTAGGAAAATAATCTAATTGGGATTATTTAGACTAATACTGCAATTGTGATTCATTGTGCTTTTTTTCAAATTAAAATTTTTATGTATCTTTTGTATTATTCAATTTACCCAAGCAGTAAATCACTCTTTAGACTGAGCAACAGAACACTGGATACAGTCAACATATAAACTCCTCCTTCCTGGAAGCCAAACCTACGTGTTATGTTGAAATGGGATGAATTAATGCATGAATCCATCGGTTAGTGATCAATGTCAAATGGTTACCAGCCTACTTGACACACAGTAGTAGTCAGACTTTTGGCAATCATCCTGCACAGCCTTGTGATGCTTTTGTAAATGCTGGGACAGATTTGTAGTCTTGCCTTATGTTGTAACTTTGGTAGTAAGGCACCTTCTGCACAACACCCAACTCTGTCCAGCATCTTCTTGTCTAAACCCAAAATACGTCCAGACAGCTGATGTACTGTTCCTCTTTGACACTAAAGTCACGCCTTGCCAGCATCAAAGCTGGGGTGTGACATTCTAAGTTTAAGTTGTTTTCTTCTTGTCCTCTCAATTGCATATGTCAGGCGGAGCGTAGAGCAGCATGTGTTCACATGAAGCTCATGGGGCCAGTTGCTTCGAATCCTCTGGTTGGTTAGATTGTGTAGCCTTTTAAAAATTGTGCTCTGTTACCCCACTACAACCTGCTTCAGCATCAAGTCGCACATTTTGACCACTTTTCTTTATCTGTGATGCTTTTTTAGAGTAAGTAAAGAAAAGGGGAAAATGGCACCCCATGATTAATACCCAACTGATTGTCTTGATTCACTGCTAGTAATAGAATTAGTCTGACAGAGAATAAACTGGACAAAACTTTGAACAACAACACTGAGACAAAATTTCCCTAAGTATTTTGGCAGTCTAAATAAGATCAGGTTAGTAAGAAAGTAAGCCAGCAAGTTGGCAAGAAAATAACAACAGCAACATCAACAATAAAAGGTTGTAACAGACATTATTATTGTATTATGTAAGGTTTATAATGAAGATTATTTGGATATAGATCTGAGTGGAGTGGCGCCATGCATCCAAATACATAATCACATTATCTGCCATTGTAAACAGTTGTCAGATGAAGACTCAAGCGCAGATAAAGGCAGGAGACAGTATATGCACTCAGGAAAAACAGTGAATGCTGCAGCCAAAAATTCTAGCTTAACTAGACTGAAACCGTCATTGTATGCTATAAACAATTAACAGAAGTAGACTAAAACATATTGGTTTTTCAAAAGCCGTGCTCACACTACAGGAGTTTAGGCTGATCATGCCATTACTTGCGTCACTAATTACGTCAATACTTTCTGAATGGGACCACAATATCCAATGAGAGAGAGACAATTCTACAAGGAAACAACATAACAACAACATAGCAGCTAAAGGTACTGTAGTATTAGCTAGCATACTACTGTTGACAGATATTGAAATTGACAAAATCACCTCCAGTTCTCATTGAAGAACAGACAGCCTATGTTGACTGTTTCCCCAACCGTCTTTCCTTCCAGACTCATTTAGCTTTTTGCTTTTGTTTTTTTCCCCCACTGCAAAGCATCATAAAGTTGCACCATCACTCTCTGTTTTGTTTACATCTATTTCCCCATGAGATCATGTGAGATCACGCAAGATGACGCATCACTCCCTCTGGCGATGATCTTTATATCCTGTAGTGTGTGATTTGCCATTATTTTCAGATCTTGTAGTGTGTACATGTTTGAGAGCAGGGGGAAGCACGTCTGTGAAAGCTCTCTCTATGCGCATGATGCAACCTGATTTCAAAATCAGTTACGTTTTTAAAACTCTTGTAGTGTGCGAGCCAGGCAAACCTCATTTAAGGTTTTCTGTAACAGTTGAGCAGCTGCCTCCAGTTGTGATGGGTGTCCCTAAAATGGACTGTGAAAGTGAGTGACATATCGATTTTGTTGCATATTAAAATTTCAGAGAACACTGATGTTGACAACTGTCAAAATGCTTTAGGCTACGGAGGCACCTAGTCAATAAGATGCCAGGCTTACAACAGGAGGCCTTAAAATAGAATTTACTCAGATCTTGCAGCCAAACAACAAAATGACAGCTTAATAAAAGCCATAAGCTGACACGGCTAAAACAGTTTCTGGCAGCTTCCACTTAATAGACTGAATTATATGATGCATTTCCCTTAGTAAACAACCCAAAGCATACCACGCTTTGTCATGTATTTTCAGCCATTGAGGTAAATTGCAGATACTGTGCTTATATCACAGTTATTCAGAGGGCAAGTTCATGCAGTATCTGAATGATACATTTTCAATTTAAATATGCAAAGACTTGATTGATTGATTGATTGATTTGGAAGATGAATGGAAGATCAAAATTAGAAATGATTGAAGACAGCTATACCTCACATACAGTATAGTGTTCTTGTTTTCTGAAATGGATGAAACACTGTTTGATATTAATTTCCATTTACTTGTTTATTATCCTTAGTTACCAGAGTAATACTTTGAAGCGGATGGCACAAATCACCATGAAGATATAAAACTGTCATCCTAATTATCTGTATTTTTCCACTCCCACCATTCACAAGAGTTGAAGAGGGCTCTAAATATCGTCAATCAAAACAAAATTCATTCTTAACCTGCAACCAGAGCACTTCACTATGCATTATTGTGTTACAAAATGCTTTGTGTATAGAAAAGGTAAACAACATTTGTTTGTTTGTTTGTTTTAATTTTTCACCAGAGTAGGGAGGGTCAGAGGAGGGCACTGAACAAATGGAATGAAAGTTCAGAGACCCAGATGCTTGTTCAAATGGAGTTAAATGGGGTTGTGTGTAAAATCCACTCTACCCCTACAGTCATATTGGCTTCAACTGCTCTGACAGCTCATGTTTCCCATCAAGAGTAAATTGTATGCATTTGCCCTTTAATGCATTAAATGGACTGAGATAAAACAGTGAACTAGGGTCAAGCTTTGAGGGCACAAATGCATGGGAAATTCCATTTAGCAAAGAAAAAGTGCAGGGAGAGGTCTAACTGGAGGGGAGGGTGCAAAGATACCCACCCCATGGGTGAAGTGACAGAGTCCACCCACTCGGTGTTTTAGTTCCGTGACTAATAACATTTTGTGATTCGTGACTATTTGATTGGATTTATTCTAAAACACTGAATTGCTGTCTAAAAAATATAAAAGAATTCTTAAATGGTTGTTGCTGTAAAGAGGATTTGTCACCATATGAGTATAATAATGGGTACTGTCACAACACGTTTGTCTGTGTGCTGTGTGAGTGCATCAGTGAGATCTACATTATTTCTTTTCAGCGCTGATTCTTAGTGGGGCCACACAATTAATTAAAATGGTGATTCTGATTCATTGCAATCCAATTTTTACACAACACTGATTCTGTAGTATTTCCATTTGCAAGGAAATCATTTGACTAACCAAGTGCTCCTGATTTTCCCCAACAAATGACAACATTATATGACAAGCTGTGCCCAGGCAGAGAGGGCAGAAACAAATACATGAATTTGTAGGTTTATCAGACACCAAAACATTGCAGAAAGGTTTAGAATTCTATTAGTCAGGATTTCACAATTATTTTATCTTTCGTTACGACAACCGCAAGGTAAACGCGTATATATGTAAAGTATCACTTTCACATTACAAAATAATCTACCAGGAAAGTAAATGGAAGAAATAAACGTGTGCAACAATAATGTAAGGAGGAATTGACAACAAAGCTATAAATGTCCCTGTGTCGAATTGAACCATTCACATTGCAGTTACATAGTATGTATCTAAACCTTATTCTGCCAAAATTGCTCATACCCATAAACCACTCTGTTCTGTTGTGTTTAAGCAATGTTTTGTCACAGTTACTCTACAGAGTGACATAACACATTGATAGACCCAACTGTACTGTCACCACAAAATACAAGATGATAAAAACTCCCAGGAGATGTTTTCCACTGGGTGACAACAAAATCCATAAGGGAGAGCCTCATAGTGCACCAAATCAGATGAGCTCTCATAGGCACAAAGAGATTACAGAGACAATATTTTATTATTAAGAAATGGTTTCCCCAAGAATAGTGAGAGAAACTTACTTTTGACTGAGAAAGTCGTGATTTTCTCTGTATCCACAATTGTGCAACAGCAATTGGTCACAGATCTGCAATGTTTCTTAGACTGCATATAAAGATAACTTTAAAAAGTCAATTCCAGTTTAAGTGTATGCTAGAATATTTTCAATGCTTTACCTTGCCCTTCCACCAAGAAACTCAAGCTGCTATTTATGCTCCCTTTAAAGTCGCAAGTTCTGCAAGGTAAAATACCTTTTTTCTGATGACTTTGAAGTACGATACAATGGCTTCAGTGGCAATGTAAAGCAGTAAAAATATTCAAAATGTAGTGTACAGTTAGACTGATGGTTGAAAATGTTTGCCCCTGTCCACAGCAGCAAGTTGCTTAGTGTCCATGCCAGGACTCCTGTTGGCTTCTTCAAACTGGGGGTGTGCCGACCACCATCTACTGTTGGTAATAAAGGTTGTGTTATGTTGCTCCATTTAGTTTTAGGTGTATTCATTTGCGCCCAGAGGCATTTTGGTCTGTGTCCATCGATAATGCCCCTTGGAAATCAAAAATGAGCTGAGAGGTTCCAGACTAATTTCCCTTTTGTTAATTGGCCTGGTGATGCAAAGCAAGTAGTGGATAAAAAAATCTGCATATTTAATATGGTTGGAGACATGTTTGAGAAGTGTTTATAAGCTTCTCTGGCATGTCAGGTCACACCTACTGTGTTAATCTATACAACTCCTCACTCTGAGTGTACATGTTGTTGTATGTTATTACTATTATTATTATTATAATTATATAATACATCTCCTCATTCTGAGTGTACATGTTGTTATATATTATTGTTGGTAGTAGTAGTAGTAGTATTAGTATTATATAATACATCTCCTCACTCTGAAGGTACACGTTGTTATATATTATTATTATTAGTAGTGGTATTATTTGTATCATTATTATTATTAGTATAATATGGTACAGCTCCTCACTCTGAGTGTACATGTTATGTGTTATTGTTGGTAGTAGTAGTGGTAGTATTATTAGTATTATATAATACATCTTCTCACTCTGAGTATACATGTTGTTATATATTATTGTTGGTAGTAGTGGTAGTAGTATTATTGGTATTATATAGTACAGCGCCTTCCTATGATTGTGCATGTTGTTATATATTTTTATTAGTAGTGGTATTATTGTTGTTATTATTATTATAAGACTCTGGCCCAGCCGGTAGCGCAGTGGATAATTGCGCATGCCATCGGCCTGGGGAACCCGGGTTCGACTCCCTCCCAGTCCCGGCTACCAAAAATGGGCGAGGGTTGCGTCAGGAAGGGCATCCGGTGTAAAAAACTAATACCAAAATCTACAGGCGGATCATCCGCTGTGGCGACCCCGGAAGGGAGCAGCCAGAAAAAGGACAACAACATTATTATAAGACTCTGGACTCACCTGGTGCAGTAATTTACCTCTGTGTAATAATTTGTAATAATATTTCTAATACATCTTTTTTTTTTTTATTCATACTTTTATATATTTATATTTTACCTTGTGTTTTAAGTTTATTCTTATTCTTTTGGAGCTGTGTGTAACAAAAAGCAATTTCCCCCTGGGGATTATTAAAGTGATTCTGATTCTGATTAAGATGGTGGGAAAGGCTGCTAAATATAGAGTCAGCACAGTTGGCTGTCAGTTTTCCAAATTAAAATAAAGCAGAAGCAGTGTACTCTGTACACTTTGCAAGCTGTTGCATTTTCAGTGCAACTTTACACAACAACTCCGTGACGGCGGCTGTAGACCTTTTATCACGGGACTATGTGCAAAGTTATACATTTCTGCTTTCATATTGGTGTCTAAATTGATTAGCAAGTCATTGTGTGTTTAATGGTTTCAATAGATTGGGATTGGGACTGATTCCCTGTGAGTGTCCCTGGCCGATAAAGCCCTTAGGGCCGCTTGTTGCCAGCAACCAGCAAATAGTCCGCACATGCTAGAACTGCGCCAGAGCCAAGTCTTCAAGCACTGCCAGCTCTGCTGAGTGCTGCGTTGCCTGCTGTTATACAGTGCAGAATGACACCCACCAGATTGAGCATTAAAATGCAGTATTCACCAATCAGGATGGTGCAACTGCTATACAAATCAGCACTCCTGATTGGGTGACTGACTAAATTTGATATTATACGGTTCTGTGATGTTAAGTAATATCACATGCTTTTCTTTCATGTTTCCCTGCAGTAAAAGCTTGATGGCGGTTTGCAACAGCATGTAAATCAGCTGAATTTATTTATTTAGGTATTTTTAAACCCATTTGGATGTAAATGGGTGACTCTAAACTAGATTTTATGGTGCATCATATTTACACCTATATGCTGCCTGTGTTAAGGGCTGTGTGTGTGTGTCTCACAGAAGGTCCATGTTCGTGATATCTCAAAGGAAATGTTTTTCATGATTTCTTCAGCTTGACAGCTCTGGGGTTAATGGCTTTCAAGGCCACATATGATGATTTGTTTGTTTGTTTTTAGGGGTTAATAACTGTTCAAGGCTACAAGATTCTCTATTGGCTTCAAAACATTTTAAATATGTTGTCAGCACAAAAAACACTTCCCAAACTTGCCCTGGTGTCAGGCCTTTGTTGAAAGTGATAGTGAGGTATGAGAAGCTGTGGATTCATGCAGAATTTATGGTGCTTACTCTTTCACTTCCTATTCTCTTTTGCACTTCAGAACAAGATGCAGGCATGTTGACAATCTTTGCCGTCCAGCATAAGGCTAGGCGCAGCGTCTACTAAATATTAATGAGATATGAAATATTGACTGTCACTATAGTTGAAGATGAAGTTTGAGGAGGAGTGCAGGATAGGAACCAGATATCAGGGTCATTTGTTGTTACAGTGACGGGAAACAGGAGTGTGAGTGCATTCAAGAGTCTTTTGTTAGAGTTGTACAAATCAAACAGGATTGGCCAAAAATGTAGACAACTATGGTCCTCACGACAGAAAAGCTCTCATATTAGTGAAAAGTTGAGTAGGTAAGTAGGGGTATTATCCCACTTGTAGCCAGTGTTGACCAGTTAAATTGATATGGTAACATTTTTGTACATCCTGGATGGTAATGTCACTACTTTTGAATCGTAATAGCGCTCAGAGTGAGACAAATGAATGAGGTTAATGAGAGGAAAGGACTTCTGAAATGTTGACCACAGAGGCAACAAGCTGGTGAAACCTAAGTGTGATGGACAGCGATGGATAGAAATAGAGGATGGAGATGATGGGTATTAGTCTACTGTAAATGCTGCAAAGTTTATACAGCCCAGTGTGTCTCTCAACACATTTCACAACCAATGGGGTAATCATATGGAGTTTCAGAGCTTTTGTTCAGAGAAAGTAAGAGTATGATTGTGTACCTTTTGTCAGTGCCAAATGAAGTGTCTTGAAGTGTGTGTATTCAAGTTGAGAGAATAAAATCTCTTAAGCAGAATTTCTTCTTGTTTAGTATTGAATCAAATTTAAATGTTTGGATTTTAAAGTTTTTTTTTCTACCTAAGGCCCATCCAAAGATAACCTTCCCCAAAGTTGTTAATGAACTGAAAATCAGAGAGGAAAGATTATAATACAATATTTAAAATGCTGTTAAGCTGATCATTTATTTATTCAACCCGTGCTGTTGCTGTTCACTACCAGGTTTCCTGATGACTATTTATGTAAATGTGTCTTTTCTCTTTTGCTTATTAACTATTTCAGAAGAATGACTTTGAAATCCCGTTGGGCTGCCAGACAGCACACCAGACAAATCAGAGTTATAGATAGAGGTTACTATATTTAATGTAATGGATTTAATTGTTTAGCACTTTTGCCAATAAATATGTCTAGAATAACAAGTACATCTGGAACATGTTACATGCTGCATGCATCAAATATCATTCAAATAAATGATATAGTCTAACAAACCCTGGCAGGATCTGTCTGTAAGTACACAGTACCATCTATTGTGCTGAACTCTTGGGCTGCCAAAGCTATGCCTGTGTCCAAAGTATGCATCAAGTCTCATTGTTGCCAAACAAGAAGCAACAACAATTAAGTGTCGTGCCATAAACAATTGCTCCCCATAAAATTAACTTGTAGCCCAGTTGAATACACTTCTGTCTCCAGACAGCAGATTGATTATGCAAACAGCCAGTTATTAATTCTCAAATATGTCTCAGCCCTACAATTAAAACAACTTCCACAGTCTGTCAAAGACAGCACAGAGCAAGGCTGGACCCCTTCCAGTACCAGTCAGCAGATGTCAAGAGAGGGAAGCACTGCTATTATCAAAGTAAACACTCTTTGCGTGAGAAGCCAGAGAGAGAGAGGGAGGGAGAGTTAGAGAGGGAGAGAGAGTGAGAAAGACAGAGCACGAGTGAGACCTTGACACCTCGTGCATGATCTATGAAAAGTAAGTCAGCATTGCCTGAGGGGCCATACTAACTTGGTTACCCATGGTCTCTGTGTATGTCATTATTTTATATAAGCTGTGCACCCTGTCAATATCTGCCAGAGCACAGAAGGGATTGAATAAATATGATTTTACCACTAGTATCAGCTCCACAGCAGCAGATTAGCAGATAGAGATGCGCTGAAGCTGTTGAACTATTTGTGTTTTCCAGTGACTGAGAATTGAGCAGTGGTTGAAAATTAGCAGCATTAAAGTCTTAATATTACACTAATGAGATGGATGCATCTGCCCTTCAGGGGACATGTGACTCATAGCTAGGCCTGGGCAATCAGATAGAGCTGAAAGAAAATTTTCAGTGTTGCGTCTATACCATATTTCAGTCTCTTTAAACTCTTGGTTGATAGAATATTGTTGCTGTAACCATTTTAGCCTTTAGATAATATGTCAGAGGTTTAAGTTGGACTTGTGTGTTTCCAGACCTTGTAGAGAGGTTAGTCCTTTCTGCATATTCTAGGTCTTCCCCGAGTTCCCAGATTTGTTATGTCTGTACGTCCTAGATTTGGGCTGTATTCGCAAAACATTTTATGACTAAGAGTAGCTCCCACCTGGAAGATTTAGGAGAAATAACTGCTGTGTTGGATCTAACATTAGTAATGAGGGTTTTCTTCAGAAAAGTCGTAAGGCCCAGTGGGCCCAAGGGTCTTTTCACAGAGGCTGGTGGCCAAGTGTCTTTTTTTGATAGATGGCTGGCACAGGCCAGCAAGAGACTAATGGTAGGATTATGGTAGGGGCCTGTAGTTTCTGTGATAGTCTTGCATAGAATCATTGTATTGAGAATTTAACAAAGCTATAATACAGATTCCACAGGGCTTTACATTAAGTCAATGCTTAAAGCTAACTAGAGATTTTAAAATATGACTGACTACGTGATGTGTTGTTATAAGTCATCCATCCATCCATCCAATTAAATCTGAAACCTTGCTAACCATCGCATCAACATGCAGCCATCTATTTAGCATACATTTAAAAAACATCAACAACTATACTAAAGTCTAATAAAGAATCGGACAATTTACAGCCTTGGAATACTGGGCACATTTCAACATCAACAAAATAAATTCAACAAAAACTTGTCTTCAAGTGCTGAATGGCTACTGAATTTTACATTAATAGTATATGTAGTTTAACAAACATCTGAAAGATACTCTTAAAAAAAATCGGTGAGGCTTTAGACCTTGTGGGCAGTCACTTTACACCCAAATGACCACTGGACCAACAATACACCGATGGAAATCCTGGAAATTACTTTCTTTTCTCTAAGTCACAAAAGTTAAGTAAATATGCTTCATGGCTGTCGCTGCTGGATGAAGTGCTCACCCTAATATCTGCACCAACAATCAGTGAAGATGTCAGTCACTAAGAATAAACATCAGCATCCATTAACACCTAGTGGGTTGATGAAAGCTACAGTGTGATGCACTTGACATTATTGGTAAGGGTCCAGGCTGAACCCATGAGTCCTGTAGCCTGCAGTGTCTGAGGCTGCTGTTTGAAAGGCATCATGTCCAGCTGGATGCCACTTGGTAGGGGGCGGTGTCTGTAAGGTGTGGCGCCTTGTGCACATATCGCTCCTCACACATCCATTCTGTTCTTCCACATATTAGCAGACAAAACAATAGCATGATGTTTAAATTAGGCTCATTTTATTGCGTAAACATATAGTCGTTGTAACTGTCAATATTTCATCTGTATTTGTACTTCCTGGCAATTTTAATTATTATTTCACCAACGCAGACTGGTCCTATCATGCAATCCATGACTGTAGAGCAAGCTCATTCATGCAGGAATACATAAAGCAACAGGTTCAACTTTGCCCTTTCATTTTCATTAAGTATACATGTGAGTATGAAGTATACTATGCTGGCACATTAAGCTAGTTGAAGGCAAGGTGCTTATTTTTAATTTATAATGAATTGAGAGATCTGCCTGACTGGGAATCTCAACGAATACCAGATGTGTAAAGATGTGTTTTTGTCAGGTTTTGGCAAACAAAATCAAGGAGTAGAACATCTCACACCAATAGACTCTCATCTGCCTCTGCAGTTTTTAAATGATGATTTCATTTATTTAGGGAAAAAAGCTATCCAAACCAACCTGGCCCGATGTGAAAAAGTAATTGCCCCCTCCTTGTTAAATCATGAATTAACTGTGATTAACCACATTTTTGAAAGCTGAGTTCAATTTCACTTGCCACACCCAGGCCTGATTACTGCCAGAGCTGTAGAATCAAGAAATCACTTAAATAGACAATATGAAGTAGGCTGAAAGATCTCAAAATGCAACACATCATGCCCCAATCTAAAACAATTCAAGAACAGACAAGAAACAAAGTCATTGACATCTATCAGTCTGGAAAGGGTTACAAAGCCATTTCTAAGGCTTTGGGACTCCAGCGAACAACAGTGAGAGCCATTATCCACGAATGGAGAAAACATGGTGCAGTGGTGAACCTTCCCAGGACTACTGTCCTACCAAAATTACTCCAAGAGTGCATCAACGTCTCTTGCAGGAGGTCACAAAAGAACCCCAAACAACATCTAAAGCACTGCAGGCCTCACTTGCCTCAGGTAAGGTCAGTGTCCATGATTCAACAATAAGAAAGAGACTGGGCAAAAATGGCCTCCATGGCAGAGTTCCAAGGAGAAAACCACTGCTGGCCAAAAGGAACATAAAGGCACTCACACTTGCTAAAAAACATCTTGATGATCCCCCACACTTTTGGGAAAATATTCTGTGGACTGACAAGACAAAAGTGGAACTTGTTGGAAGGTGTGGACAACTCAGGACCTGGACAACTTGCCGTAATTGATGGAACCATGAATTCTGCTCTCTACCAGAAAATCCTGAAGGAGAATGTCCGGCCATCAGTTCGTGACCTTAAGCACAAGCGCACTTGGGTTATGCAGCAGGACAATGATCCGAAGCACACCAGCAAGTCCACCTCTGAATAGCTCAAAAAAAAACAAAATGAAGGTTTTGGAGTGACCTAGTCCAAGTCCGGACTTAAATCCAATTGAGATGCTGTGGCATGACCTTAAACAGACCGTTCATGCTCGAAAACCCTCCAATGTGGCTGAATTAAGACAATTCTGCAAAGAAGAGTGGGCCAAAATTCCCCCACAGTGATGTGAAAGACTCATCGCCAGTTATTGCAAACGCTTGATTGCAGTTGTTGCCGCCAAGGGTGGCACAACCAGTTATTAGGTTTAGGGGCAATTACTTTTTCACATAGGGCCAGGTTGGTTTGGATAGCTTTTTTCCCTTAATAAATGAAATCATCATTTAAAAACTGCTTTTTGTGTTTACTCAGGTCATCTTTGTGTGATATTAAAATTGGTTTGATGATCTGAAACATGTAAGTGTGACAAAAAAGCAAAAACAGAAGAAATCTGTAAGGGGGCAACTACTTTTTCACACCACTGTATATGTTCTGAACCCTCTATGAACCAGTGATTAGGACAGAAGGGTCCTGTCCGAGCGACCCCGTGGTCTCTCTTTCACCCGTGGACCACTGAGGCCCAGGCCAGACTGATCAGGGAGAGGAATGAGGGAAGTCTGTATCAACATTCTTTCATTTCTGCTATAAGTTTAAATGTGGTTAAAGGAACTGTCCAAAGTGCCCACAGATCAGTTAATGCTAATTAACGTGTTCCTTTGTCCAACGGTGTAACCCACATGTTCATGAATGTCCAAGGATGACCAACTAACAAATTACAACTTTTAAGAATGCTGCTTCGAATCCTGTGATAACACTGTAATTCACCAATGGGTGAAAAGACTCAGGAATTTTTATTTTTATTAATAAAAAGGTGTATTAACTGCCACTTTGCTGCCTGGATATTTCTTCATAACAAGGTCTAAGAGGATCAATGCCACTGAGAACTTACACATTTAGAACTGAGACTGTTTAATGTTTAATGGTTAATGCTTAATGCTTAATTCCTAAGGTTAAAGACCTGAAGCCATCTGTGCTAATAAAATAATAAGTTGAATTTCCCGTCCAACGACGGGTGGTGCCCCCTATCGATACGAGAGCTTTTAATTAATTAATTAAATGGTAGTCAACCTGCTACATTTATTGGTGCCACCAGTGAGAGGCCTAATATCTCCTACATATTTTGGTGCCCGCGTGCGAGGTATATATACCGCTACATTATATTGGTGTCCCGTTGTGATACCCACCTATATATTGCTACATAGGACATGCTTTCGATGTCACACCTATCAGACCCAAGCTGAGTCTGTTGAAGCATTTCTCTACTTCTTTATCTTTTATGCCTCATTATCTTTCATCAGCAGTTGTTTCCTTCCTCTGTATACTCAGCCTTTGACTGCTTATAGCGGAGTGGTGTCTGCATTAGTGCAAAGACCACTTGAGTGTTTTAACATGAATAACTTTTTAAAAAAGCATTAGAATTGATTATTCTTATTCAGCAGCTGTGTAATGAAGTGAGTTTGTTTGCTGTTGTTCACCTTGTGCTTCTATCACCCATTTTCCCTCTTTTTTTAATCTAGTGCAGTTAATTTACTAAACAAGTTGTGCAGGAAAACAGCTAATAGTTGTTCAATTAGATTCACTACATTTTAAGTTTTGCTTGACAAGCTAAAACTTTGTCAACAACAAACATACAACAACAAACACACTTGATCAATTATTGTATTGACTTTTTTATACCAAACCAAGTCAAGGCAAATCCGTCAAACAATGCTGCCTAATTTTATACTCACTGATTATTGTTTGGATATTGCTTTGCAAATGCTTTGAGATTTGAAAGAGCAGTGGTTGCCCTTAATGTGCACCAGTCCCATGTGATGGTGCACTGTATATATCACTGTGTTCGTGTGGGGTAGAGCTCGGGGTGGTATCGATTTTTAGTTTTACTGCTGCTTAACAATCCAGATCTTTACTGGTGCTTATAACAGATCCTTTGAAAATGAAACAAAGTCAAAACAGTATTAACATTGCTCATAAATTGATCCGTCTCCGTCTGATGCACCTTTGCTTGATGTTTCCAAAGATTGCTTTTGTTTCTGCCGTTGCGTGTAAAATGCATTGTTTGCATGGAGTCTCGTGAGGTGTAACCAGACTTTTGCATGTTAAGCTCTCTCTTCCATTATCACTAAGAGCAGGGTGTGTGTGTGTGTGTGTGTGTGTGTGTGTGTGTGTGTGTGTGTGTGTGTGTGTGTGTGTGTGTGTGTGTGTGTGTGTGTGTGTGTGTGTGTGTGTGTGTGTGTGTGTGTGTGTGTGTGTGTGTGTGTGTGTGTCTGTGTGTGTGTGTGTGTCTGTGTCTGTGTCTGTGTCTGTGTCTGTGTGTGTCTGTGTGTCTGTGTGTGTCTGTGTCTGACACACAGAGAGAGCTGGCCTCCGCCCATCGCACGTACAGCAGGCTCCAAGAGAGGTCTTCTGGACTGGGAATAGCAAAAATGCATCGTAGATGAATGTCTTAATCCATCCATTATCTATACCGCTTATCCCTCGGGGGAGACTGGTCGCCAATCAATCACAGGGCCAACATACAGAGAACCATTTACATTCACATTTACATTTATATTCACACCATTTGCAATTTAGAGTTACCAATGAACCTAACCTGCATGTCTTTGGACTGTGGGAGGAAGAAAACCCACGCAAACACCAGGAGAACATGCAAACTCCACACAGAAAGACCCCATGGTCAAACCTGGATTCGAACCTGGAGACCTCTTGCTGTGAGGCAACAGTGCTGCCCCAAATGTCTTAATCTTATTGCAAATTAGAAATGGAGTAGGTGAGATAAAAGGTGCAAGATAAGTTTTATGAATAGGAAAACTATTTTCTTAATTTCTTTAAACGTTCTTGAATCTGAATTGTCTCCGCCCTCTATTCCCATCAATTACTACACAATCACTGGAGAGAGACAACTGACTAACACAGTTACGACTCTCCCAGACTTAGTCATTGGATAAAAAAAAGAATGAGGATTTCTGTTTCTCCTTTTGTTAATTAGCTGAAAGCAAAACACAACACGTCTCTACTGTCAACTTTTAAAGTAGTGAAACTCCTGCAGGGCACGAGTAGGAGTTTTATGATGTCGTTCTCCCTAGAATGGGACAGACAGACAGACAGACAGACAGACACACTCTCACACACACACACACACACACACACACACACAGAAACTGCAGAGGGTTTTACCTTGTAAGGCCTTTGGTCATTTTCAGAAGTGTATGATTATAGATTATTGATAGAAACGTTGAACAATGGTGTACGTTCTCCTTCAATGTCTTGTTTTTGTTGTGTTTTATGTCCCTGTAAAGCACTTTGAATTGCCTTGTGTCCGAAAGGTGCTATACAAGTAAATGTGCCTTGCCTTGTGTTTGTGTGGGTATTTTTTGGCTAATACATTGGTGCTTTGAGCAAAGTGTGTGACAGTTCCAGACACACACTGCATATCATTTCACAGTTTTTCTTCCTCGTCATTTCCCCGTCCATTACAATGCCTATAAGAGTTGCCACTGCAGTGACAATAATTATGTGCTTCCCACGCCTGTGAACACTGTTGTTCGATGGGACACCAGCCATAGTCAGAGCCTGCTGCTGGAGACTGAATCTTAGTTTCTGCAGTGTTTGGCATGTGCATTTTCCTCCGTGCCACCCAGGGCCTCCCATGTCCTGTACATCTTGCGCAAAATTGAACTCCTGGGGCTCCTGTTTGTGCCGAGTCTAACTTAGTAAACTTTGACAAGCTAATTTGGGCCGTTGAGCAATAGCAAATCTATCTAGACAGTGCTGACCTTTTGAGGGAATGGAGAGCTTGAGAATCCAAAATGGAAGATGCTTGTAGCTCATTAGCTGCGTCATACCACCCTCTTTTATATGACATGGATCTGCTGCAGTGTAAACAGCTCCATGAGAAAAAGCATGGTTTTCAAGTAGATGGTATGAATACATCCACTGAATAAAGTGTGTTAACTTACTATCCTCTTTTGACACTGATTGGTAGAGAGGGATTGTCTGCCTCTGGTGAATTAATCGTAAAAATGAAATACAAGCATGTATGAACACTGTTTGCCATATTTATAATTGAGGTGTGTGTATGACCAACAAAACTAACATTTGAACAGTGATGCATTTTTATCTATAAATTTCATGTGGAACAGAGGGGTAAGACTTAAAACACGAGTTGTTCCCGTGCAGGTGAAAATCACTTTTACAGCCACATTCTTTTGGGGTTGGCACCTTAAGACCTCCTGCTCTCAGCCCTCTCCTTCTCAGTCACACCCAGCACACCCTCTGATCAAGGCAAGGACCCTTACTATCCCGACAGGTGGTTCTGTGACACGAATGTAAGATAAACATCCTCCACACAGGGGATATAAGGCAGAAAAACACCCTCAAAACCATGTTCTATTCATCAGATGAACTTGTTAACTCCAATTCTATTATTGTACCATATTGACCTCTTTCCTCTTTGTGAGTTCCACAGCTAGAGTGCATGTATCACTTGCAGCATGTAGACATGTTCTTGCTTGTATATGTGTTCATATCAAGGTCAATGGCCTGTAGCCCTTTGGGGGAACTGAACCTCTGATGCTGAAAGCAACAAATGAATAATTGATGCCTTTTGGACAGACCTTCTCAATGGACCACAGACTGCTGTTTGATGTTATATCCCCTGCCTCACTGTCACTATTTTCATTCTGAAGAGGAGACCAACTCCTGGTTCTTGTGGCCTAGAAGCCCAAATTAGCACTTTATTAAAAGCTGTGGTTTGCAATATTGTACAGTTTAGTATAGAAACCATCATCAGATTTTCCCAGTTTGTCCTCGGTCCTAGTGTGGTGGGTGACAGCCCTCACAAAGACGGTCTAATTCTCTATTTTTGGGGAGTGTGTAGATAATGGTGTCACCTCTTCTCAAAACCCCTTAACCTTTTAACTACTTTTAAATTTAGGCAGTGTAGGTATAAAAAGAAGCACGTTTGTGCATGGCCAGAAATCGAGACTCAACTATAGTCCAAGAGAAATGTTTTTTTTTTTTTTATCCAGCCTTTTTTTTTTAGTTTCATAAATTGGAGTGATAGACCGGTGACAGCTCAGCAAATGTTGCATTTGTCCAGTCAGGTGTAGAAAGGGTTCATGTTGATGCAAGAGAGCAAGAAAAGCTTTGTCAAGTATTTGTTGTTCAGGATTTTTAACATTACATTGATCTAAAAAAAAAACAAACAAAAAAAACAAAACCCAAGGCTTGGCCTCACCACTGTGAAAGAAGACAAATTGTGAGTTATCATTTCTTTTCTTTTTTTTCATTTTTCATTTCATTTCTAAGTTTGACACTGTTGGCCTAGGCCCCATCAGGCAACTGGCCACCCGCAACAACCATAATTCTTTGGGGAATGTAAACAGGAAGTATAATAAGTAGTAAAGCAGTATCTCTGCCTCATGCCTCTCCTTCTGAACTCCCACGGTTTGAAAATCTGTCATTTAAACTAACTGGGGATGCCAAAGTTTGAGGAGTTAAAACTGTAGAAACTTATTTTTTCTTAAAATATTATATGGCAGTGGGTGTTACATGACATAATCCCAATAATTCAGAGCTGATGAAAGGGCATACTGAATAGATGGATAAATTATTACCCATCAGTCAAAACCACACTCTGTACTACATTTGGTCTTGTCATGACATTCATTACAATTTTTTAAACTAATGCATTCATATTGCATGTGTTTTCATGAAGTCAGTATGGGTCTGACAACAAGTCCAAGTTCTCCGGGTTTGTCATCCTGCAAAGGAGAGACATGAACATATCTAGTACACCCACCTCTCTTCTCATCAAAGCCATCAGCATCAAACTGTCATGATTCATTCCAGCTTTTTTTGTTTTTTGTCCAGCTTATTTTTTTGTTTGTTGTTTTAATTTTGACGGCTTTCCGCAGTTGGAAACAAATAAGGGTGGTGGGAATCAGAGGCAGACAGACTTGAGGTGAGGGAGTGGGCGACAGATGGGAAGCATAGACTCTGAGACTCTGGTCTCAGCTAAATGAGCAGTTGGTAGAATTATTGGTCAAATCAATCCAGAGACGCCAGGGCTGTCTTCCTGCAGGGCAGGAGTAGGAGTTTTATGATGTCGTTCTCCCTAGAATGGGACAGACAAACAGACACACACACACACACACACACACAGAAACTGCAGAGGGTTTTACCTTGTAAGGCCTTTGGTCATTTTCAGAAGTGTATGATTATAGATTATAGAAACATTGAACAGTGGTGTACGTTCTCCTTCAATCTTCCTAATTTTCAGTATAAAGAATTTTCTCAGATTTAGTGTAAAAGTTCTTGTTCTCTGTAAGTGAAGTTTTGGCTCCAAAGCTGTTGTATTGTAATTTTTTTTGTGCATTAAGAGTTTTAGCCCTGGTCACTGAACTTTTGTCAAAGTTACAAAGATCAGAAACTATGAACATTGTAATTCAAAACAGTGCTGCTATAAAGGAGACCTTTATAGACAAACTGAAATTGTGCAAAAGATGTGCTGAGTCATCTTTATGGTAATTTTGGAGCTGTAATTCGCGGTTGTAGTGTTGTATTTGATTATCTTACATTGTGAGGACAGGGTTAGAAAATCAAATGCATATAGATAAATAGATAGGCCCTGAACTGGTCGCCATTCAACCGCAGGATTGACTGTATAAATAAATGTATACTATAAATAAATAGGAAAGCAGCCTTCGGTATAATGCAGTCTTATACAACACTACACAAGGTACAGCCTCAGAAATGACCATAGAACTGAGTCAGCACACAAATCTGTCAATAAAAACTGAACATTTTAAGATGGCATGAGCTGCAGGGCTACTGGGACACAGACCATTGGGCAGGGGTTTCTGTTTGTCTGGTTACTCAGTATAAATGTGTGTTTTTCTTACAAAGATGTAAAGATGAATATGGACACATCAAGCTAAAACATGACTCCTGTGTTGTGTTTATTGTGCTCTATTGCACTCACTGAAGCTCCTGAAATCGAAAACTAGAAATGGATTTTACATTAAAATAGGTAGAAAAATGTGACCTTGAAATATGGCAAGATGTCTATTTGATAGTAATGTAATAATATACTGTATTTATTCAGCACCTAACAAGGTCACAATGTGCTCCACAGAAAAGAAAATACAGATAAAAACAAAAGTAAAAACAACATTCACATTGTAAAGCACTTGGGGATAAAATGAAATAAAAACCAAACCAGGCAAGAGTGAAATGATAAAACCCAGCATTAAAAATTCATAAATGCTTTCATATAAAGGAAAGTTCGAAGAAGGGATTTAAAAGACGCTAATGATGTAGCCTGTCTGATCTCAATAAGCGGAGTGTTTCACAGTCGAAAATGGAGCTAGGAATAGCCAGCAGATCCGATACCGCCGATCTGAGCGAGTGCCCAGGCTCACAGGGAGTTTAGAAATCCTCAGGCTTTTTATCAGTCGGGTCATATTATTGGTGCAGTAGAAAATAAAAAGGAAAAGTGGGCAGTTTATTTATTATGAAGAATTTAGGGGAAAAGTTTATAGAAAGTTTAATGTTCATCTTATATTATATGATATAGTTTCATATTTTTAATGTTTATATTGTGCATATTGTTATAATGCTATAATCCATTTTTACATTCTAATTCTGGTTTTCATTATCGGTTAGGCTGGTGATTATTTTCTCAATTCCCACACAGTTACAGTATACAGTTGTTTGTGTTATGGCTTTAGTTTTTACTGCCAATACTTAAAGGATTAATTTGTCAGTCAGATAAATTGATGGCCATGACCATGACCCAACTCTATTGATTAAGACCCTTTGAGTGAAATGTGCTGAGACAAGAGGTTTGGACCACATTTCAATAACACTTGTTCTATTCAACTGTTTTCCTGCCTGTCAGCTCTTTGGAGGAAGCAGAGGGATCCTGGGAATCTTGCTGATGCTGGAGAGCCTCAATAATTCAGGCTAATTTGATTAGTAGTCTCCAGGAAGAAACTTTATGAATTAAAAAAGTTATGGCCCGATTATCACATAAATTGCCTTTTAAATGGATTTTATTTTCTCTGCAGTGTGTATGCTTGCATTATTTGTGATGGTGAATGAGGGAGAGAGTGAGATCCATCCAAGATAACTTGCTCACCATTACTTACATCAACAGCACTGATAATGCTAGTGTGGTTCTTTATTGCCGTCATCAGTTTTATTGGTGTTGTTAATACTATGGTTTGTTCCTCTGGCACTCTAATGCAGAAGAGATGAGTTGATCAATCACAGCAAGATTGGCTCCTGGAGGAGAAATAACCTGCATGATGCAGGGAGAGAGACGGGCAGAGCATGCGTCAGAAAGAGATAAAAAAGCAGGAAGAAGGAAAAGGAAAATGATATGAAAGCATGAACAAAACAATTGAACAAACAAATGGGCAAAAATGAATTATTAGTCAAGAGAGAGGAGCTGAGTGAGAGGGAAGAAAGAGAAGTGGTTGCCCAGGACTGTGTGTCTTCTGTGGGCATAAAACTGACTAGTAAATTTAGGGAAAAAAACAACAAATGTGCACAGATGGGAAAAAGAAGCGAAAGAGTGAGTTTTTGTGAGGAGTAGCAAGATGAGAAGAATAGAAAGACTGCGACGGCAATTACGGAATGTTTTGCTGTTCTTATAGTGCTACAGACCAAAGGATACCAGCGTTGCCAAGAGCAGAGATTCTACTAATACACACTCCACTATTCTTCATGCTGTACCTCTGCCATTTCGCTGAGGGAAACCAGGGTGGAGGACAAGATGAATTGGACTCCGTTGTGTTTGATGTGTTTGACTGCAGCCCTTCATCACTGTACTTCTAGCCAGGCACTGCGCTAACTAGCGTAAGCAAACATGGTCAACCCCATCTTTGGATTGGCTCCCAGGGACATCTGGCACTGAGTTATTGGTTCAGCAGCACTTTGTGTTCAAAAGAAGACTGATGCTGTTTAAATGCAAACGTAGTCACACAAATATGCATAAGTCATCAGTACCAATTGACTAAACTACACAACTAAACATAGAGGGCATTTGTTTGAATCTTGCGTGTGAGGAAAAAGTGGGATTTGTAAAGAGAAGTGAAATGAGCTCCATCAGGGAAACAAGGCCACGAATTTCAGGCAAAAACCTTGAAGTCTTTGAGGTGACGTGTGGTGTTACGTAGTATCTGTGAATGAGTGAAAGTTTAGAAGCCAAACCTTTTATGTTAAACTCATTATCGTCACTCACTCAGTCATTTCAGCATAAGGAGGCATGGTTTTAGGGTGACAGTATGGGTTTATTATTACATTATACTTGCATTGTTTCATTGGAACTGCCCTCAGTACTTTGCACAATATTTCTTAAAGTTTCCTCGCATATAAAGCACATTTTTCTCTCCTTGAATCTCTTATTTGGGAGTGGAGATTTAAATAATCTCAGCATTTGTAGGTGGTTTTAAAGTTTCGAACTGAAAAGGACATTTTTAAGGTAGAAATTAGATAAACTCATAGAGAGCAATCTTTACTAACTGATGATTTTTTTTCTGAAATGAATACAGAAAAAAAATGTTATCACAAAACAATACTGCCAATCACAGTGTTTTTCTGTCCTATGTTCATGTCTCGCTACACACAAACTGGTAATGGCACTGTTGAGGTAGATGCAGTAAAGGATGCGGTATGTTCAAGCTACAACTGCCTAGCAAGCTTTGGGCCCTTTGTTAACAAGCTACAAGCTACTGGTACTAAAAGAGTTAGCAGTTGATTGAGTTGAGTTTTTTTTTTTTTTTAAATGAAAGCAAGCTTTGGGAAGTTTGTTTTTACATGTATTAGTGTTTTGTGTGTAAGCTAGCTCGACAGAATCAAATTTTGAGCAATAGTCACTTTTTGGCACACATTTGTGATCCTGTTCTGTGCCCAGAAACCTCAGGCCTGGATGGAACCTGAGAGTGAATGAGGCTGCTGTAGTGCTGGAAGGGAACAAAGAATAATGACAACAGAAAATGTGATGCTGCCTCCTGTGTGACAATGTTCACCTGGTGTGTGAAAGCGTGAGTCGATCCGTAGAGAGCCGTCAACTGAGATTAGAGACCAGTCCAGCATTTTTAAGGTAATGAGACATAAATGTTGAGTGTAACAGAAAATATAATGATTTATAACATGGCCTTGGTGAATTGTCAACTCTCATTGGCTGCAGGGTGTCTTAAAATGTGATATAGAACACCAACTAAGTAGTGAAACAGTTCACCGTTCTAAATTAATGCCATAGCAACAGGGAATGCAGCCAAAGCCTCTGTTTACAATTTATTGCAACATGTCAACAAGCTAATTTATTTCCAACACTTACCGTCAGTGCCTCATCTTATGAGCACCACAAGATTGAGACTGTAACACACAAGCTGCATGAAGTACACAGCCCTCCTGAATTCACAGAGAAGTGATCGTCTCACATGCCGTTCGCTATTCAACCTACTGCCTCAGGCTGTGGCTGACAGTACGCATGGCCCGTCAACTGTTGGTGAAAATCTTTATTGATTTGGGGACAGTGACATGGCTGGTTAGCAAGCTATTGTTGTTGTTAAACATACTGGCAGATTATATTTGCTGTTGGTACGCAGTGTTATTTACTTTGAATCTTGGTAGCATCTTGTTAATTCGTTGGCTGAGCCAAAGTGCTCTATTACCTGAGCGGAAAGAAATATCTCCCGTTGCCATGTTGCTTCTAAGGTTCGTCCTATTTACTGTAGAAGTGAAAGACATTTCTATTGCATAAGAACCAATGTGACGTTAATGATTGTTTCAGGTATTAGTCAAACCCCCGGGTGTTACCAGGGAAACAGAGTTATGGCTTGTGAAACTTTAACTTTAATTTTTATTGCAGAACAACTTTGACAAGTGACCTAGGTATAAGCGGGATAATGCCCTTCGAGGTGTCCATAATTCGGAATTAATGGACTCCATGAAGGCAGCCATCCACCGCTGTGCATCGGATGGCTCTCTGCCTCCCTGTCATCCATTAATTCCTGATAATGGACACCTTGTTGGGCATTATCCCTTATATAATTAATCACTGTTCAAATGAGTCACAGTGTTAAGGAAATCTTTTTTGAGTAGTGACTACTGACTTCAAAATATCTCAGAATGCACTTCCATTAGAGGAACTTTTGCACATTATCTTTTGCGAAAAATGTGTCAAAACAGGAATCAGTCATTCAGATATTGGATCTGCTGGTCCTAAAGACATGAAAATGGTGATTGGTATCGGCACAGAAAACCTTCATAGAAACATGCTAGATATTGTAACCGCCAACACCACCTTGCGTAGCTGTTGTGATACGAAGAGCAAACTTGAGATGATAGAAAAAAAGAAGAAGCGACCATTGCTGTTACCAGACAGTTGATGATGGGAAAGAAAGAAAGGCGAGTCGATGTAGATGATGTTGGTGCAGAGACTGGGGAGGCAAACAGACAGAGTTTAGGAGGAGCAGAAGAGAGAGAGGAATGACAGAGAGACAGACGAAGCCAAGGCACTATTTTGTAGTGTAATCAGAAGAGCTCTCACCCCGGGCCACCATGGGGGATGTTTCTGTTCTCCACTTGAGCGCCTTGTTGTTTACCTGCACAGCTGTTTGAGAAAAGAAGGGGAGCAGGGGGGAAACAAGACTAAGTGTGCAGGTTGGAGACAGAGGAGTGAAGGCTTCAGGGTGTCAGGTTTTTCAAGAAAATATGCACACACCTGTGGAGCTTCCTCCTTGTCAGTGGTGCATTCTCAAACTTACTGTATGTGCACGTTTGTGTACTATATTTTTTTTTGTACAGATATTTTTGATTAAGTGTGAAGGTCCAGGTGAACAGCTTTGTGTTTCTGCCCCTCTTGTCCTTTTTGCTGACCAAATTACCGAATGGTCCTATCCGCATTATGCAATAACACCATTGCACAAGCAGGCTTACGCAAGTATTACTCTATTCTGTATTTTCCACAATGTGCTGTACAGCACCACCTTTATTATTACCAGTTAATAGAAATGCATGTACTGCAACAGGTGTCTTTGAATCTGTCACTGGGATAAAATGTATTACAATTATAATGATATTATTGCTTTCGTGTATAGAGAAGTGCTGCTTGACTTGGAAATCTGGTAAATTACAGGTTATGGTGTGATAATGGTTTTCGGGGTGCTTGCCCATGCAGGGAATTGCTTGTCTAAGCAATTTAAGTGATGTAGACATTCTGCAATAGAGTAATCTAGTGACTCAGCAGTATGACTTCAGAATCTGTATATGATGCTTGTGATTTTACTCTACAAGGCTGAATATAGTTGGTTTTTTGAGTTTGCTGACCATGAGGCGAAAGAGACAAAGTGCTTTCAAAGCCCAGTCCATTATGCTGCCAGATCTGCACCACACATTTTCAGTGAGAATGAACAAAAGATTATCTTTATTCATGGTGATCTAGACAGACCATCAGAAGTACTGTAAGTGCCAAGTTGTTCAGATGAGGTACTGCATAAGGAAACCGAAGCCACAGAATCACATCTGTCTTTCTCGTCCTTTTCTTTGCTTGTAATCATTCTCTTTCCCTGTCTTTCTATTGCAACTGAACATAAATGTATCAGAAACTGAACAGCATTTACAACAAGGTTGCTTTGATGAAGTGGTAATGGTAGTAATTGTAGGTCACAGTGCCTTTACAAGGCTGTTTATTTATTTTATTTCATCTAGTTAAAACATACAAAAGGTGTGCTGAAAGTAGAGGCCATGGCTCGAGTTTCCAATACCTAAATATGTGGAGCTGGCAAAAAACACACTCAGACCCTGTACAGCCAAACATAACTACAAACCACCAACACAATGGCACTGGAAAAAGCTAGCTTGTGTGGGAGCTTTTTGGATTGCGTAAAAAACACAGTGTTTGTAGACACCTCAATCTGAAGGAAATGACAATCACCAGTAACCGCAAACGGGAGCAATACCAGCAATCAAGTCAACTACCTGTGTCTATATCATCCTATAGATGCAGTAGGTTTGCTGGTACTGCTGGTCTTAGTTGTTTGTTTAATCATGTATTTTCTCTCCCCTGGTTATTTGTTATGAAGCATCAAAGAAGTGTGAGACACGTATTCAGTTCAGCTAACGCTATTTGACACAGTGGAGAAGAAAGGAAAGGCAGAAGTTTATCAGTTCATCTGATTGCCGTTTCACTCTCTTTTAAGTCTGATTGCTCTTTTTGTTTGCTTTTGTGCAGTTGTGGTTGCAGACTCTCTCCGCCACTCTACATTATATTCTAAATGTAACTCATTTGCCAAACAGAAGAGAAACAACACAAACAATAAAGTAACAATGAATTTGACTGACAGCATCATCAATATTATTATTGTTGTTGTTATTTAAAATGTTCTATATACACACACACACACACACACACATATATGTATTGCAATAATGAAAAAATTTTGACCAAACATTTTGGCTAGTCATATAGTGAAAATCTGATATATATTCTCATATATATATCTGATATAGCCTATATGTGTATACATGTATTGTACTGTATGATATAATATATATAATCGCTTTAATCTATAAAAATAAATTGTAGGCAGTCCAGTGTGATGTACACTATACACAGTGTACATAGTATTATTTTAGGCCTGAACACAGACTGTACAGTTTCTCCTGCTACTCACAGTAGGTGACTCCCTGCCCTTGCTGAAATGGAGGCTTGTGTGCTGTATTTTTTCTCGATCCACATGAGTCTACATCAGTACCTAACTGAGGCACACAGCAAGAAAAGATCCAATAAAAGTCGATGGAAAAAGATCTTTAAAGTTAACGGTGATGTTTTTGTACCTGCCTCTGCTATCCTTACTCTAGACAAAATGTTGGTGTGCTGCTTACACGCACCATTACATGCCTCCACTCGTTAGGTATCCCAAAATCCAG
The DNA here is from genome assembly GCF_042242105.1 of Pempheris klunzingeri. Taxonomy (NCBI): domain Eukaryota; kingdom Metazoa; phylum Chordata; class Actinopteri; order Acropomatiformes; family Pempheridae; genus Pempheris; species Pempheris klunzingeri. The sequence goes on from NC_092018.1 coordinate 10,364,168, forward strand.
CATGTACTCTGATGTAAGCCTTTCTTATGGAGCAGTCGAAATATAATCTCCAGACTGACTGAGAAGCGTCATTGTCAGTGTTGAGAATGATCCCCAAACAGTCTTTATTATGAAAACACAATTTATCTTCCATGCAGGAAGTAAACCTCCACAACCTGTTATTGTCATTACAAATGCAGCGCTGCAAAGTAGAAAAGTATCATCTCTCGCATAACTTGGCATTTGACCCGAGGAGCTCCAATTAAACACTGCTGCAGGTAAGGTTAAGATTTGTTAAAATTCCACAAAAACCATTGGAAGTAATGAGACACCTTGAACTCCCTCCTGCTTCAATTTCCTTGAAACTTGCAGACTGATTTCTAAGGAGTTGCCCTCTGCCGCAGACCTCTCACTGGTCAGATGGATTTCCACATGAAAACACACAATTCCCCATCAACAGGACCTCGAAGACTAACCTTTGCACACAAAAAGGCAATTTGTTCAGTCTACTTCAAGGTCTGTTTTAAAATATGAAGGGGCATTTATATGCGAGGCCACTGCCTCCAACTCAGAGCCCCATAATGCACTATACTACAGTTCTCTGCAGTGTTTTACTAGCAGCTGTTTGGCTCATCCAGCATTATGACCTCTACAAAAATACACAGTAAGAAAGATATTGATTGGCTGTGTTTATACAAAAGCCTTCCTGAACAGGTTGCTTTTACCTTACAACAGTCGTGTATCTATCTGACATGATCACAAAGGCAATATGGCTAGTGCTGGAGGCGCCTCAATTTAGATTGGAGAAAGAAAAATGAGCTTTTAGTTTGATTCCCCAATGAAATGAAATAAACTATAAGCTGTGCTGAAAGTGGGTATTCTAATCCCCTGATGAGTTGAAGGCACTACCTGCACTCACAGGAAGTACAGAAAATGTTGTTAACACAGAGTAGAAAATGTTGAGGTAGTCACAATTACAAGCACTGACTCAAACGTTGGTCATATTAGTTTGGAAAAAAAAAAAACAGCAGCCTTTGTCAGAGATTAAAGAGGTCTTGCAATATAGCACTTTGATGTGGGTTTTCAAAGTAACACAAGGCAATAAAGAAATCTCAGATGAGGACCCATTACCTGTGCACAAATGGCAGATATATCCATCCATCCATTATCTATACTGCTTATCCGTCAGGGTTGCGGGGGAGCTGGAGCCAATCCCAGCTGACTTCGGGCAAGAGGCGGGGTACACCCAGGACTGGTTGCCAGCCAATCACAGGGTCACATACAGAGATAGACAAACACTCACTCTCCCACTCACACCTCCGGGCAATTTAGAGTCACCAGTTAACCTAATGTGCATGTCTTTTGGAGTACCCGGAGAGAACCCACGCTAGCATGGGGAGAACATTCAAACTCCACACAGAAAGACCCCAAGTTCAAACCGGGATATATCTGTCCAATAATCTGCTAAATTCTTAAATGCATTAAGAGAAACATATGGAGTATATATGGAATTGACAAATTCTGCTGATTGATTTGCAGCCTAATATGATTCAGTGTTTTCAGTGATGAGTTACGTACTCTTAAGTCTTTCTTTATTCAGTCTGAATATTTTCTACATCCTTCGGCAGGGGCTGTTGATATTAAACTTCACCACGATGGTGCATCTCGGCTGTCTATGTTAAAACAATTAGCTTGTCTGTTGTGTCATTGATTATGTAGAGCAGAGTTTTCAGATTTACTTTACAGTTTTTCATTTCAGTTGGTGTTATTGGATTGAAAGTTTTAGAGACCATGTTGCTACAGCATCAAGTAGATAAATAAAAGACAATTTGTCCAATATTTGGACTAGAGGTTGGCCAAATGTTTTTGGTAGATTTTTAACAATCGCTATATTAATGATATGTCTGTGTGTGGTGGTGTGTGTAATCGGTAATCAGCTTTTTCCTGCTCCAAACTAAGATATTTAAGATAGTAAATAAAACATTATAATATCTTTATAGGTGTAGCCCAAAAATATGCCAAAAAGCATGTAATGCCTCTTGCTATAATAAACCATTGCAAAGCTCTGTGAACACCAGAGTTACGCCAGTTTTCAGCCAATGTAGCCATGCAGTTCAATCCTGGGAGCCAGATGGTTTGCTGATAGATTTACAGATTGGAGGATTAAGTTGTTGGAAGGTGTAACTATAAATGGTGGACTTTTTGGCTGGTTGCCAGTGGTTAGCAAGCTAGGCTATCACGGACTCTTCATCTCTCTGTGGTTTACATCCCCACATGACAGTGGAGACTATGCAGCCATTGGCCACTATTGAAGCCAAGTTCCACCAACAACCATAGTTTGTATAGTGTCCTATCATAGCTGATCAATTGGTCAAACCAATTAATTGGTCAAACTCTGATTTGGACAGTATATGATATTATGAACATTTCAAGATTCAAGATGTTTATTGTCATATGCACAGAAAACCAGACAGTTACACTGTACAATGAAATTCTTACTCACCGAACAAATACAATATCAATATGACACTTAAAATTGTTAATTATATTTACACTATGTACAGCATATCCTATATCCATAGCTTCTGATTACATTTCAGCAGATCACATCACATTATGTGTGTGCATGTGTGTCTGTGTGTGCAGGTAATTTCATAGTATAAATGAAGCTTGAGGCAACAAACAGGATGTATGTGTATATGTGAATACATTCATGCCAATTTATAGTCCCTGCCAGGTCTTATCATTGGGAAAATAGAGTGCACAATGATGAACATAGATGAGGCCACTTGTTTGTCAACACTTTCCCGGTTAAGAGAAACAACATCTGTTCATCGTTCATTATTGAAACTGAGATGTGTGCTTGAAATGCAAGCAGTCATTGTACTGTAGAGCTCTTCGAATAAAAGTGCCCTCTTGATATTTTCTCATAAAATCGCATAATTGAGACAGGAGATTGAAAATTACTATTGAACATGACCGTTATTGTCCAAAGGTAACCCTGAAGGCAGATTTACACAGGAAGTCTCTTTTTACTTTGTCATTTTATCTTCTTTTAGTATGTTTGTGAGTAGGAAGAGAATATATGGCAGAGAGGACTTGAATTCTATAACTGCTGAAAATAGAAATATACAAATACTAAATATAAAAATATACTATGGACATGGTTACCCCAAAGTATTCCCAAAATATTTACAAAAAACATTTACATCCATGCCAGAGACTTCAGATCTGCATTAAATCCAGGTCAGAAGCTGGGTAGATGCATAAAAACTCTATCACCAGATTTATAAAGCCACACATGCGCATGTTTCTGTTTTATAAATCTTAATCGTTGCAGAACTGAGCTCACATGAACAAGCCTAGTTTCTAAATGCACAGTCAGCCATAAATGGACATAGAAATGCCCTTAAACATCTGTTTGCATATTGATACCTGCGCCTCCTTCACACTCATCAGATCTGTCAGCGAGAAGAACAAAGAAGCGCAATTTCATTGCTTGTGTCACATCAGGGAGGCTCTCCAGCAGCTACCATTACATGCGACCATTATGCACGGTTGTGACAATTTATAGTGTCTGTACCGCTAATTCATTCCATGTAGTGAGTCATCATCGCGGTGATATCTCAGTCATCATTGTTGAACGTCAGAAGGATGATCAGGGATTAATTCATAGTATTCATATTGAAATAGATTTTACAGATGGTTCCAAAATTCAGGATGAGCACAAATGGTGAAATTAGCAAATAATCTGAACAAAATATGTTTTACTATAAAGTCACATGTGTCACCATATATTTCATATCCACCTCATGATTTCACCCGTAGCAATCTCAGCTACAACTGGTCTGAAGTATGCTCGAGGTGAGCATGTTCTTATCGTACATTCTTATGTGTCAGTTTATTGCCACTCCTGTTCTTTTTTCCCCCAACGTAGCACCATATCGCTTCAATTAATAGGTGATCAAGTACCTGCTGAGTTGAATCAGGCTGATTCAGACACATCTCATCTTGTTATCAATATATATTGTAAATAACAGTTCAAACAATCACCTCACTCATTAAAAACCTTTTTAGAAGCCTTTTTATCCCCCCACATCGGCAAATGCCATGGTCAGAGGCATTATGTTTTTGGATTTTCCATCTGATCCATTAACGTGAACGTGATATCTCAACAACTTCTTTAGGAAATGTCTTCAAATTTAGCTCAAAAATCCATTTGGACTTAAGGATGAGCTAATTGAAATTTAATGGTCAAAGGTCAAGGTCACAGTGACCTCACAAAACACATTTTTGGCCATGACTCAAGAACTGATACGCTGGTTGATGGAGGTGTACAACCATGAGGTGCGAAATTTAGTTTGATTCTCTCGCTTTTTATCATTTCATGTGATTTTTGGTTTTACTCTGTTACGGATGCCATTTGAAGTGTAATGAAGTACAGGAAAATAAAAGTATGTAAGTAAAAGTATAATCATCTTTTTTTTTTTTACTCCAAAAAGTACAAGTACACCAAATATTACTTTGTTACAGCAAAATGAGTAAATGTAATATGTTGTTTCCACTTACACTACTCACAAAAAGTTAGGGATATTCGACTTTCAGGTGAAATATATGGAAAATGGAAAAAGTGAATGCTACAGTGATATTATATCATGAAAGTAGGGCATTTAAGTAGAAGCATGCAATGGTAATTTTATTCATCTTAAACAATTTATTGAAAGAAAATCTAACAACAGTGGAGGGTATACCACAACAAAAAATTTTCAGTGTCTCAATAAATTGGGATGTGGCCAAAGGACGTCCACTCCTCTCCTTTCTGTGACTCTTCCAGTCACTCTGTATCACTGTTACAACCTCCTGATGACACTCTGTGACCCTCTAAGCTCAGTGAACACCTCCGTCTGAGGACTTCCTGTTTGAAGCCTCACAATGGCGAGGTGCTGCTGATCAATTGTTAGGTGTCGTCTTGGACTCATGATGTCAGAATGTGAACAGCATGATGAGGAGGACTGTTTAAATACCAATTCTAACTGAAGCAGGAAATGTATTGGTCGATTCATGGATCAAACCTGTTGTGAATGTTGCTGTTAAGCTTCTTGTTAGAGAACAGCAACTTGTGCAAAAAGTACTGAAACACTGAACAGTTGGACATGTGCATTCAAAGGTTTAGAGAAGGTCACATTAAGTTCACCTGGAAAGGTTAGAATGCATTTTAGGTTCATCCTGAAATTTCACCTGAAAGCCGAATATCCCTAACTTTTTGTGAGTAGTGTATGTGTAAAAGTAACTCATGGTCTCACAGTGGAAACTGTTTTTTCCTTGTTTCTCAAATGTTTGACAGTCCTTCTTAAACTCCCAGGACTGTTAACATTTTTAACGCAGTTCATCAAGCTTCCTTAAAGGCTGGTAGAAATTAATTTCTAATCTGTGTTACCAAAAAACAAAAAACAAGATTTTTCTTCCCCCTCACGTCTTCTTACTTGGTCCGTCCGTTCTTTTGCCTCTGGATTGCAAATATTTTTGTTGGGTGTGTGATGTCTTGTTTTCTAAGACTCAAATAAATTGTACATTGTTTTGAGAATTAGCCTTAGAGGAACTTTTGGTATTTTTCACTTTGTAGAAAAGTGAAGAAGAAGGCAAAAAGGTAAACAGTGACACCACTGTATTCAATCAACCATACACCCATAGCTGGAGAGAGAAAAGGAGAGGGAATGAGCGATTCACATATAATATTTAGCCTTGTTAGCCCACAGGCTGCTCATTGAGCCTGTCTAATGACCCTCACATGTCTCCCTCTTTCACTCTGACATATAACCACAGAGCCTTCAGCCTTGATTGTATTAGATTTGTCTGCTGTTAAAGTTGTGATCATGGGACCTAAATAAATTGCCTTCTTTTTCTCAGAAGACTTGCGGCAGAATTGTATACACATTCACATTAATATAGTATAGTGCCTATACACATGCAAAAGGAGCAGAGTTTAACATTACAAACAGATGGTAGCATTAACTATTACCAGTATACCCTAGGCCTATATGAGAGGGCCTTTACTTTAGAAGGCTTGTCTACTTAGCTGTTAGAATAACACCACAGTTCGTCACCAGAAATATGTGAGAGTAAAGACAAAAGACACAAAAAGCTCAGTCACGAAAACACTGGTGACACAGACTTGCTCACCATATTGGGCAGTCAGCTGCCTCCCTCAGATGTTAAATTCAAGTCATTGAAAAAAAGTGCTCACCAAGCGCATGAAACATTTCTTCTGTCTATCTGCACGGTATGACCCATGGCACATGCACATTAATGTCTCTCTCGCTCCGCCCATGGACTTTACATTGGCATGACATCATGCAAATAGAAAAAGCTGTTTTTAGGCTCAGGGAAACTTAAGCACAAAAAAGCCCACCATGGAAGCCATAGAAATTCATAATACAAGGGGTAATAATTGACCTCATCTGTGGTTAGAGGTGTCCTGTCAATAGCTTTTCTTGTCTTTTTACAATTTTTCTTTACGGTGAAAATGCTTTTTGGGCTGAAAGGGATTTTCTCGTAGAAGTACCCCCAGTGGCGGGGATAAATTGACAGCAAAGCTGAGTGGTGCTGCCATATCCTGCTCTCTTGATACATACATGGGCCTGACTCATACTAGGGACCAGAAGTCAGGATATGTCGGCTGCTGCTGCTGCTTCTCTTTTAGCCGTTTTGTAAAAATATGTTTATAATAAGCTCTCCCAGTTTTATCCTTTTATTAAGTACAATAGTAAATCACTGGAAACCCCATTTAAACTAGACCTGGGTTGAAATTAGTATATCTAATCCACTTAGAGAGCTGAACAGCTCTATATGTTTAGAAACTATGAACTTTATGTAATAATCTGTTGCATAATAATTTTATATAATTGAATGACTGAATGACGTGTGTGTGCATACGCTGGTATGCACACAGTAACATGATGCTTTAGGAATCTTTTGAGATTATGTGCAGCTCGAGGGCACTGAATCAGTCAGATGCCTCCTAAAGAGTAGTCTCCTTACTTACTACACCACCCTTCAGCTCATTCTGTGCTTCTCATTTTACTGTGATCTCTCAGACTTCAACACTTCATCTTTTCACTCACAACTGTAACCGCTTTACCTCGTAGTTCCTATCTCTCAGAGATAAATTCAGCTTTTATACGAGGTGTCTAAACCTTGTGCAGGTCTGTGTTTTTGTCTGTGTGAAGCGTCTGACTGTCTTCTGATATGATTTAAGGTTTCTGTCAACTTTTTTAAATGTACACCATCACCATAACTCCTGTAACCATGAACACATATACAGATATTTACACCCCTGTGTCACCCATAATTCAACTGTAGGTCAGACATCAGTGAAGAATTTAGTGTGTGTGTCCGTACACGACCCTGCTCCCCCACCTGAACTCAGATCCCACTTGCGTCCATGCATTTAACTGTACATCACAGTGTAATCATTGTGCCATATTGGTCACACCTTACTTGGACCATACACCTTCATAGAACGTGTGTAATTAAAACAATTAATTGGTCATATGTTTGACTAATTAGTCTGATATTAAATTGTGGGCATAATCAATAAACATGCCCATCTGATGTGAACCAAGATGATACAGGACAACAAGAGCACCACTTCAGACTCCCCTGTTTCTGTTCTAGACCTGAAATGATTAGTCTATTAATTGATTCATCAATTGAGGGAAATTTCAGTTAAAATGGCAGAAGTTTACTGGTTCCAATACCAGGAATTCACCAGATCCAGCCTTGTCAAATAAGCTGGCAGGATACTTAACCTGCTCTTATGGAGGAATGCCTCTTTAACACGTACGTGACGTGACGTCATCCACTCCGCCATAGCCCGGGTACAGACTCTACAGCTGAGTGCACTCACTGCTATCTCTGTCTTCAACCATGTCACCATGGCAAAGGCACTGCCCAACTTCATCCAGTACGGGAACTGTTTCATCAGAGAGGAGAGGACCCTGGACTCTGGACTCACCTGATTATTATTATTATTATTATTATATAATACAGCTCCTCACTCAGAGTGTACATGTTATATATTATTGTTGGTAGTAGTGGTATTATTTGTATTATTATATAATACAGCTCACTCTGAGTGTACATGTTGTTATATATTATTGTTAGTAGTAGTGGTATTATTTGTATTATTATTATATAATACAGCTCCTCACTCTGAGTGTACATGTTGTTATATGTTATTATTAGTAGTAGTGGTATTATTTGTATCATTATTATTATTATTATTATTATTATTATTATTATTATTATTATTATTATCATTATTATTAATTTCGTGTTTGAAGTTTATTCTTATTCTTTTGGAGCTGTGTGTGACAAAAAGCAATTTCCCCCTGGGGATTATTAAAGGAATTCTGATTCTGATTCTGATTCTGATTTAACAGTCTAGTACCAAAAAAAGAAGCTGAATACCACAAACAAAGTCAATAAAAAGCTCTTCTGTGATATAACACATTTGGTTCTGTACTGTTGGTCACACAAAACAACCAATAATTCACAACTGTGAAACATTTCAAAAGAGGCTTGATGCAGTGTGCTGCTTGTTTCTGTTTTAATCCCACCATGCTGCTTATCCCTCACTAATCCAAGGCACCAGTCTTCCAGGAAATCTCTGCGAGAAATTTACTCCATTCTGTGAGAGAAATTAAAGATGATATTTTAGTGCATCCACTCATGATGAATCTGTCCCCCAAACCTCTTCGGTCTCCGCTTCTGCCTGCGACTTCAAGAGAAGCCATTCAGTGTTCCTGCCCTTACACAATTCAGTAAATTCTTTCTGTAAGTGAGTTATTTTTCAGCTGCTGAGGGTTTTTACTTAATGTATGTAATGAAGGCATACACATAAATGTCAGGCATGCCACTGTGTCATGTTTTTGATTGGATCCTTGTATTCTCTGGCTCTTTGCGGCACAGGTGGTGTAAAGCCTGTTTTTATTGCCGATGGAGGAGGAAAACTCTGGGTCAAAGATGAAATGAATGTTTGTTAAAGTCAATATAATTTTAATATGATAAGTGGATGATATGGGACCGTTGATATTGCTCAAACAAGGTTACATTGTTCAATTTCAATGCAGCCTTTGGAGAAGTCTAATGTTTGACTTTGCACCAAAAGGCACACAGACACATTAACATATGTTTACACAATTTATTCTCAAGCATCGCATAAAAGCTGCAAACCCTTTCATGAATATTTTTGGTTCATGAATCAATTACAAAATAGGCCAGTTGCATAAGACACCAGGTTGCGTCATGGTGTTTATAGATTGCATTTTGACGAGTCTCTCTTAATATAGCTTCTCAGGTTTCCGTGCACATGTTTGCACATGTTTTAATGCATCTGGGTTTTATGTGCTAAGGTGTTGATGTGGCCCCAAGCTTTCATATTTGTTTGTGTCTGGAGTTGTGGGAGAAGCATAGCTGCAGGTTAGCTCACCCTTATCTCAATCTGTTGCAGCCCGGTTCAGGTGTCTGGTATCCCATAGCAGTTAATAAAACATCATGGTTGTCAGTGAGAGTAAACCTGTTTAAAGGTAGGAAAGAGAGAGAAATATGGAGGTGTGAAGGGGTAGAGATGATGAGTTTCAGACATGTAATTAGCACTCTCCTTTTTTTTATGAATCTAATGTGAGAAAACCTTTTTATCTCACCGTAACAGACAGACACAGCTCAGTGATCAGTGTAATTATCATCAGATCCTGTTAGTCGAAAACAATCTGATCTCTTCTTTTACCAAGCCTGCTTCCATCTCCCCCTGCGGATTTTCCTCAATCATATCTTGTACAGTTTTTGTGCATGCTTTAATAGTATTTTCATGAAAGAACATTAAAAGTCACAGCAATTCACACTTTTTCTCTCACACAAATCATTTTTTTCTTGTTATTGTTCTCCCTGGGCCTTGTCTTTTGTGACTACATGGGGTCACCCAAAGGGCAGAAAAAGATAATTTCCAACCATGTCTGAGATACTTCTTAACTTAACTTAACTGTTAAGCCTTAAAAAGGCTTAACAGGCCTTTTTTACCTCTCATTTTGACTTGTCATAGCAAGAAAAGCACCGGTGATACTAACAACATTAAAGATGACTGTTCCATTCAACAGTCCCAGTATGCCTAGACAGTGTGACTGCGAGCCAGCATGCCTGGACCCTTAAACTGAATTCGCTAAATGGAAATCAACCATCATGCATTAATTTTATCATTTTTATATCAGAGTATCCTCTGTGAAAATTGCCTGTTCTGCCAGTTTGATCACTTGGGACTGTGGGAGGATATTGCTGTATTCATTAGTCATGAGTTTACTCTTTTGACGACCTGTAGAGGGATTATTTATTTTCTTAACTAGGCCACACTCTTCCTAGCAATTCCAATTTAACTTCTTTCTCTGTTTTGATGTGCAGATTCCCAAGTGACGTTACAGCTTGTCCAAAGCTGATTTGAACTAATGGAAAACTATTAAGGGCTCTGCACATCCACACAGGTGATTTTGGCTTCTCTGGCTGATTGGACCTTGGTTAGCTGTATATAGTATAGCTATGCTACATTACATGATTTCATCAAACACGATCTACTAATAACAACGGATGTGATAAGGCTGGTTTAAGCTGGGTGACATGGTCTCCACTCCATTTCTATTCTGCACACAAGATGGTATATTTCACTCTCACTTGACTCAACAGCTACATCCACGTAACAGCAAGTACCAACAGCAGTGTGCTCAATTCAGTCGAATAAACTCACGTTTCACATGATTAGTAGTGACTGAGTCCAAACGGATCAGCTAAAATAAAGCTGATCAGAATATGATCCTTTCTTTACTGTATTCTATTATGTTTCTGCATCACCTGTTGTCCCTTCTCACTTATTAACGAAGAGCAGTGTACAAAACATTCAGCTAGCAGCGTCTAATTTTTAGCCAGTGCAGTATGGTGGAAGGCAAGGCAAATTTATTTATTTAGCACCATTCAGACACAAGGCAAAGTGTGCTGACCAGATCATATCACCTTTTGCCAATCAACATGAATTCTGTGAATACTTTGATGGGAAAACAAATCTTTGTTCATGAGGTAAAAGAAGCTTCACATTGTCAAACCTCTGTACAACTACAAGTGTTTGAGTACTCTTATAGTCCCAACTGTGTCCCACTGCTCCCAGAGCTGTCAAATGTGCAAGCGAGTCCTGTACACGAACACTTGAGACACTTTATAACCAAAAGAAAGACGATAGAAAAATATGGCCCTTGAATGTTACAGCCAACTTTAAAGTCCAGTGTGTGTGTGTACTGAAAATGTAATGAGAATTCAGATCAGTTTCTCCAAATTAAGTTTGCCCCTACTTCAAATTCAAAGTCATCAGTTATATGTGAATCTTTGCCATGGCAATAGAAAATGTATATATATAATATGTATATATATAATAATATATAATATAATGGTTGATTAAGATTATTTTAATTACAGAATATAGTGAGAAAGCATTTGTTGAAGGCAACAAGGGCATATCTGCTGTTAAGAGCAATGCCAAAGCACAGGGATACAGTTCAAGTGTAACACAGAACACAAACAAGGTGTTTGCTTTTTGAGGAGAGCTTTGTAATTAAAAAAAAAAGAATTAGAAAAAACTACCTACCAATCAAAAAGACGAGTTCCGACAACCTTATGGTACATTTGGCAGTGATAAGTGTTGCCATCACCTGTAATGGATCTGAGACATCATGAACCCTGCACCATTAAATATGGAAGGATAATACTGGGGTTAGATGTGTTAATTCTAGATCTACCTTAAATTATATGGCTGTATGACTGTGAGCAAGTGCTGTCCTCAATTGTCAAGAAAATGTCTCAAAAATGTGCTGGAAAGGTCTTGGAAAATGTGGAAACTGCTGTCACTGTACTAAAATATATAAAATATAGCTATACATGAAGCATAAATGTTGACACTACAGGAGCTTATTTTCAAGACAGATTGTTTTTTGTTGTTATTATTATTACATTTCAGGAGGACTCTTGTATTAATAGTATGATATTGTAAAAAAGAAAAAAAAAATCTAAATAAAAGATAAATAACATGAACAGGTTACCCACAAATATGGAAAGGACATATCTAATCAGATCGTATTGCAATGTATCGCAGTTCTTTAACAGTCTGAAAACCTTATAATTTGACTGTTTGCGGTCAGAGTGCATATATGGATTTTCAAGTACTGTACCATGGACATGAAAGTAAAGTGAACAGTGTGAAGGTAAAGGAAGAGAGAGTAGAGAGTCATGGTAAAGAATTCCTTTTGTTCTGGAAAATCAATGTTACTCTCTGGCTTCATGACGCACAGCTACTGACTCACAGATTGATTTTCTGTGTGTGTGTGTGTGTGTGTGTGTGTGTGTGTGTGTGTGTGTGTGTGTGTGTGCGTGCGTGCGTGCGTGCGTGCGTGCGTGCGTGCGTGCGTGCGTGCGTGCGTGCGTGCGTGCGTGCGTGCGTGCGTGTGCGTGCGTGCGTGTGTGCGCATGTACATAGTGAAGTCGGTGCACCCTGGTGCATAACTGTGTGTTTACCATATTAACATTCTTTTTGAATAGCCTGGTTTACATATGGACTAACAAATACAAGCCCATCACGTTGTTGTACCTCTGGAATTAACAATCTTCCTGCTCAGCGCTTTCAATCCCCATTGGTTTGTTTAGTAAAGCTTTTAAGAATGTCAAAGATGCACTATCACAAAGTGCGCAATGCACCACCAGGTTTTGTCATTCATGCTGCATTCACATAGATTCGGGCAGATGGTCAACAAACTGGATATCATTTTAGTCGATTACTGTTAAATGTGTTTTACAAAAATTGTCACTTTCACCTCTGAATGTTGATGCTGGTTTGTCCAAATTCTCCAAATATGGTTTACTTTCCTGGGCGTGGCCTTTGATGCTTGATTGACAGGTCTTTGGTCTAATTAGCGAGCTGCAGCTGAGGAAGAGTGACTTTTGTGAAGTGTTCAACATTGCAAAGGCCATTACAAGAGAAAAGGAGACTTGTAGATTGTTTTAGATTGAAAAAATGGCGATGAATCAGCCAAAAATCTACAGGTTTCGAGTCAAAATCTACCAAGTAACTTATTCCAAGTAAGGAGAAAAAGCTCATTTGTATGCAGCACAAATTTTAGCCAGGACTGCCTGTAAAACAAACTGGATTGGGAAACAAGTTATAAGTGCAGGAGGTGTTTCAGCAGCTCCATTGTGGGAATTTGTTGGAGTTCAGCAGCAGGTGGGTTTTTCAAAATAAATTATGAAGTGGCAGTGGTACATAGTGTATTTTTTACTTTAACATATTTGACTGTAAAACTGTAGCAAGGTAACGTAGATAACATGTCCTTGCTGCCTCTTAATCAAACACACAGAGTGAAATGCAGACCTTTGTTTGCCATTCATGTGGCTGTTTAATTTATTGAATGGGATGTATAAGCCATGGGGGGATTGAATGGGATGTATAAGAACAGTCTTGATGCACTCCATTTGAGGAAGTGAAGACCCAACAGCCTTACCTTATTTTGAATTAACCTTTGACAGAAATGTCTTCACAGTGAATACAAAATATGACTCTTGTGTATGTGCGTGTGTGTGTTTATTATTATTCTACTCTGGACTGCTTTCTCAACCAGGGCTGTAAACGGTACAAGCTCAGGGATGGATCAATACCAGTTGTCCGTGACACAGTTTCAGACTTAGAAGTTTTTCTTTTGTGTTTTTTGAACATTGCAACATGTAAACATATTCTAGTAGGAGCCCTGAATACAAGTATGAATCTGAAAATGAGCATGCAGCATGAGTATGCAGCTGTGGGATTCCTCGTTGTCTTTACTTGCCATAGTATTTTGAGCTATGCGTCTTTTGTTGTTGTGTGTGACCTTGAGGTCTTTTCACAGTCTGTGTGCTCTTTCCATCTAATAGAAACCCAGAGGTGCATCACATCTATATTTCCGAACAGAAACAGTTACCTGTACCCCCATTGCTGCATGTATGTAGAGGTAGATAACTGATGTGATCTGGTTCTCCATGTCTGTCTCCTTTTCAAACAGATGCAAAATGTATTTAAAGCCCTCACTAATCGCTGAGTAGTTTTGGGAATTGACTTGAACACACTAACCAACATCACTTTGACTGCTGCTCTAAAATTATCTTCAATCTAATCTGACCTGGCAGCTTTTAATGGCTTCTGATTTTTAATCCGTTCTCATCATAGGCCCACTGAGGTCTGGGCTTTCACATTAGCAAACTGCAGCATATTAATTACAGACGATAATTGATCAATTAGCTTGTTCGGAGAGGGTGAACTAAGCACGTGTAAGTGTGAGGAGGAATTTGTGGCTCAGATTTGAATACTTATCAGTGTGTCAATTTTTATGTTGTATTTTGACAGGTAAGACTGCATGAGGAAACTGTTTGTGGTGTTACACGGGTCTGGACTTGACATACTGGTATCTCTAACTGTTCTTATGCTGTCATGTATTCCCACTGGAGTGGTTTATATAACCCCATTACAGCCTTTGCTGACTTTCCAGCTTTGTAATCTTACAGTTTTACATCCTTTACTCCCTGTTTTGCTGCCATGTCTCCTCCACCTCGCTCTGCACCTGTGAAAGTGTCACCAAGCCCTAGGAACCTCTTATCAATGTCTTTGTTCCCACTGGAGTAGGTAATGAATGTGGGAACTTGAGGCAGTTGAAATGGAGCAGCTCCCTATGGGGAGGACTTAAGTTTTAATTGGCAAAGTTAATGGGGCAATGTAGGATCAGCAGGAAGGGAAAGGAGAAGTCTCCCATTGAACCTAATGAGGCTCCTGCACCTGATGGGTGTAACCACAGAAAGATTTATTAGAAGAGAGTTTGTGCGACAGGATGACAGCTGGCCACATCTTTATCCTTTTTGTAGTAGAAACAAAGCCTTGCATAAAGCTAAAGGGAGACTCTCTCAGGATTGTGGCTTTACACTGGCTCTCTGAGTGTGCATTTGCTCTTGAATCTGTATTAAATCTATCTTAACCTCAGATGATTACTCATTTGTGCTTAAACACAGCTAACGTTATCAATTAGATAACCTATTTAAGCTAGATTCTATTACACTGTGACCTACGTTGCCAACTCTCATTACTGGGCTTCCAAGTGGGGACTGGCATCAGTTACATAAGAGCTGTTTTTCCGGCTGATGGCTATGTACCCTGCTTTTAATGATTTATAACCCACAAGTGAATGCTGCCCCACTGCACCTGCACGATGCTGAGCAAAGTCAGCCTCGAGTTCCTCTGAATCTCTAACCTCTTAATGGCAGTTCTGTCCTTGTTTCATTTGTACCTGCACACAGAGATGAGCACGAAACTTTGAAACTAAAGTTTGCCAGAACAACAAGTCGAAACAATGGGAAACCAACACAAGGAAACCTGCAGCAAGGAGCTACTATCCCTTAACTGAAAAGAATGATGAGAAAGTTAAGAATTTGAGAGAATTTGTGAAAGTGGAGGAGAAGAAGTGCTGGTTAAAGGGGTGAAATTGTAGCTATGGGCACATGGTGATAGATCGGTGAGAGCTGCCAACAGTCCCCTGCCAAGGACCAGAGGATAAAATGATTTTTTTTGTCACACTGAGATTGTGTGTGCGCTAGTAGATGTGTTTATTTTCTTAAATTGGAGAGATGAAGCCTTTTCTTAGAGCACTGCCGTCTGAAAATTCACAAAATTGGTCTTGAGTTGTAAGGCTCCTAAAAATCACTGCCCACTCACATTCACATGTGCTCACAAATCATCCTTGTTACCCAACACAATATGAGAATGCACTGTATAATGTATGCTGTAAAATATACTCTTTCCTCCCCCCCCAATCTTTTCTTTGGTAGGAGACTGCAGGGGGCTCGCCATGGTGCAGGAGAACAATGACGGGATAAACACAGACGTGCCCCATCCACCAATCCAACAGAATAGACCAGCTGTAAGAACACTGCCTGTGCAACTCTCTCCCTCTGTCATCTCCCACTTATTCTGTGTGCACTAATCTCAAACTCTTTGTTCTTCACAATCACAAGGGAACATGCACAACCCCACCCATGTGATTAATTCTGTTTAATGTTTACCAAATCACAGGATGTGATGTCTCAGTGAGTCATACTGATCAAGCAGAAAATTAAGAGATTTTTTTTTAAAGGAATACTTAGACATTTTTGGAAATATTTGCAGTTAAAAGAGATGATCTTGATGATGAATTTGTGTTAAGTGTGGAGCTGAAGCCTTGAGGCAATTAGCTTTGCTTAGCATAAAGACTGAAAGCAGGAGTAAACGGCTAATCAGGCTCTGTCCAAAGTACACAAGGCTACCAGCACCTCTAAACCTCTTAATTTTCTATATCCTGTTTGTTTAATCCATATACAAACAGAAATTTAAAATGCAAATGTGCAAACAAACTAGATACAATTCCCTCTGTACTGTACTGTACCTCCGTACTACAAGGATACGTTCACAACTTGTCTGTGTGTACGTCTGTAACTAACAAGAGTCCGTGTGTAATCATTTTCTTGTCGGAGCTCCTCTTCATGACATTCATCATCTGACATTTTGTTCTGAAAGCATTACTTTGTCAAGCTATAACTGTCTTACACTCTGAGGTCGGCAAAATAGCTTACATAAACCATTCAATACTTATGTCAAATTTATAACAAGTCTTAAAGATATTCATGCCTGACAATTATTTGTATTCTCTGTTGAGTTGCTTATAAATGCAGTGCTTTGTGCTGCTGAATCCCTATGTCGTCAGACTTGAACTTCAGCTTGAATGCACCCCCAGAAAGGACCCACAGTTCACTTCATGCTATAAAAAACTGTAAAATTAAGTAACCAATGCAGACGTGTTTCATAATGATTCATTAGCTATGATCAAGGGTCTGCGAGTTGATTTTGATTGACTAAAATGAACTGAAACCAATGAGCACCTAGAAAGTAGAAAAAAAATGTATCTGAAAGTGATGGATTCATTTTAATGTAGTAGGAAGTAGTTGTCAGTAATTTAAGTTGTAAGCACGTATAGTATGATTTACTGGTGTGATCCGTTTAATACACAAACGCAAGAGTGGTATCGATCTTGGTGTTTGGTTTTAGGCTGATGGAACTAAAACTTTTCCTTCGTGTTTGTGTAATTAACTGTTTCTGCTACTTCCTCCATTCTTCTTACCTTTCCTCAGAACTAGTAGTACGGTCACTTAAATTATTGATAGTTCGATCTGAGCTTTGTCATCACAGTAATGTCTTTTTTATTGATCTTTTCTTGCCAAGGCACTGATACAGTCAGCTGTTCTGTTTTCTGGGATTCACATCATTATCATTCAACCAGGAGAAAGTGCCATTGATTTAAAGAGATTCATTAGCTCATTTCATCTGAACGGGTAATGAGTCTGAATCCTAACCAACGCTTAGTTTCAGTAACAGGCCACACACACGCACACACACACACACACTGCATGGTAGTTAAGGGGTATCATTGCTGTTTGTTTTCATACCACAGATATTTGTACAACTGACCTGCAGTCGGCTTAGTACAGGAGACCTCAAGTCTGGTTGATTAGTATACAGTGCACAGTCTAGCCTGTGCTCCAGTGCATGAGCTGTTTATGCCTGATGTGCACTGATTGTCTGATACTGGGTCTCATATGGGCCCTGTATTAATTTTTACTGCAGTGCAAGTTATTGCCTCCTCCCATGGATTCCCACAAGTTCTCCTAGTCAGAGCAGCATGGAAATCATAACAAACTCAAAAAACTTTCACCAGTGCTGTTATATATGTGAAGAGCTGGCGAAATCCAATGCAGCTCGCCAGCAGAAATGAAATTTTATCTACACTGCTATTTTTTTGTCAATTTGTCTGACCAGGTTAGTGGGAGAAATCAGGTGATCAGAGAGCATGTTTACATGCACTGATGGCGACCTGGCTGCTGTAAATCCATGTAGAAATGCAAACGATGCTTGTTTTGAATGTGCACTAATGGTGCAATAAGAGAGTAGGCTCTGTGGCTTTTCTTGACAACACAAATGGGTGTTAATTTTTCAAAAAGCCAACTTAATTAGACTTTTGGAGGCTAGTTTTATGTTGTTACTTTTTGTAAGTTTTACTGGGTTGAGGTTTAGTGGGTGGAATTATTTCGAATGTATGGATGCATTGCTATTTGTAATGATCATCAACTGCTTTGCTGTCAGAGATTTCTTACCCGTCTCAGTCTATGTTAGGCACATATTTACATTTACAAAAACCAAAAAAACAACAACTTAAAAACCTAGTTGCGCATATAGGTGGACAATAATGGACAAATCTAGCTGGGGAAATTAGGTTTCTCTGATTTTCTACCCCAATTACAGAAACCAGATTTGTTGTATCCATAATGAAATCTGGTTACTGCAGATGGTGTACCTAATAAACTGGCAACTGAATGTAATTCCAATAAGTGGATGTGTTTGCAGTCCTGTGTATATGACACCCTGTTTCTAAATTCTAATTTCCATCCCTCTCAGTTGTCATGGGAATTAAAGATCAAGAAAAAGCTGAAGACGGTGCCTCCCTGCCTGGGCAAGTTCAGGCCAATCGTTGGCCAGTGCTGCCACCAGTGCACCCCAGAGAGTTTGGTGAGTGTGCAGAGTAGAGGCCAGAGACGGTGAGAGACGGAAAATTAGACTAATGAAATGAGACACTTGTGCTGTATGGTGCCATCCAAAAAAAAAAAGAAGAAAACAAATAAACAAATTTAATTTCAGTAGTCTAGTGCAGGGGATTTGTCTCCAAGTCCAAATTGGTATGAAATGCATTTCTGCTGAAAGAAACTGGCCTTGCATGACACACTATGCTTGTTTACTCAAGTTAAAGATGCTTTCAATGAATTAGATTTAGAGCTCATTCAGTGTTGATGACACTCAGGTCATCTGTCTGTGTCTGTTTTTCTGTCTCGGCTTAGCGCAAGAAACTTGGACAAAACTCTTCCCTTGGCTTCCACAACCTGCTGAGTGTCAACGAGACACACACCCGGTATTGATCCTACAGTATCCTGGCAAACACATAACAGTTTTCAGTCCCAACACACTCACCCATGCACATTTTCTGCCTCTGCATTGTGTTTTCTATTGTAGGTATCGAGGCTGGTTGGTGCGGAGGGTGTGCTGTGCACTGTTTGTGAGTGGGTGCAAGGTTTATGCGAGTCCTGTTAGCAACAGGCCGGAGAGAGTCTGTCAGAGCAACAGGTAACCTGAGGGGAAAGAGAAGGAGGACAAGAGAAGTGGAGAGTAGAGTAAATAAATGATAAGCAGAGATAATTCATAGACAATGAAACGGGTGCTGCAGTTCTAGTGAGAGGGAAGGAGAAAGGAGGAGAGGAGATAAGAAACACTAGCAAAGATACAGAAAATGAAGGGTACCGTGGAGTCTGTGCAGAGTGAATGAAGAGAAATGGGATAACTTCGGACCGTCGTCACACTTTCCCTATCTCTGTCACAGAGTCTACAGTTTGTATTTGTTGTTTTCTCTCCTTCGGTGTAATTGAGTTCAACCTTTTATGTAACCTCTTCACCCAGGGATGTTGTTGGCTTACTGGGAGGAAGGTGGGTGTCTGTGTGTAGCACAGAAGAGGCTTTGTGCTGTGTTAACCCTGCTGTCCTGTGACCATGTGTTTTAGGGTAAAGGAGGCACTCACAGCTGAGCATAGAGCACTTGAGGAAGGAGAGAGCCGAGGGCAGATCAACCGCCTCTCACGATTCCTCCCCCTCATTAGCACCTGCATCTGTCCTGGCCTCTTACGGTGTGTGTTTGTTCGTGTGTGTGTGGGCCGATGGGCAAAGGGCAAAGTTCAAAGATGCCATTTATTGTTTATTCATTAATAAAATACTTTGTATTGATTTGCACTATACAAACTGCTCGCTTAGAAGTAACTTAGTGTGATTGAAGCAAAAATAGAGCTGCAATGAGCCGATGAGTTTTAATTATTGTGATTTAATTTATAAGGCTGGTGATAATCTGTCTTTTTCTCATTGCCAGCAAATCAATAAATTGATCCTTGATGTTTGTCTGTGTAGCCAAACCTTGATACAACTTGTTCCTCTGTGCCACAGACCTTCATGGTTGTCCAGAAACTATTAAAACACAAAATCAGTAACATTGTTACAGTTGATATGTTTTTTCCTTAATGAATAAGGGCATTGTAGTTTAGTTTGAATCAGTCACACATATACTTTCCTACTGCTGTAAATACTCACTACACTCCCCAGGTGTCTACAGTCCCCAGGTGTTTTAGAAAAAAAAACTGTTTAGCCTTTTTTCAAATGAATTTTATATTCTTGACTTGTTGTGGACAAATGGGCGAAGAGCAACAGACAAGCTGGAGAGCTCAAAAAATTTTGAGACAGACTTTGTCTTTGCATTTGCTTTGCTGACAATTACAAAAGTGTAGAATATTGCCAGCTTTATCCTTAAAGTACTGCCACACCAAAGAGCTGCAGCCGGCATTGCTGTGGAGTCCGTCAAAGCAGGAATCACAGCTATAGCTATAGATTCATAGCAATATTAGGAACGAATCAGCTCACTGCAGTTGCCAAATTCAGCCAAAATGGACCAAGAATATGAAAATAACCTGATTTATCTTGATTAATGTTTAAACAGTTTCCTGCACTAATAGAATAGAATTTAAGGCTCAGTGATTAGAGGTTCAGTGGTTCTTTCTTAACCAAAATGCTCCTGTTTCTATATAGATAAACATATATCTTTAATTTGTTTTATCAAAGAACAAGATATTTTTGGACTTATTTGCTCTGTTTTTCGCTGATGATCTAACTGCCAGTCACCTAATATTGTCTGTGCAGAAAATGATGATGGTTCATGTACTGTACTACTAGACATGCAGAACTGTCCTTGTTTTAAATTCCTAACTTCCTGCTGGAGTGTGACTATCCATCAGTCATTCATGAAGTTCTTCAGGATGACTGACAGTTGTTGAGGCATAAACTTGTAGACAACAGACAGTGGAGGAGATGCAAAGCATTTCGATCAGTCCCAGCAAAGAGGCGCTTGTTATATTTTAAATTGAAACTGGGTACTATGACTCTGTCAGATCTTAAGAGCCTTTTCCTGTAGGCACAGTCAGTGTTAGATTTCTGCAAACGTCTAGTGAAATGGAGTGGAATCCTAATGCTGTTTTTTTGGGAAAAACAACCTTTTGTCTTTCGTTTAGTCCTAGGAATCTCTCTTCAAAATCTGCCCCTTGTTTTTTTCACCTCCTCTCTTCCTCTCCCTCACAGCCTTGGCCTTCATCTCTATCTACAGCTGTCACCCTCAAACACACCCCTCTTTATCGCTTTCCATTTTGCTCTTCCTCTGTGTCATCAGTTTCTTTCTTATCCTTATCCCTCTTCTTCCCACTTTGCCTCTCTTCCATCTATTTCATTTACATGTTGTCACACTTAACTCCATCCTCACCATCTTTGCTAAAGCTCCCTTTTGCTCATCATCACATCACTGGCGGCTATGTTCCCTCTTCGCTTCACCACTATCTCTTCATTATTCCCTTGTGTACATTGTCCCCCTCTTCTCCTTATTGCCACACATTAATTTTTTTTTTTCTCCTCTTCTTTCTTCCTTCTTTCTATACATTTATTTCACCCACTATCCTCTCCTGTCTAGGTTCGTGGGCTGGGTGATGCTGAAGATGTTTGCTTCTGTATTTGACAGTATTCAAGTCAACCTCAACCATCTCTCGGCTTTGCACAGAGCCTCGCAAGAGGTGCAAGCATTTATAAACACACGTATTCATACACAGACTAACTTCTTTATTCACAAATGATGAAATGTGCACATGACTGCTTCCCAAGGGGTGTCAATTCCTCCTGCAATACATGGAAAGCACATTATTTGAATATATTGAATATATTTGAACAGATACCATGATGTTTTGGCTCCACAAACATTCACACTCAGGATGTGAAATGAGGCTCCGCTCAGCCATCTAATGAGATGATAAATAGCTACAGTCCTGTTTGTGCACATCCACTGCAAAACATTGAAAAAAATGAATGACTATTTCTCAGTAAAATTAAGTAAAAACTTCTAAATATATGATTACTCTTGAAAGTTTGTTAAAGGGCTATTTAAAACTTTCAAGTTTTCTTTCGTTGTTGTACTTAATTATTTTCAGTTTTTTCACTGAGGACTACACGACTCTAATTACATGGTTGACTAAATAAATACAAATAAATAGGTCCGAGTCAGGCTGCTCTTTTAGAGGTTCAAGATGGGCATAAATGGATTCACTGAACTATGTCTTTAGCTTAGATCTTGCTGAAATGCAGTCAGTTATATAAATTATGGTGATGTTTATGGTTTTCAATGGTTGTCAGGTGGTTGTCACTTCATATTCAGGGTTTCTTACGCCATGTGAATAGTGTCCTCTCTTCTAAATTATTGTCCAAATGCACTTTTTGAACCTGGAAATATGCAGACTGTGTACAAAATAGGTTCAGTTCCTGATTTATGTGTGTCATGTGTCTCAATTTAGCCTCAGGTGCACCATCCGACTGTCTGTATTGTCTCCTTGTAATCTCATCTATTTCACACATAAATGAGTGTAACAAGGGACCTAAAAATGTTTCGCTGTCCATATGCTTGTGGCACACTCACCATGACTTATATGTCTGCATCTATTTCATGGTTTTATTTACTGTGTACTAAAAACCAATTTGTTTGACATGCGTAACAGGTGATAGTAATTGAGAGCCTTTTGTATGTTTTAGGACAAGCTTTGCCAAATAGATCACAGATAACCAAAAAAAAGTAATAAAACTGTTTTCATCATGGCTTTAAAAGAAGCCAGCAATACTCAGACTACTTACGTGTTTTATTATTGCAGCACTTTTATTGCGAACCTTATTACCTTTTCTACTGTAGTGACACAAAATGACAATCATGTTTTATCTCTCTGCTTTGACTTCACTCAATATATTATTGAGTTTGCAATAGTAGCTCTTCATTTCCATGTCTGTAATAAAGAAATATCAAATGCTACTCAAAAGATAGAGGGGCAAGTACAGAATGAAAGCGCTGATGTTGACCTTGGAAAATAACACTCAGTGTACGGTATGTCGTCACTCTCTATAGTCACTTAAACATGCTCCCCACGTACGCACTTAATTTCTGCCTGCATCTTTCTTAACTGTCTGAGTGGAAGAATCATAAGATAATAAGTCCAATTTTGTATCCCTGCTGTTTAAATCATAGATGTATGTTTCTTCTTGACATTCCACTCTGTTGATACTATCTGAAGCATGTGGTGCTTGGTTAGAATATTGGGCCACATTGAATATAAGGCCACAGAAACACTCTCCTAATCCGTGCACCACCTCTGCACAGTCCACCATTGTTTGCCATAATGAATAACAATGTGAAAAATCTTGTTTAACTAAAGCTTCTTCTGTTCTGTGATTTAGGGATCTGTGCTGGTTTATGTGTATGTGCGTCAGAGCACCATGGACTGTGCTCTCATCCCTCTGGTGCTCTTCTGTCATAACCTGAGAGTCCCATACACTGTTTGTCCCCTCCAGATAAACAACTCCTCCCTAAGGTATAGTCACACACACACACAAACCCACAGAGGGGCTGCTGGGCAAGTTTCACTGAGATAACAAGTCTACAGTATATATATCCTTATATACAGAACATACTGTATCCTTCCCCACAAATAATGCAGACGCCCTTTTTACTAGAAATGAAATACTGAATACATCACTTCTAATCAATGCATCATCTTTAGGCCAGTGAATTTAACCGTAAATAGTTGTGAGGATGCCGCAACTCTCCAAGCTGCTTAAGTTAATCAAATTACCTCTGACATACAGTATCCTCTATTTATCTCATAGATCAATTCTGCAGAAAGTCGGTGTGATCCTGCTGCCACCCTCTGCAGTGACTGAGCAGGATGCTGAGATGGACAGTCTCCACTCACCTGTCATGACCTCCGTAAGTCTGGCGAGTGTTGATGAGTTGGGGTCAGGTGAGGTAGGATGTGGGAATATTGGTGGTGATTGTAGAACTATGAATGATGTTTGAAGGATTTGCTTCTAAAAAACAAAATTCCAGAAAAAAAAAAAGATTCTCTTCACTTGGTCTGCACTGTTAGTCTTCCCCCCCACCTCTTAGCCCGGTTCTGTTCAAGGTTTCTACCCATTAAAGGGGAGTTTATCCTTGCTAAAATGCTAATGCTGAGCAGGCCTAATATTTGCCATGTTCAGCATGTTAGTGTGCTAACATTTGATAAGTAGCATGACGTACAGCTGAGGATGCCGGACATGTACTTAGATTTGTAGATATTTGGCCATCAGCTAAAGCTTTGGACATATTAAATTTTTGACCTGATGTTGGTGCTAAATGAACAGTTTATGGTAATTTAGCCAATAGTTGTTGAGACGTTTCACTCAAAAAAAACAAACGTCAACTACATGGCACAAGACAAAGTCATTGATCACAAAGTCAGTGCAGTAGGAGTCACCCTCCAGGTTCCAAATGTCATGGCAATGGCACCAAATATCGTGGAAATCTTTCCAGTCGTTGCTGGGAAATTTCATCCTGGACACCCCAACATTGTCACCCCTAGAGTCACACCAGTACCATGGCTAAAACGTATATGTTTTAGGATCATCGTCACTTAAAGATGAACTTACAGAAACGTCATGAAGCTAATTTAGCCATTAGCCTCGGTTGGAGCTTGTGGTTAATGATGCCCACATCTTCCCACCAACAACCACTCATAGACAAACTACTGTTTTCACATATGCGAATGTCCGATTCAACAGACAAAAGGTTATTCGGGTTTCATGCACCCTTTTTCTGTGAGTCACCAACCATAAAAACACCCTCATGGTACAAACCATTACAGCCGGACAATTGGAGCAGTGCCTCATTAGCTGCATACATGAAACCCAAAACACTCTGTTTGCTAGTAGATGGGAACAAAGTGCTGGGCCACAAATCAGAAAATATGTTGCTAATGCATTTTGCTGACAAAAAAACATCATAGACAGCAAGTAATTAGATAAAATTGCAGGATAGGCAAAAGATACCTGTCCTTGTAAATTGGCTGTTTAGCGTATGTGCTGTCGGTTCAATACTCACTCACTCGCATGCACACACTCATTGCACTCCACGGTAGAGTGTTATCACAGTCGGCCTCTCAATCAGAATACAACCTGTCTTTTCCCCCTCTCCCTCATTCCCCAGCCTCATCCCTCTCTATATTCATTCTCAAAATTACCAAGGGTCTTGGTTTTGCTACAGAGATTGCAGATTTGGAGTAGGCTGGAGTGACAAAGCAATGAGGAGAGGCTGGTTAGTTGAGTGTGTGAGCTTGGCAGGTCTGAGCAGGTTGTTTCTATTTTGAAAGCAAGGTAATTTAGGTTTTTTTTCCCTTATTTTTGAGATTTATGTGGCCTTTATTAATGTCTCCCTCTTCTCTTTGCATCTATCACGCTTTCCCCTAGTAACACCTTTGTTCTCTTTTTCTAATGCTGGGTCGCTTAATTTGATCAAGACCTTTTCATCATTAATATCATTCTGTCTTTGTGTCTAGCGAGGGAGCTCTTTTGTGCCTTGTAACATTTTGCTTGAAGATGTATTTCATTTAGAGGAGTTACTGGTTTTATTAAGATCAATATTGTGCAGTACAGCTCAATAAAATTGCTCAGTCTGACATTAATCTATAAGACTACAGCCATAGTGGGACATAAACAGGTTGTTTATGAGTGACGCAGTGACTATTTATTCATTTATTTTAGTTTTTTTTTACATTGACTATTTATGTGAGTAAGCATATTGGCTGTGCGTGAGAAACCAGGCTGTTTATTGGTTGTATTTCAATGTTAATAGACCTTTATTGTTTATTGAGTGTAGGCCTGCTTAGCTGCTGTTCAATGATAATTGAATTTTCCTTGTCTGTAAGGGGAAAACTGTACTTGGGGCAAGGGAAGTGTCTCTGAATGTCACAAAGTGTCCCCCACAGCCCCTTTTTGTTTCTGCTTTTTATCCTGCCTGCTTCCTGCATTTTCGCTCTGCTAGCGCTAGACTTTTCAGACCTTTGTCCCTGCCATCGTTCTCCCACCTCCTGTCTCTTTCTTCCCTCCTCAGCTGGTACGTGAGCTACTACATGAGGGCCAGGCGATAAGTGTTGGTGTGTCAGCGGAGTCTGGCCGAGGTGGCCTGTGGCTGGCTTGGATCAGGCAGCTCATCAAAGAGGAGTGTATCCCCGATGTCAGTCTGGTCCCTGTGGGCATCTCCTACGACTGTGTGCCCAAAACCAACACACAGGTGGATGCGTGTAAACACACACTTACAAGCACACACAAACACCACTTAATCAGAGCCATCTGCAATGTCCTCAGGAGCAAATGAACAGGTTTGGTTTAGGCTTCTAGACTGCGAAGTGCATCCCCCAAAGGTGGCACAGAGAAAGAGGCTTGAGGCAAAAATACTGCATGAGGTGAAAAGGACAGGTACATGCAGGTATTCTCAAAACAACTAGTTATTGTAATTTGGCCCTTGATTTGACCCACTTATTAACACATTCAACAGTTACAGAGGCCGTGACACACAGTTCATGGAGGAAATTGCAATTTCTGCCAAAAATCATATTCAAATATCAAACTTCAAATAGTCATAATGCTGTTGAATCTGAACACTCAGACATGACATCATTTTAGATTTAGTGCTTGTAAATCCTGAATCTTAGAAATCACAATCACTTCTAACTTGGAACTTGCATGAAAGTCACCAAGTTTACTTCAGTATCAAAATAATCCAGTGATAGCTGTCTGTGCATCCATGGGTACGTTGCAAACAGGAAGTGCCAATAGATAATTCAACATAGTTTTGATGGTGTCAGTTGGCTAAAATGTAAACTAATGTAAGCTGAAAAAACAAGGCTCAAGTTGTAACTCACAGAATACATGACACCAATATACTTCCTGTTTACATCTGCCAAAGCATTATGGGTACTGTAATTAAAGCATGGTTATCCCCCAAATAGAAGTAAGACAAAGAATAATAATAGGATTCACAACATCCATAAGTGTGTATTTATTTTGCAATATATATACAGTGGTATGAAAAAGTATTTGCCCCCTTACAGATTTCTTCTGCTTTTGCTTTTTTGTCACACTTACATGTTTCAGATCATCAAACCAATTTTAATATCACACAAAGATGACCTGAGTAAACACAAAAAGCAGTTTTTAAATGATGATTTCATTTATTAAGGGAAAAAAGCTATCCAAACCAACCTGGCCCGATGTGAAAAAGTAATTGCCCCTAAACCTAATAACTGGTTGTGCCACCCTTGGCGGCAACAACTGCAGCCAAGCATTTGCAATAACTGGCGATGAGTCTTTCACATCACTGTGGGGGAATTTTGGCCCACTCTTCTTTGCAGAATTGTCTTAATTCAGCCACATTGGAGGGTTTTCGAGCATGAACGGCCTGTTTAAAGTCACGCTACAGCATCTCAATAGGATTTAAGTCTGGACTTTGACTAGGTCACTCCAAAACCTTCACTTTGTTTTTTTTGAGCTATTCAGAGGTGGACTTGCTGGTGTGCTTCGGATCATTGTCCTGCTGCATAACCCAAGTGCGCTTGAGCTTAAGGTCACAAACTGATGGCCGGACATTCTCCTTCAGGATTTTCTGGTAGAGAGCAGAATTCATGGTTCCATCAATTACGGCAAGTTGTCCAGGTCCTGAAGCAGCAAAGCAGCCCCAGACCATCACACTACCACCACCATGTTTGACTGTCCGTATGATGTTCTTTCTCCGAAATGCTGTGTTTTACGCCAGATGTAACGGGACACACACCTTCCAAAAAGTTCCACTTTTTTCTCGTCAGTCCACAGAATATTTCCCCAAAAGTGTGGGGGATCATCAAGATGTTTTGTGTGAGTGAGTGTGAGATGTGCCTTTGTGTTCTTTTTGGTCAGCAGTGGTTTTCACCTTGGAACTCTGCCATGGAGGCCATTTTTGCCCAGTCTCTTTCTTATTGTTGAATCATGGACATTGACCTTAACTGAGGCAAGTGAGGCCTGCAGTGCTTTAGATGTTGTTTGGGCTTCTTTTGTGACCTCCTGGATGAGACGTTGATGCACTCTTGGAGTAATTTTGGTGGGCCGGTAGTCCTGGGAAGGTTCACCACCGCTCCATGTTTTCTCCATTTGGGGATAATGGCTCTCACTGTTGTTCGCTGGAGTCCCAAAGCCTTAGAAATGGCTTTGTAACCCTTTCCAGACTGATAGATTTTTGTTTTTGTTTCTTGTCTGTTCTTGAATTGCTTTAGATCGGGGCATGATGTGTTGCATTTTGAGATCTTTCAGCCAACTTCATGTTGTGATTTCTTGATTCTACAGCTCTGGCAGTAATCAGGCCTGGGTGTGGCAAGTGAAATTGAACTCAGCTTTCAAAAATGTGGTTAATCACAGTTAATTCATGATTTAACAAGGAGGGGGCAGTTACTTTTTCACATAGGGCCAGGTTGGTTTGGATAGCTTTTTTTCCTTAATAAATGAAATCATCATTTAAAAACAGCTTTTTGTGTTTACTCAGGTCATCTATGTCTGATATTAAAATTGGTTTGATGATCTGAAACATGTAAGTGTGACAATAAAGCAAAAACAGAAGAAATCTGTAAGGGGGCAAATACTTTTTCACACCAGTGTATATATATATTTTTTTACATAACTAAGGCCAAGAACATGGTGATGGGTTGGTGGCAGTCTTGTTTTTGTTGGGGTTCCAGTGTCAAATTTCTGGTTTAGAAGGAAAATTTAATTGCCAATAATGACCCAAAGTACAGCTAAAGGAATCTTGTTTTACAACTTTGCTCTCTAATTTCTGACCGGCCAGCATTGGTTCAGTAATTAAGGATTGCATTACATTTTTCCAAAGCAATGGTGGTTGCTATTAGTCTCCATTAGTCTTGCCCTCTTTTATCTGCACTTTGAGACGATACTGGAGAGTGGGTGTTGCTTTCGATTAATTGCCATAATAAGGTCCTCGCCTCATCATTTTGGTCTGTCATTCACACACAGTGCACATGCAGTCCTCTACACACAGTTCTACTACGCATACACACTCTCGTAGAATGGCTATTTACCTCAGTGCACATCATAGCTCCTGCTCATTAGTGGTGTTGCTTCTGTAGTGTCTGTACCAAAGGCAAGACCTCATTATGATATAATCGCTAACTTGCTGTGTGCACTCCTGTGAATATGTGTGTGTGTGTGTGTGTGTATTTTTCATATCCTCACAGGGTGGCTTGAGCTCAGTGTTGCAGTGGCTGTGGTCTCTTCTCTGGGGGAGGCCAGGGGGAAGTGTGAGGATCCACTTCGCTCAGCCCTTTTCTCTCAAGGTGCCGAAAAGTGGTGATTTCTTCTTTGATAGTTAAATAGATGATTAGAGATCTTAAAAGTATCCAGAAAAAGGAAAACATTTGAGAAACGTCAGAGATAACAGATTTGGTTATCCCTTCATCATTATTGTCTCTCTAATCACTGTGCGGTCCTTCATATTTGTCAGGACCCCTTGTGGTGCTGCAGCCCTCAGGTTTGAAACTGCCAGGCGAGGTTAGACAAGCAAAGAATAAATCTCGTCATAAATCACACTGACCTTGAAATACTAGTTAAATTAGCTTTTACAAAAGTGTGTTGAAATTGTTCCTTTTTTAATGTCGCCATCCTCACTGAAAACATGTTCCCAAAGGATCACAATGTTATATTTGTTGACCTGTGTATTTTTATTGTTTTATCTGATTGGTGGAGGCAGGATGGAGCATCGGGGCTCTGGTCAGTTGTAGGCTGCTGTAGTTGCATTTGGTCAACATTTGAATTTGACATAATATGTTTTTTTTTAAGTTTGTTTGAACAGAGCCACCATTTTGCTCCCAATGGTGGAATATTGCTAGTCTGTCCAGGAACAGGATTAGAAATACCCCTCAATATAACACAGTGTAGGTCAAGAGAACCACAAACAGCAGCCTCCAAATGATCATAAAGCTGAATCAACACTTCCATAAAATCTCTAAATTATATCCTTCATGAAGGATGAAGGTAGGATTTATTGCAGGGCTGTTGTATGAGACTATATTAGTTTTACTAAGGTGTCCCTACTGAAATAAACTCGCAACTCGATGGAGCTGAAAGTGATTATATGGTGATATGATAGAGGATCAGGTTGCAGCAATAATAGTTGGAATTTGATGTTTCAATGCAAGCTTTGTCTAGCTTACCAGACAACCAGTTTGATTTAAAGATGCTACTTTAAAAGCACATGTACATCCATAATTTTGTGTGTTTGTGTGTGTAGGAGATGTGTGAGTCAGGAAGATGCAGGGTAGATGAATGGCTCCCTCTGCAGGACCTGTTGCTGCCTGTTATCCTCTACAACAGGTAATCTAACCACCTGTGGACACGCCTGTTCGCATGAGTTTATACTGTATGCAAACAAATCACAAAGGAATTTGGTTTTCCGTTGTGTTTGATCTAACATCTGTGAAATTGAAAAGTTATTTTCTCTCAAACTTTGAAGATAAACTTTCCCTAAACCTTGAATCTGGCACAGATGCAATGCAAGAGCTGATGAGAGTTTTCATCCTCTTAGACTCGGTCCAATTACCATCAACATTACACAGTCTGCCAGTGAAAAAGATAACGGAAAGAAAATAACATCCTCACTCAATCTTTGCTCGGCTTCTGACGAGCAAAGTGGCTTCTCCCTTCATATGTTTAATTCTTCTGAGAGAGCGGGATGCAAGAAAAAGCAACAGGAGTGAAAGAGATGGCAAGTGATAGATGAAAAGAGTTAGAGAGGGATAGTTAGATTGGATTGTTATCAGCATGGGAGCAGTTTTAGTTCTTTGTGCATGACTACATCATTAACATGCTCCAGTACTTAATACTGTGTCCCTGCCATGTTTCCTCATTCTGTTTGTCTGTCTTTGAATAAAAAATGCAGTGGATTTGAGGGCTACCTTGATGAAAATTAAAAGCACTCACATACAGACTCCTATTTTACAGAGGTGCACACTCTCATAGTTTGTGTATTCTTGTTTGAGATGAACAATGTCGCTCTCTGTAAGACTTGTTTATTACTACTGTATATCTCTCTCACAGATGCAAAGCTAAAATACATAAAGAACACACTCATATCACTCACGCATAGCCTCAGATAAGCAAGTCTCATAAAATGTATCCCACACACCTCCATTTTTGAGAGATACAGTCGCTATTCTTATTAAGCTTATATGCACCCAAAGTGCCTGAGTCTACAGTGTTACTTCTCCCACACACATGTTCCTTTTACTCACTGAAATATGGTGCTAACTCATCCATGAACTCTCTTTATGGCCATTAAGAGTTTACTGGAAACTGGTACTAGAAATACAACTATTTTTCCAAGTTCGTGGCCACAGAGGTTTCAATAAGAGTGAATTGATCCTTATTCAAAAATTCCATGTAATATATTTAAATGAAGTTGTTTATTCAGCCGGAGCAATGCTTACACTGGGATTCACATGATTTGTTATGCAACTCCCTTGACAATGAATGCAATTTACTGCAACACATATTCTGATGATGTAAGACCAACATTGGGTCTTTTGTTAATATTTACCGACTTCTTGAGAGTTGTAATCCTTAACGTTTTAGTTCTGGTTGATTTTGCAACAACTGTGATTCCTGTGATATCAGTGTGGTGTAATACAGCAAATACTCTGTGAGCAGCTGCTTTGCCAGAATTACAACGGAAGAGCATCTAGTTTATCTGTTTACAGAGCAGACAAACAAACTTTTATTTTCAGGAAAAAGTCAGTCAAATTAACAATGTTTTGTTTTGTGGACACGTTTTGAATGAACAGTCGTGGGTCATGCTAACTGCAGTGGCTATTACATTGTGTTTCCTGTGGCTTCTTCGCAATAAAAGACACCTTATGTTTTGGCTTTAGATGTGAAGCAGCAGGGTTTATATCAACAGTAGTATATGCAGCTCTGATTTAAAGCGAAAAATAATCTGACTGTGACTGTTATCTATGAGATGCCTGTGAAGGCAACTTGAATCTAGTGTTGGGCTTGGTAGACTCCACCACTAACAATGAAAATAACTATATACACTTGAGAGAGTAATGTGTTTGTCCATACATCCAGCCATCCATTAGATGTACACATTATCCTCAAGGGTCACAGTAGGGCTAGAGCCATTGCAGAAAAAATGATGACCACAAATAGAATCAGAAATGGGATGTGATTTCATGAAACTCTTGAGGATTCTAACTTTAGAAAGTATGAGTCAGTTGAGACAAACTAAAATAAAGTTTCTGTACAGTCATCCTGACATCCTTCTTTCCTCATCTCACTTTTTGTGTCAAGAATTGACAGTGTGTTTGGGCAGAGGCAGATGTTGTGGCTCCTGCCCTCATCTCATGATGCATCTGAACTCAAACAGCCGACTCTTCCAGAGAGAGACCTCAGCATCGCCATTATCCTCCACCTCATCTTCTGTAGGTCCAGGATTCTGTTCACCTGCTGAATCATAAAAAATATCTATAAGCTGTTGTTTTAATGGTATGCAAATTGTTTTGCATTACCTGTGTGTGTGTGTGTGTGTGTGCGTGTGTGTGTGTGTGTGTGTGTGTGTGTGTGTGTGTTCTCTTTCTAGCTGCAACCTCTTGCATGGCTGTGATGTCCACCAGCTTGGTATCCAGTCTTTTGCTGTACAAACACCGCAAGGTACACGCATCATCCCTGTAGTTCTGTGTTTGCCGAACAATTTCACCAAGAGTCTCATAAACAGAATTGGTTTTAGTGCTAGTTCATTTGAGTGCGACAGTGATTCTCTGAGTCATACCCACCAGTAACTAACGTCACCAGATGGTTGGATGCTCACATCGGATTTTGCAACAAAACCTCTCCATCCTTCTCCTTCACAGGGTGTGAGTGCCTCTCTCCTGTGTCATGATGTGGCCTGGCTCACAGAGGAACTCTTGTTCAGGAACAAAGACGTTGGTTTTGGGGGAAGTTTAGCAGAGGTTGTCCACTATACCCTCTCTCTGCTGGCCCCTCACCTCATCATAGCTGCAGTGCCGTCTAGGTAGGTTTCCTGTCTGTCAAAAGAAAAAACAAAGAACACTGATAAGCTCCATACAGCAAAATTGTGTTGCTTATCAAAAATCCAATTTCCCTTTCAGTGAAACCACTGTGTCATTACTGCCTATTTCAGCTTTTGCTCCACATCTCTCTCCTTCTAGAAGAGACCCTCTTATTGCTCCCCATCCGTCTCTTGCTGCCACACTTCACCTCACCCTCCAGGCCCAGATTGTCACACACACCTTTATTTTGGAAGCTGTGGGTGGTGAGTGACTTTGCATGCATGTGTTTTGCGACATTTTTAATTTCTCATATGTATTTCTACTTTCCTTTACCACTTCAGCCTAAATATCATCTTGAGACCTTGTGTTCTACAGGCCCCTTATTTTTCGTGGGAGGTCTTGGCTGTGGGTCTGACTGTTGGCATGTCAGTATGGAAAATCAGTTTGAAACATGACATTTAAAATTTAAGTACTTAATATTCTTAGTGTTAAAGGCATAAGCTTTGAGCAGTGTCAGGGTACTGTGCACACAGCAGCAAAGGATAGTTTTCCAAAAAAAATAGAAGCAAAAAAGTACGGGTCATCTGTGGCAGTGTGGCTCTTCTGCTATTTCTTCTGTCAGGTCTTGTACGTTATTGTCGTCTGATTTGGGTCAGTACATGTGACGTGTCTTCTGATTTTTGATTTGGGTCAGTACGTGTGACATGTAGAGATGATAAATCAAATGCTGCCCCTTAAACAAGTGAGTCATCCATGGAAATCGGGCAGAAGACCATACTTCAACTGGAGGATTCAGATTTACCTCAAGTCAGGCCTTTTCCAGCTTATAGTCTGCTTCTGATGACCCATTTTAGTAAGTTAAAGCTTGTTCTAATCTCCAAACAGACAAAATGCATGCATTTCATAGCATTAACCCCAGTGCCATTCAATTCAGTTAATTGTAGTTACCTCTAACTTATATGAAAAGGTCAGATGTCATCACTGACAGCCAGCATACCTGTGTTTTCACAAAGCTATGCTTTCTAAGTTGCTAGGATACATACCATTACTTACAGAGTTTAAAATGAACAAGCGTGACATCAGGTCACAGAAAAGATCGACTACAAAAGTTCCTCTGGACAAGGGAAGGATGGCCTCGCGTACTATGCACCTTGAACTGCGAAACCAATTACAATTAAAGACACTTCATCCGTGGGACTGAAGTTCTACTAGCTGATATTTTGACTATACTTATTTAATATTTTATATTAGTCGTCTGTGAGAGAGATGACTTACTTGTGTGTCTGAATTATCTTGTGGTGTTGTCACGTTTTGGAACAGTTAGCTAAAAGGGCAGTCCAATAGAACTTTCCTTCATGAAAGTAGGATTTACAGTCAGTTAACAGTTGCCCTGCTGACGTGTCCTAGAGCAAGACACAGACAGACGGCTTCATGTCCCTGCTCTTTGATTATTATTAAGAGAAACCATGAAAAGAAGACACTAAAATCACCCATGCATCTATGGTGCCATGGCTCCATGCCATCCATACCCATTAACTTATAGTATGTTGAGTTGTTACTGGCATCATCTCATATATACCAAAAAGTGAGAACTTTAAAAAAAACATTGGCAGAATCACCCAGTTTTGCCTTGTTTGGTTGGGAACAGCATAACGCAAGTAAGTGAGTAAAATATGGTAATCATTTTCGGATGGAAAGCCTATTGCCAGTTCGCACCCAAGTCGTATATCAACTCATTCTTGTGCCAGGATCTATCAAAGTTTTCAAATGTGTGCTGTTTAGTTTCTAGATATTGCGCTAACACTGCAGACTAGGGTGAAGCCATACATACTGCAGCCCCATTTTAGCATTGCTGGTGTGGTAGAGGTAAAAATAATGTGAAGTGCAGGAAGCTGCTTCGCCTGCATGATTCATTGTTCCTGTGTGACTTGTTTTGGTTATATAGGAAGTGCAGCTGGTGGGCAGTGGGCTGTGTACTGCTGAAAGCCTCTGTGTAGCAGATTCATACAAGGATGCTTGCCTCAAGTGGTAAAAATAGATTAAATGAGCTACATTTTGTTGTGTAACATTGTTAAAGGGGAGTTTTTCCTTTGCCTAATACCCGATGCTTGCTCATGTGGGGATTCTTGAATCTTAACTTTTTCGCTCTCGTAATTAAAGTGTTTGGTGTAGACCAGCCTCCTTAATGGTTTCAGTGTTTGTCTTCCAACAAAGAATCTGGATTTCAAGACTCTCCCACCACTGCATGAAAGCAGGATAATAGGGATAAAAAGTAAAGTAAAACATTTGTGTAAATGACGAAAATCGGAGATCCTTCCTATCAGCAAAATCTCATCAACTGACCCATCAAACACTCCATTTTCCATTTTGAGATATTTTGCGTTTGTGTGTTTTTGTTCTCAGCGTGTGCAGTGTCGGCCATGCTGTGCGAGGTGGCCGGCAGTGGCGTCAGCAGCAGGGTGAGGAGCGGCGGCGTGGACGGAGAGGAGGTGAAAAGTGACATGGAGTTCAATGTGGTGCTCTGCCAGTCTGAGCTGACGGAGAGAGCCTTGCAGCTCTGCCATCTCCTGCCTCTGGGCTTCATGCCAGTGAGTTTGAATTCATAACACACACACACACACACACACACACACACACACACACACACACACACACACACACAGTGCGTCTCATTCAATAGGTGTTTAATGGAGCTGAACAGCCATTCATCCTGCTCTGCTGCCTCTATCTCTGGCAGAGAGAGGTTTTGAATTGTGTGCGTGTGTGTTTGTGTGTGGCTGTGTGTGTACATGCTCCATCAGACTGACTTTAAGGGCTCCGAATCTGAGCCAGAAATGCTGTTCCTTTCTCTGTTTGCCCACCTTTCATTTCAGCAGCTGCTCTTTCTTGTCTCCTCTCCCTGCAGCTCTGTTTCTCACCCCATTCTTCACAGAAAAATATCGTTCCTGCTCTCATCCTGCTGTCGGCCACCTCTCGTTCTCCTCCTCTGATCTCTGCTACATCTCTACTACATACCTTATACTCTCTGTCAGCTGTCTTCCTAGATATGTGACAGGCTGCAGCAGTTTGTGCCCTTAACCTTGCTTCACCATTGACCCATTCTCTCTCCACTCCCACTCCCTGTCTTTCAATTTCAATTCAGTCAATTCAATTCAATTCAATTCAATTCAAAGGTGTGTGTGTGTGTGTGTGTGTGTGTGTGTGTGTGTGTGTGTGTGTGTGTGTGTGTGTGTGTGTGTGTGTGTGTGTGTGTGTGTGTGTGTGTGTGTGTGTGTGTGTGTGTGTGTGTCTGTGTCTGTGTCTGTGTCTGTGTCTGTGTCTGTGTGTATCTCCAATATCTCCAGCTCACAAATGTTGCTGCTGCCTTTTGTCCATACCATCTCCCCTCTCTTTTGCTTTCTGTCTTTCTTGCTCTCTCTTTGTCTTCCCTCTCTCTTTTTGTCTCTCTCTTGCTTTGTTAACTGCCTCCCTCTCAATTGAATTCACTTCAATTGGCTATATTGGCATGGAGGCCTTAAAGATAGGGTGAGGAGCTCAGACCTCTAGAGGGAGCTCAGAGTAGAGCTTTTGTTCCTTTGCATCAAAAGGAGCCGGTTGAGGTGGTTTGGGCATCTGGTCAGGATGCCTCGTGGGTGCCTCCCCTGGAGGTCTTCAGGGGACGTCCAACTGGGAGGAGACCCTAGGGAAGACTTTCTCTTCTCTTGGGAGTATTTTTAATTTAGATCTTTGAAATCTGACATTACAGAAGTGAAAATGTTCCTTATTTCTTTAATGTTTTACATTTTAGAGGGAGGTGCATCTCTGTCTCAGCCTCAGCTTTCCAAAATTGACCACATATTCTGTCTTCTTGGCTTCTTGATTTATTTATTTTTTTTGTGTCGCCCCTGTTCAGTGTTGGCTTTGTGTTTCTCTGAGCTTCTACTTGGTTAAGGTCTGTGTCTGCTTGCTATTTGTTATCTGACAGTCGAGAGACATTCTGCCATTAAGGCTGATCTACTTTGACTTTTAGCTTTTCTCCCCTTCAATGGTCCAAATTGTTTTCTTTACACTGCTTTGCAATTTAGTTTTCTCTGATTGGTGCTTGGAAAGCAGTGTGTGAGACTGGTCAGTATGTAGGGGCTGGGTTTAAGGTGATTAAAGTTTAAATCTCTTTCTCTCTCTCTCTCTCTCTCTCTCCAGCCCTGTCAGTCATCCCACAGTTTCGCTCTGGATGCAGTTGACAGTCTAGTACGCTGTGGCATCCTAATCATGGAAGAAGTAAGATACATTTCTTCAGTTTTTCTGTAAAACGCCACATAATTCAATGCCAAACTGTTTTCATTATTCAAAAATCTAAAGGATCTGGTCAGCATTTCATCTGTACATACTTTTTAAAATTATCTTCAACTGATTAGACTTTTTATTTCTTTATTTTTTCAATTATTGGATTAATTATTTTGTTAAAAAAGATCCCAGAATCCAGGATGAGGTCTTTAGATTATTTGTTTTGTCTGACCAACAGTCGAATACCCAGATATTCAATGCAATATTGTATAAAATGAGGAAAAGAAGCAAATTGTGACATTCTGAGAGGCATGAAACAATGAATGTTATGCATGTTTCCTTGATAAATGACTTCAACGATTACCAAGTCATCAGAAATTGGGTCAATTTTATTTCACTCGAGTTATCCACTAATCGTTTCAGTCCTACTTTCTTTAGATTTTCTGGTTAGAACTCTGTTCACTTACCCTCAGATGTTGTAATATGTTGTATTTGTGGAGTTTCGTGTATTTGGACCGTAGCACCTTCAAGTGTGGACTGCATTTCTCATGGGCACTTGCACAACAAAGTACATCATTAAAAGCTCTTGGATTTTGTCAAACATTTTCCTTGATTAAGTTTAGTAATTGAAAGCTTGGCTTGGCTGCAGCTCCCCTTGGCTTTACAGAGCTTTGTTGTGATTCTCAGCTCATTGTGTAGTTGTCTGGCGTGCACCTTTACCACTTTGGTTCACTCTGACCTCTGTCGTCATGTCATTTGAAGCTGCTGCAGGAGGCTGTTTTCAGCACAAAAATAAAAGCTTTTACACTGTACACTACCTGCTCATCACCAAACAGCAGACAGACGCAGTTAGAAACTAGCTGGTGAACACAGCAGACCATTTAGCAGCTGAAGAGCCAGATATTTCTCTCAGGAGTTGGTAGAGACCAAAAGCAGTTACAAGAGAGTGAAGAGTTAGAATCACCAGGTGGACAGACACATGATTTGGTTGCTTTTTCAGGTCATCCAATCATATATTAGTAACCAGAAATCTCTCTATTTGGAGCTTTAGTTATATGTTAGACAGAAACTATCACAACAGAGACAGGAAAGCCCATTTGTGGGAGCACCAAGCAGATCGCCAGACACTGAACTGACAAAGCAATGATATTCACCGTATTGTTGTTGTGTCATGTACCCACATCTCTCCACGGCTGTCAGACTGTGCGGGTACAATAAGCTCATCTGTACAAAGTCTGAGGGCAATCCTCCGGTTGGTGCTCATAGTGAAATAACAATGTCAAACCGTTAATAAAAAGCAAAGGGGCGATGCTCGTCTATCATAGTGGTCATATCAGGGTGGTGATTTGTTGTCGTGCAATACAAACAAAACCCACATGCAGCGTTTTTTTCCTCTCGTGGCCCAAGCACTTTACCCCAGTGTTCCCCAGCGCCCTGCCAGAAAAAAACACTATGTGGGCACAGGCCCTTGATAAGCAACTGTTTGCTAAAAGTTCACCCTATCGACTTAAATAACGGAATAACAGAAACAAAACAAAAGGTGAATTAATAAAAAAGAAACAGACCATACACTGACAACAATACAAGCTCAGTGAAAGCAGTCACAGGCAGCCGAATAATACGTTACAGAGAGGATAATACTTTTTCAGAGCGTTCTTTTCTCTATATTTGAATTTATTGTGTAAAATTAGGTGTCGACTCAATATCTTAAGTCAGTCATACATACCACACAAAGAGTTACAGTCCGACACTCTGCTGTCTGTCTGTTGTCTGTATCTGTCCTATGTAGATTCTCAAGGACGTTCCCATCTGTGATTTCTGGAAGAAGGGGGGCGCTCTGACCTGGACCACCTCTGATGACCCGTATCACAGCGACTCTGACTGTGAGGAGCAGGACTTGCGTTCCTACAAGGTACAGAAGAGTTCTGCTCGCCCCTCTGGCTTCTTGTGTCAGAGAAGCACCAGAGGATATATAAAGGGGAAAATGTTCCATACTGTCCCGATCTACAAGAGATAGCACCCTAGTTGACTGCCTATAGGGCACGTACAAAAATACCAGAAACACCACATGAAAAAGAACTTTGAAGTAACTAAATCTCCATTACAAAAGCACCTACACAGTAGAGTCACATAGCTTGAATGCCAATTAGTCGGATGTGTCAGGTTTAAAAGAAGCCTTACTGTCATGACCTTTACATGTGATTCTTTTCAAAGCAACACAAGGCAGCTTATCTAATTCCAAAGGAACCAAACAGCCAGATCTCAAAGATGCATGCAGACGCACACTGTTATGACATTGACACATGACAACACAAACTTAAACTGCATCAAGAGAGAGCAAAAATCATAGCACAGTTACATGGATAGACCTATGCAGCTTATGGGTTGATCACCACCATTAATCAATAAAGCATTTGTCTCTAACTTTCAGAATGTCAAAATGCAATAAAAAGAATATCACATTTACATTCAAATGCTTCCAACAGTAATTCTGGCACAGAGAGTTTTTCATTGCCGTCGTCGCCATGTGTTCGCTCATGAGGGATTTGTTGGGTTGAGTATGGTCTTCACCTGCTTTATATGTAAACGTGATCAATGTCAATAGTTGTGATTATATTAAAAAATCGTCTTGGCTTGAGTTCATGCATCAGAAAACATTCTCAGAGCCCTGAATGTATTGAAACGTCTGTTGTTTACAATCTGTGTTTGCCTGCTGTGGTTCGGACAAACACAGAAGTCATTTTCCATAACATAGGAGTGACTGAACATGAAATACAAATGATAAAGGGCAGTAATCATCATACTGACTATGGCAAGCTGTCAAAAAATTATTAATAATATAATTTTTCAGCGTTCAAAGTTGTCGTCAGGCAAACATACATATGAACAAAAACCAGGCTACACATATAGATAAAAATAACAGCCTCACCTAAAATTAGAAGACCACATGATGGGGATGACCACCCACCACCCTAAGACAATTTACTATGCACATAACATGTAACTGTCCTACAATACTGTTTTCATTATTCAGAAATAGGCAGTGGGATAGGCAGACATTTTCAGAAATGTTAATGATGTTGGCAGCAATTCAGAGACCTGCACACAGGCCAGCTTATTGCTATTGTATTGACAGTCTTGTGTTTTTATGTGCATAGTGGATTGATTTTGAATGATGATGGTGTTTTTTATATCATGTGATGTCCTAATTGTAGGAGGAGATTTTATTTTTGTCTGCATATATAGCCTACTTTTTGCTCACAGGGATGTTTGTCTGATGGAGACCATGAAGGTTTAAACATTGCATTGTTAAACATTTTTTTTGGAAGCTTGGACTGTCAAGTGTGCGGACTAGCTCGCTTTTTGTTTTGTATGCTACTTTTGTGCCTTGCCCTTACCCAGTTGGAATTGGATGCGCACACTCTCACCTCTCTTGCTTAGTTGGGAAACAGCTATTATTTAACACAGTTTTTATCAGAAAATTTAAAGAACACTTCAATGAGTTACACTAAAATAAGCAGAATACACCCAAAAACATTCTTATGCCTGCCTGTGTCCCAAGCTAGTTGACTTAATAGTCCAGTAAACCCACTGCCACCTCCACACTGGTTTAAAATCCTCTCTTTTGCTTCGTCTTTGTCCACTGAGGAAGAGCCTCAACAATGTTTGTACAGCTTTTCAACTCTAATCTTTCAACTTTCTCTATCCAATGCACACACTCTCCTTCTCCTGACGCCTCTGCTCTGCTGCCCTCAGCTCAGGAGCTGAACCAGCACAGCAAACACCTCCATACCAAACAATGGAAAATATTCCCTCACCACCTCCTCCACTGCCTGTTATCATTTAGCCTGGCTAAATTCACTTCAGGTGGTCACACTAAGCTGCCTGCAAAGGTAAGTTGTTACAGTGACTAATTCTCAAGAAGACACCTGGTCTTGTGTAGGCTCAAGGTTTAGACATTTACTCACATGTAGAACTTTGTTTTTCCAAACGCACTTTCATTTTTCATTTGTGTTATTTATTCATGTCACGTCTCAGCAATGCAAGCAGAGGAGCAACATAGTCCCTCAGGTAGCAAGGATGTTGTATCCATACTAAAATATATATACATACTATACGAACATGTATGACCTGCGGCTTAAAAATAAACTGTTTGTTTATAAAGTGTTTGTTTGTGTGTTTGTTTCAAAGAATTGTTACAAAGGTATGCACTGAGCAGGACTCTGTGCGGCTGTATTAATATTTCATTGTTCCTACGGTCCTGGAAGAGTCGTGGAATCTCAAAAGCTCATTTGCCAGACATGGAAAAATCAAGGAATTAGTCAAATCCTTGAAGGTTCTGGCAAAGACATCAGATTTTTGTGGTTATTACAGTAATCTTCTGTGGATAACCTTCCATATAATGTAACATAACAGAGATTTTATTTTCTGTAGCTGTTGATCCCACTGTAGATGGGCGGTCAGCTCACCTCCCAAAACCTCCGCTTCACTGCTGGAGGCTGACTCGGGGACCATCAATAAAATTGCTGTTAAATTGACACAAACACAATGTTATCTGAATACCTCAATGCTGTCTTGACAATATTAATGAATTATGGTTAAAAATGGTTTATTTTACAAAATACTTTAATAGATATAATGGCATTTTTTCAATAGTTCCCATGTAATGTGATGCTGTGACTCTAAAGCACTAAAATATAAAGAGGTTTGCCCTATTTGTCCAGTGCAGTAATAATTTCTGGTATTAGTTCTGACTCTCCACCTCCCATCACATGGAAATGTTCTTATGGGTCTTAGAAAAGTCAATTCAGAATTTTTGTCCATGAAAATATGTGAGAACGCTGGTATTTGGTGGTTGTAGTGTAACAGTGTTTCCTAACTATGTCAAACATGTCTTTACATATACACCAAGACACACAAATACTGATATCGGCTGATAATTAGTGTTTACAGTCGCCACTTTGTGCAATTTATTTCACAAAAAATCTGCTTATTTGTCTCGTCTTGATATTATGCTGCGAGTGCGAGTTGCATATTCAGTCTATTTTAGCCCCTTAGGTCATGTTCATAGCTGCTGATTTTCCCTTATTTGTTATAATGTGTTTTTACTCCTCATGTAACGTGACTAATGACACTTGTTCTTACTCTCACATTTCTGTCTGCCAGGTTTACTTTAATGTC
This sequence comes from Pempheris klunzingeri, assembly GCF_042242105.1. Lineage (NCBI taxonomy): Eukaryota > Metazoa > Chordata > Actinopteri > Acropomatiformes > Pempheridae > Pempheris > Pempheris klunzingeri. The sequence goes on from NC_092018.1 coordinate 10,406,804, forward strand.
CTATTACGTTTTGAAACTCCTAAGTGCTGGAGATACACATGATGATTGCTTTAACACAGACTGAATTAGCCTTATTGACCAAATGGTAACTGTTCATTGAAAAAAATGAATAGGTTTCCCAGTACACTAAGATGAGTTCAAATGTGCAGATAGCAGAGGAAATCCATAATACTTTATCTGCTGCAGCCTGTCTACGATGATGTTCTAGTAGGAGGATCCGTCCCTGGAGAGACGAAACATTTCATCGTAGTTTTGTATGGCTGTGTAATGACTTAGGGATACAAGGCAATCTAACAAGACCAGCTGCACTCTACAGTATGAACTCTGCTCCCACATATTCCTAATTTACCAGCTGTAGCCATTAACTGTCTTTATGTTGAATGTTTGAATACATAAATGCAGAGCAGAGGTAGATTTCCATCTTCTGAATCCCTCAAACAGATGAAGGCTGTCTTTGTGGAAGAGTTGTCCAGTTGTCAGTGTAAACTACATGTCCAGAAGTACACTGGCACCCCTGTCCACTCACTTTTTTGTACTTCTTTATTTGGTCTAAATCCCAGTTTTTTCAGTATGTGTTAACATTTTGAACAATACTGTGTGCTTTTAAAGTTTGGGGAAGGCTCTCTCTCTTGTCTCAACATGACAGTGGCTCCATGCAAAAAGCCTGGGCAATAAATACTCTGATTTTAATTTATGAGTGTAGTGTGGAGGAACTGACCTGCACTGAACCCTGACCTCAATCCCATGCAACACTTGAGGGATGGTCAGCGCCTGGCCTCACTAACGGTCTTGTGGCTAAAATGGGGTGAGAGGAGGAGTGAAGGCTGTTATATCAGCAGAATGATGCTCATGGTTTTAAATGAGATCACACATGGGTATAATGTTCAGGTTCCCGCTATATGACAGCTTTCTGATGGGGGCTGGTTCAGTCCATAAAATCATTGAAATTACATGGCGCTCCGATCTGATTACAGGACATCTGCAATAAATACCCATGAAATAAATCCAAAGATAAAAGTATAAAACTATATTTCTAAGAAAAAAATGTTTAAAAAGATTGAAATAATTTAGAGTTTATGTCCTTACACATTTCTGGTTGTGCTGTTGAATTTGACTTTTACATTTTAGCTTGCACGAGCATAGAAATTGAATGTTTTTCTGCAGGAAATCAAATACAAAACCTACTTCACTGCCACTTGGGTTTGAACCTGGGATGCCCACGTGAAAATATTCTGCGAGCAAGTGTTACTTTTATAGTGTTGAGCCTCTGCATGCCGCCGCTGTAATACAATCTGGGCCCAACAGACCAACCGACAGTGTGCTCATTGGAGCAGAAAATGCTCTTTCATCCCTTTTCTCCCCCCTCTTCCTTCCTCTTCTTTCCACTTCTAACCACTTCGGTTTCTGTCCACCTTTCTAGATAAGCCGGCCAAGTCACTGTCCAGAGATGCTCTTCTTCCTCTGCAGTATGCTAGCTGGTCATCTGAGAGCGCTGTGCTGGGCGACCACCGGACTGGACCATCTAGACACGCCTCTGCCAGGCATGTGCACTCTATGCTTACATGCATTTTTATTTGATACAGATAAAAAACACATTGCATCACACGTTCTTTTTGAAAGCCTTATGCCATATTTCACGCCACATTAAGTCAAAATGAATAATGATGATGTTCTTCATGCCTATGATATATGTGATATATGATATATATGTTTCAGGTTAAGTCATTTGCAGGAGGAATCATCCACCGGTCATAAATATAAACTATGATTAGTGTCACTGAACCATGAATTCACTTTGCTTTGAGTGGAATAATTGGCTCCATTTTAATGTCTTCCCTGCTGCAGAAGCAGAGTTTGTGGCTCGGATACACTCCCATCTGTGTGACACAGCAAATAAGAAGAAGCGGCACTATGGTGAGCTCAACCTGACATCCCTTCCCAAACACACACACATACACAATGATCTTCCATTTCTTTGTGCCGTAACTTCAGAAACTTGTCATCGTGCCTTCTCCCACTGAAGTCAGCAGAGACGAGAGGAACCATAGAGCAGTTCCTCCACTCACATCACAAACATATAAGACAATGGAAACTACCCAAATGACACCTTTCAATAATACACATTATAAAAATTCCATCAATCCCACTGGTAGTGGTTTTGTTCTGTTATCCCGACCTGGTTTTTCTATATTGGATGTCTGTCTGTTCTTTTGATTCACATGTGCCTTTGTGCCGAATCTCATAGAGAGCTGCTCAGAGGAGGCTGCACACACTGCAGTTAGAACACTAATAGACCTCGGGGTGAGTGACAGCCTCTGTGTGTGTGTGTGTCTGTTTAAATCTGTCTGTCTGCGGAGAATTAGAACCCGAGTCAGGATTGAAAGTTTAGGCGCAAGTCCAACTCCCAAAAAGTTCAGTTTTGACTTTAATCTGTCCCCAGGAGAGCCTGACCCAAAATCAACCCAACCCAAATCCCCAAATCACTGTTAATCAGTCGATTTCTGGGTTTTCATCAATATTCCTGAACAGGAAACCAACCTGATTTTGATGCAACAAGAGAGAAACTGGGCCTGATAGGAGTCAGCCATGTCCAATCATGTTTGAGGCAGAAATGTCAAAGAGGATTCACTGTGCCAAGGGCAAAAGTGATTTAAAAGGAAAGTTTAGAAAAGTGTAGCACAGGCAACACTTCGTCTCAGTGTCTTAACCACGCTGGGGTGATTTACATGTCACATTTTAGTCTTTACAAAGAAAAATACTGGTGTCCTCTCGACCTGTAATCTCATGTTGTCTATATCCACTTAACATTTATCACCATCATGTCTCAAGCTGTGCTGGATGTAACTTGGATTTTAAAACATTTAGAAATTGTCTGAAATAGACTTGAAGCACAAATTTTATTTAAAGTCCCTTATGAATAAAACAGCTAGGATCAGTGGTGCATTTCTGTACAATTTTGACATGCATGTACTTTACATTAGTACTTTAACTTTCTGCTACACGTTACACTTGGTGTACGCTGCAGAGCAGCAGCTGCTTCTGTGATGTGTTCAAGCACAGCACTGAGTGTGGATCGACCGTGTTTTGGCGTGTCAGAGCCCAACACACAATCACTGTAGCTACAAGTTTTTTTTTGTAACCTTTGATCAGAGCGAGGATAGTTGCTTCCCCTTGTTTCCAGTCTCTATGCTAAGCTAAGCTAATGGCCTGTCGGCTGTAGCGTCATATTTACAGCGCAGACATGAGAGCGACATCAATCAAAGATTTTGCTTGAGTGCTGAGTAAGACTGAGCTTTTGAGTGTAGGGAAAATGTGACTTGTTTTTTAGGATTCCTCTGTGACATATTTCCTTTTCTTCCTGTGTGCTGTGAGGTGACCTCATATGAAAACAACTAATGATCAAACAGAAACGTTGATGAGACCAGATAAAGGCTTCATGTTTATTGTGATGGATCAAGCTGCTTCTCTGTGGACGTTGTTTTTCATACAGTGCAAGAATGAAGGCAGCAAATGGTTTGTCTTGCAGATAGGAGTATGAGCATCTATTATCTCCATGTGCACTGACTCTGCAAACAACCGCGAGGAATAATAAAAAGGAGAAGGGCAACCTAGCCGATTACCACCAACTTAAGAGGCTAAGAACTGCAGAGAAACGCACCTCATATTAGTCAGGAAAATGGAGAAAATGGCAGCTTGCTCATGACTCTGATGCAGTCTTTTCATCCATAACTATATGAATCAGTGTTTCAGCACAAATTCCCTGTTCTCACAATTTACCACTCAGCCCTTCAACTCTAAAAAGTAGACAGTGTCTGCACCCTTCAGTCTCCCCCAATCAGTCTGTGTGTTGGGAATCGCCGCTTTTTAAAAATAGAGCGTCATTGACCCATATATCCTCAAAGATCTCACGAGGCAATTATTAACTTTCTTATCAAGGTTATCAGTCAGAAATGGTCGTTATCATGCTCATCTGTAGGATTTAACAGCTAGTTCCACTCCCTGATGCTGTGACGGTTTGATTTATAAGGTCTACAAGTCAAATCAAAGGGGTAATGTGCGTTTATAGAACTAAAACAAAAGCACAGCACAGTCTGAAGTTTGCCTCTCTAATTTTGCCTCATTATTTCAGACCTCGCTGACTGAATAAGTTGGTTCAGTATTATTTATGTAACATCTTTAGCTTTGTTTTTCTTTCTCATTTTTGAAGCGTTCTTGTTTTGAAAGGTCTTGTTTTTATCTCTGTTATTACTTCAGTGTTTTTTGTTCGGCCTTGTGCACAAAAACACACCACTAAAGATAAGAAAAGATCCGTGCTCACAACGTTCAAATGAAGGTTACAGAATAAAAAGCATTGTGTTCGCGAGTGTCCTGACAGCGCTTTGTTTATGTTTACTTCAGGTCCTTTTGGAGGAGCGTCAGAAAGAAGGCGTCTTCCTGGGTGTCAGTCCTTTGTTCCAGTTGTCAGAAAACAGGCTGAAACTGCACCGCTTCATCTCACAGTACCTCTACAATTAATGTGTTAACTGGGCAGCATGACTCAAAGGCCTTGACACAACTTTGTTTTGTTGCAGAGTCTGACCTCGTCCTCTGTTGGTGTCACAGCGGCTCGTTTCTAGTGTTAAAAAAACATGCATGCTGAGCCGGAACGTTCCTGCCTTTAGGTTAATTGCATTTTGATTTTTCAGTGATGAGACATTGATTTTAAGTTTGTCTTTAGTAATAGCATTAGCATAAAGCCACAGGAGACGAGGATTATGAAGTCCCTGTAATCACCTGCTCGGTGCAGCTTGTGTTTTCCCCCTATTTCGTGTTGTAATGAAGGCCGCCAAAGTTTTGTTTGTAACGTGAACCATAAGCTTAGTTCTACTTTTTTCTTGTTTTTCACACATTGATCAGTTAATGTTCATACTGACAATAAACAAATTTGCTTGTTTCATCATTAACTCAAGACGTGTCAACTGAGTAGATCCTGGTTGGGGACAAACAGTAGTATGTTTCGCTAATTCTTGTAGGTATAATCTCTTCTGAACATCACTCTCCTACTGAATGAAGACCTTCCTGTGCTGACTCAGACCTCAGGAGACTCTGCCTGCTTGACAAAGACCTTTTGACACCAAGATGCAGAGACAAAATCAATGCCTCGCTTTGGACAGGGCATTGAACGTTTTGTGGCAGGAATTAACATTTTGGAGTTTACCATCGTTTGCCTTTAGGGTCAAGAGACAGCGCAGCTGTTTTCCTTTTAACTCGCCCACTACCCAAAGCTGCAGTAGATCAGCTCTCATCGATCGTGACACTCTACTGCCACCCAGTGTTGAACAGGGCGCACTGCTAAAGCCTCAATGCATTTCACACGTCTCACTTTAGCTGGGTGTAAAATCCATATTACACACTAATTCTTAGCAGATTTTCAGCATGTGTGAAAGTCAGTAAGTGAGTGTGCCATTTGTCTACACAAATACAAATAATAACTCTTACATTTGTGGAAAATCTTTGTTATGATTAATTACAGGTTTCATTTCAAAGCTGCAGTTTGATCGAGGTCCAGCCTGAGAATTATGTAATTTCCTGTATGTGCGCTGCCTTGGTTGAAATAATCTGCCAAATGTAATTTAATGCTGAATTTCATCATGTCACACATCATGTGACTCAATGGTGCAAGGTTCAAGAAGTCACCTCATCACACTACTGCGAAATGCAAATGGGTCCATTAGGCCCGAGGATTCTCTAAAACCGTCTCTGTCAGAAAACGAATGGTGGTTGATGAATCAAAGCCCAGGACAAAGAAATTATGAAGAATTTCCTCTCAGACAATGATGGGGACACATTTTTTAGATATTTTTAATTTGATAAAATGTATTTTATTGTGAATCTGCTTACTTTTCATAGGGAAGTGGCTGTTTGAATGTGTTAGTTTATTATTCTGAATGTTAAACATAATTAGAAACTTTTTTTTACATAATAAAGACTCAGTCTCAGTTTCTGCTGCGGCGGTCGAGGTGGTGACTAACAAACAATGTGGCTGGTTATCTGACTTGGCTTCAAAGATTTCCTCATCCAAACCGTCTACTTGTCTCTCTCCAAGATCCTGGAGAAGGTTGTAGCCAATCAGCTGTGTCATTTTCTAAATTCTAATAGTCTATTTGAGGAGTTTCAGTCAGGTATTAGAGCGCACCATAGCACAGAGACAGCACTGGTGAAGGTTACAAACGACCTCCTTATGGTATCAGACAGAGGACTTCTCTTTGTACTTGTTAGATCTGAGTGCTGCATTTGATACCATTGACCATCACATTCTCACATCCTATGACAGAGACTGGAACACTTCATTGGCATAAAAGGAACTGCCTTGATGCGGCCTTTGGTATGTTTCCTTTGGGTAATATCAGAAAACACTCAATTTCCACTGTTATTTAGATGATACCCAATTATACTTATAAATAAAGCCAGATGAATCCAATCAGTTGTCTAAACTCCAAGTCTGCCTTCAGGACATAAAGTCCAGAATGACTCAGGCCTACTTCCTAAAGTCCTCAAAAGTAGTGTGGGAGGCAGAGCTTTCAACTATCAGGCTCCTCTCCTGTGGAATCTCCCTCCAGTCTGGGTTCAGGGGGCAGACACCCTCTCTACTTTTAAGAGAAGGCTAAAAATCTAACTTTTTGATAAAGCTTATAGTTTAGGGCTGCCTCAGGCCTTGGACCAGCCCTTGGTTATGCTGCTATAGGCTTAGACCACTGGGGGACTTCCCATGATGCACTGGGCTCCTCTATCCTCCACTTCTTCTCCATCCTTATGCGTCATGTCCCTTTAATGTCTGTTACTAACTTGGTATCTTCCCCAGAGCCTTTTTGTGCTTTTCTCATCTCTCAGGCTCCTGCAGTTCTCTGGCTTCCATGAATCACTGCTGCGGCTCTTCGGCCGTATTATTATAGTCGTATTATTGTTATTCATATAAACTATTGTCATGTTTTTCACTGTTACCATATTGCTTATTATTAGTCATATTCCTATTGTCAGTAGTATAGTTGCTCTTATTATGTTGGTTGTTGTGCATGTTGTACAGGTTCAGGTACAGGTACCTTCCTCTGAATTCACTGTAGTATCATGAGTAAAACATTCATGACAAAATGTAGAATTTTACCACAATTTTCACATATTGTATTAGAAAAAGGTGACACTGTCGATCAGAAGTGCAGTTTATTTAACAGATGACATTCCTTCATGGGACTGTTGGTGTTTTCGGCAGGTCATCTCAGGATTCAGACCACTTTATTGATTATAGAGCCTAATTGGTCTATCTGGCACTCCACCACGTCTCCTTTCTGAGAGAAAAAAATAGTTAAAATTAACCTTCAGTAACCACTTCCAAGCTGGAGCTGATGTGTGGCTACAGACAAAATACACAGATCAGGCATAACATTATGACCACCTGCCTAATATTGTGTTGGTCCCCCTTTTGCTGCCAAAACAGCCCTGACCCACCCGAGACCCATTAAGGTGTGCTGTGGTATCTGGAACCAAGATGTTAGCAGTAGATCCTTTAAGTCCTGTAAATTGCGAGGTGGGGTCTTCATGGATCGGACTTGTTTGTCCAGCAAATCCCTGCCTGATCGGATTGAGATCTGGGGAATTTGGAGGCCACGTCAACACCTCAAACTCGTTTTTGTGCTCCTCAAACCATTCCTGAACCACTTTTAATTTGTAGCAGGGCGCGTTATCCTGCTGAAAGAGGCCACAGCCATCAGGGATTACCGTTTCCATGAAAGGGTGTACATGGTCTGCAACAATGCTTAGGTAGGTGGTATGTGTCAAAGTAATATCCACGTGGATGGCGGGACCCCGCAGAACATTGCCCAAAGCCTCACACTGCCTCCGCTGGCTTGCCTTCTTCCCATAGTGCATCCTGTTGCCAGGTGTTCCCCAGGTAAGCGACGCACACGCACTTGGCCATCCACGTGATGTAAAAAACACGTCTCATCATTCATCAGACCAGGCCACCTTCTTCCATTGCTCCGCGGTCCAGTTCTGATGCTCACGTGCCCATTGTTGGCGCTTTTGGTAGTAGACAGGAGTCAGCATGGGCACCCTGACTGGTCTGCGGCTATGCAGCCCCATACGCAACAAACTGCGATGCACTGTGTATTCTGACACCTTTCTATCAGAACCAGCATTAACTTCTTCAGCAATTTGAGCTACAGTAGCTCGTCTGTTGGATCAGACCACACGGGCCAGCCTTCGCTACCCACGTGCATCAGTGAGCCTTGGCCGCCCATGATCCTGTCACTGGTTCAATCAATCAATCAATCAATTCACCTTTATTGATCCCCCAAGGGGGGAAATTCCATTTTTACAGTGGTGGGGAAAGTGGGGGGAGAAAAAACAAGAGGAGAGAGAGGGGAGGAGAAAAAAACATGCGACACCAGACTGTACTCATGTGGAGTGCAGTGTGGGACCGGTAAAAAAACCTCAGCACATATTTTTGCACATCACATGACAATAACAACATGGCAACAGGGGATGGGAAAAGGGGAGTAGAGAATTCCAGCACCGCAGGAGGCAGGTCGCTGGCTACAGCCCCGTGCAGGCGAGCCCTTGGACCACGCCCCTCGTACTGGAGGGGTGGAAGCTGGCGAAGGCGTTGGATATAGGGCAGGAGTAAGTCCCGATGTGTTTGCCCATCAGTTCCCAAAACCCGCCTCAGTTCATTCGCGGTCGTCGGCGATAACATGGCGGTTGCCATGGAGACGTCCCTGGTCCGGTTCCAGATAAGCCAACAAACACCAGGTGGATGGGGGAGTGATGGGGAAGAGCGTCCCAGCTGCAGTGCACTCAGAGGGGAGATTGTTCGGACAGTGACCTTGGCCAAGGCCACTGCTTAGGGAGGCCAATTCAGATTAGATGATTTGGGTTAGAGCGAGACAGCCATATTCACCACTGTTCCTTCCTTGGACCACTTTTGATAGATACTGACCACTGCAGACCGGGAACACCCCACAAGAGCCGCAGTTTTGGAGATGCTCTGACCCAGTCGTCTAGCCATCACAATTTGGCCCTTGTGAAACTCGCTCGAATCCTTACGCTTGCCCATTTTTCCTCCTTCTAACACATCAACTTTGAGGACAAAATGTTCAGTTGTTGCCTAATATACCCCACCCACTAACAGGTGCCATGATAGAGATAATCAGTGTTATTCACTTTAAAGTTATGCTTGATCGGTGTAACTTGTGTAGACTTGTGTGTTATCACTGAGAGAAAGATTGATAGCTTTCTGAATACACGCCTGAGGTCTGCACACTTTACAGAGTCCCTGTAACTCTGTTCCATAGAATATGGACATGATATGCTGCCATTAAACTTTATTAGTTTACTACTGTGTTTATAAGTCCTACACGCTTCTCTGCGCCTCCATTACAACAGTCACCCACCCAATATCCCATAGAGACTGTGTCCGTCCCCCAACCATTCAGACCATTTATTTATTTATATTTATTTAGCAATTTCTCCTCTGGCACAGTTAAGCAGGATAGGAGAGTTAAATGTGGACTGTGCTCCTGCACATTTTACAGGGTCCCTGTAACTCGATATGCTGCCATTGAGCTTTGTGTAAAGTTCTGTTAAAGCTGGAGCTGATGTGCAGCTACAGGCAAAATAACTTGTGCATTAGTTTCATGCATTCATTACCTTGAGAAAGACAGGTGGCTTTCTGAAAACACCCACGCCGGGAGGAGTGCCTGTCAGGAACACATCTCCTGGAGTCAAAGTCACAAACCTGACAAGGTGAAAAAAAGGAAGAGCATGTGTGATACAGTGGCACCAACATTATCATGACTTGCTATTTACTCTACTCCTCACAGGTCATGCAAAACAATAACTTCCCCAAATGATCCAAGTGTATGCACAGATCCGTTATTACAGAGCAACACAGGGGTCGTCAGCAGTAAGTCAGGCGAGGAGCAGAGAGGCTTTTCCATCCAAGAATTTCAGATCAGGTCGGATCACGCTCCAGTTGGTTTGAAGGCTTTAGGGCAAAAGGTTTTCAGGCATGATGGATAAATCTTTGTTGAAGCATGTAATTTCAGCTTCGAGTCTGTGAAGAATAGAGGCCATTTGTTCCCACGATTCATTCCTAACATGATTCGAGTTGCAAAATATCCTAGATGGAAACTAAACTCTCAGTTTGAGTTCTGTATATATTACGTTGAATCTATGAGAAGTTAAAGCCCGAAAAGTTCTGTGAAGCAAAGACACCATCATCATGAGCAGAAACGGAGCACTGGGTGAACTCACTTTGACACCCAGGCGACCAGCGCCTCCGTCTTGAAGATCATCTGATCAGTGTTGCTGCTCTGGACTGTGTCTCCGTTGACCAGGCAGCGGACAGCAAGGTTGTGAGGATCTGGAGGTGGATTCATACAAAAAAACACTCTCAATAATATTGATAGAAATATTAATATTTAATTATCTGGGTCCAGATCATGTTAATTGATTCAGTATGTTACTAGGAATTGTTGTTATGTCCACAGGGTTAAAGTTCTCAAACACCGTGCCTGATTCCAGGCACAGAGCTGTTTTTGATACATAAAATACTTAATTCAGTATATTCTACACATTTCCTGCTTGCTGACTTTTGAGGCTCACACATATTTCTTGCTTTAATCCCTCTGTTCAGCTGGAAAGTTATGACAAAAACATTATATACGTGTTCTATATCCATTATATATTATATGATATCTAGTTTTCTGTCATCCTTTGACTGCATTCTTTGTGTTATTGAAAAGGTCTTAAAATGTCTTAAAATTTTATTTGGTGAACACCCCCGAAAACACTGCAATGAATATTCAGTGTTTAAGTTTAAGAGTAGCCATTATTATATTAATAAGCGATAGGACATTGATTCCCAAACACTTTGATATTAATAGTGTTGAATTACTTTTGAAACTGTGCTGGGATCAGTATCAGTTAACAAGCTACAAAGAACAAATATGTAATTGTGTTTTTACTGATGTTTAGCATTATCACACAGCTCCAAGCTTCAGTGAATGAAATTATACTTTTAACTGAATTGCAGCTTGTTAAGTCAGTGATGCTGCTGACGAACAAAATCACAGATAATTGCGTGATTCACCAGATTGTCGTAATTCCCTCTTTTTGTCTCACGCTCCCTGCTGTGGTTTCTCGTTCCCTCTCACCTTTCACAGCGTCAGTGGTAACTAATGCAGGGCCGAGAGGACAGAAGCTGTCGAAGGTCTTTCCCAGCAGCCACTGCTTCCCGTTGTGCTTCATCTGCCAGTCACGCGCGCTGACGTCGTTGGCCACAGTGAACCCGGCCACGTAGGACAGAGCATCTTCCTCCTGAACAACGAGAGGAGTGGACAGATGCTTCACCCGAGCATCAACATGTCGTGGGCATCAGAAGTGGCGTTGAGATGCTCACCTTGATGTGTTTTCCTCTTCGCCCAATCACAAAAGCCAGCTCTACCTCCCAGTCCACCTCCTTCAGTCAGAAAAAAGACCAAGATGAGGCAAATACAGCACAAATGTCCCAATAAACTACACACTAATTCAAAGTAGGTCAGTATGTCTTTTAAAAAATGGACTGTAGTTTTTACTCACCTGCAAAATATCTAAATATATTCCAAAAAACGGAGTTTGACATGTTTCTTTGGCACCCAGCCCACATGTATCTTACGTATGCCTGGCCCTAGTACTCTTCCTGTCTTCCTGTCAAGCTCTTTGTCGTGTATAAATTAAGTCCACGTGCTCGCTCTCACCTGGCTCTCGGAGGGCAGAATGATGTCATCAAACGGCCCAGTGATGGCGCTGGGAAATTTGCTGAAGATGATGGGCTCTTTGGGGATCGGGGCGTTCTGCTCCAGGCAGTGGTCCCGGTAGTTCATGCCCACACACACCACCTTCTCCGGGGCCAACACTGGAGACAACAGCTGGATGTCTGATCGCTCCACCACACACTTACCAGACGACAGGGCTCTGAGGAAGAGGAGGAGGAGGAGGAGAATGAGTCAGCAAGAACATGATGATTTGGGACAAAGTTGACTGAAGAGGAGGACAAAGATGATAATTTAGGCACAAGTTGATGTTAAACATAGAACTGTATGAGCAAAGATTAAGCCTTTTTAACACCTCTGATAGGAAAAAGTGATAACCACTGCGCAAACTAGACAACAACATACGCCGTTATTGAGTGTAAGTGAATTTTAATAACCAAAATATTCAGTCCCCTGCATTTACCATTAAATAAACAGGAAGATGATGACTAATAAGTATAGTTTAGGAAAGAGAAGGCAGTGATTTGGGATCTGATGAAGAGTCTTAACAGCCATAATATGGCAGAATGTGAGGACGTTTTTTTGATACCTCTGTGCAGCCTCCAGGCCTGTGTCTCCCAGCTCCAGCAGCTCTCTCATTGTCGAGGGCATTAAGGGGTCAAACGCCTTCAGATCCACCACGCCGAGCCCCTCACCTAGCTCCACTCCCACTCTGATACCCCCACCGTCGCCATGGAGATGAAACTGCACCAGACGCATCGCTGCGCCACTCAAGCCTCGCTGCTGTGGGTCTGTTGTTCGCCTCTGAGAGAAGAAACTCCTGAAGATGCAACAGGAGCGAAGGGGCAGTCTCATCTGTCAAGGGTGGAAGAAGTCAGAGGAGAGAAGGAAGGAAAACAGATGATAGCAAAATAGATCAGTTCTCTGATGGTGTCTTGAAGACATGCATTGATTTTTTTTTTCTCCCTCCTTCATCTGTCAGGAGCAAAATAGATTGCAGCACCTACACATCTAATCTTTTAAATTAATCTGTTGTTAGTCAGTCTGATGCCATAAAACAAATGGTGACCATTTTTCTAAAACCCTTGATCTCAGCTTCAGATGATTTTATCCAACTAAAACTCCAAAACCCCAAGTTTGGGGTATAAAATAGAGCAGAGCTGCAAATCCATATTTTTAAGATGCAGGAAACAAAGAGAATTTAGGGTTGGGTTTTTTTTCTGTAAGCTAGAAATTGGTTATAAAAGCTCTGCTGACTGATCAATTCATTGACTTTTCATTTCAGCACTGGTCCTGCTGTGAAACCACATGACCTTTCCATGTCTCTGTTTACAACACTGGGCTTTGTTTAGACAGAGGCAGCTGAAAACTTGGTCATAATGCAAAAACAAAAGAAAATCGCATGTTGATTTCTGATATTTCCCAGGCTTTTAGAAAATCTGTCAACTTCTCTGACTTTTACTGTCTGAAAGGAACCACTCAACACTAATAAAATCACAACAGTGAGGCGGAAATGAGCAGCACGTGAACCCAAAAGTAGTTTGTCAAACACATAAGATCAGCGTCCAACAGCCTCCAATCATCACGATCAACAGTCACTTGATAATAGAGCTGTAAATCATGACCAGGATAAGAAAAGCATGAAGTCAGGTCCAGCAGCGGGTCACTTCTGCCTACCTGCTGCTCGACATGTAGCTTTGCTGTTTGGCCTTTGGAACAAAGGCGTTTAAAGAGCAATGTGCCACTGCAGCCTGTTACTGAACAAACCTCATGTGCATCTTGCCCTCTGTACTGCCTCTGGTTAATACTCACCTCGCCTGTTCTGCACAGAAAACACTACTTTGAATCACTTCCGGTTGGTGTTTGTAGTTCATGAGGTCAGTCCTGTCAAAACGGAGCCATATGTCTCAGCTGAAGCTAACGGCAGAGTGTAGCCATGCTTGATATTATTTATTGGCAGACTGCGATTGTTATATTAGTCATTTAATTATCTTTATAATGATTTTGTCGCGTTTGTGGCTCAGTTTTGAAAACTACAATTCCCTACTCTATGCGTAAATGGTACTTTACGTGCAATGGGTAGTTAGGAACGTATACGTGCTTGATACAACTAGCTATCCCAAAATATGACAATTTTACTTTTAGGGATAATCAGACTCTTATAAGACACTTAAAGTACTTCAACAGGAAGCAGAAACTAGCTCTTAATACACCCAAAGCTCGTAGATCAAGGAAAAATGGAGTTTTACAACTGGGGTGTTCTTATAATTACGAGCTACGAGAAGCCATCGAAGGCAGCACGAACGGGTTGGACGGGTCATGTGACCACCCGGTGAGGCGTGAGGGGAAGGATCTGTTCTCACTGATTGTCAGCTGTCTCTTTCGCCCTGAAGACGCCTGAGGAGGACAAAATGTGCACCAGGTGAGATTTGAGGGTGATTTTGTTTCTACCGAAGTAATTTATGGCTTTTCCGTGGAAACACACTGAAAGAGTAAACCCTCATACGCTCCCTCATGTGTCATGTATGTGAAGGGGGGGGGGTTTCTGTGGAAAATGTGATTAAACCTCCCTAAATTCTTAGTTAGTGTCACATGATGCAAGAAATGCCTGACGGCTAAAACTGATGTGGTTCCACCCGTTTAAGTTTCTCCCTATAAAATGCACACAAGGCACAAGGATCTGATTGTGCAGCAGTGAGACAAGAGAATCTGTCGCACTCTCGTAACAGCTGAAATTAAAGCAGGTCTCAAAGGTCTTGCTGGTTTCCACACTTTGACCCTCTGTGTTGTCTTTAGCCTGCTTTATAAGGCCCAGACATGAGTGCTGATAAAACAGGAAACGACTTTCCATTGTGTGTTTCTCTGTTCAGCGTCCAGCCTATTGAGTGGACCAACGACATCAAGAACCAGAAGTAAGTATTATCAAATGCTGCACAATTGCTGCCAGAGTGTGGGTAAGTTATTTTGTGCATCTTATCATACTGCTCTCATCTCTTTTCTCAGTTATGATGGCATCGTGTTGGTGACCCAGAGCCATGAGACTCTGCCCGCTGAGCTAGAGTGTCTGAAGGCTCCGCTGCAGGACTACAGCTCTGTAAGTCTCTGCTCTTCTACCACCTGCAGCCAGCGGACTCTCCTCCTCTGTCTCACACTCGCACTGAATGCTCTCACACCTCATCACAAACTACTGCTAGTAGTAGTAGCAGCTCAAGAATAAGACGATACGCTTTCATGTTCTGATTAACTAAAGTTCAGTTTTGCAGTATTGATTGTTAAAATCAATGCTCTTGACTTACCCATATTTCTAAGATGCAACCAAACATAACTGTGAACAAAAAGTATTTGATGTGTGATTGAGACACACCTGATTTGCTAATGAGTGCTCTTATGAGGGATTCTATTCAGGGGGTTGAATTTTGAAACTGCAGTAGTCATTAAAAGTAAGATATTGTGTTAAATCTGGAGAAACCATCTGTAACATAAGTTGTGTTGTGTTCTTTAAATTGTTCTTGTTTGACTTATTTATTGAACACAGCTGAACATTTTGCCAGTACACCTAATTTGCAATCAGGGCTGAATAATTTTGAGTGCAATTGCATGATGTGTAAAACATCTACCTTGTGGAAATCAAGTCGTTACAACTCCCACAAAAAGGCTGTTTTCAGTCAAAAAAGTAGTGTAAATGATAGTTGCTGTTTTGTGGAATAATCTTTCTGAATCAACATTGAATTGAATGAGCAGGTCAGTGTTCAGCCCAATGTGAACGCAGGTTAGATTCAGATCTCCTATTTATACTCCTCATCTGCTCTCCCTCGAAGGTGGACCGTGGTCTGGGGGAGGAGGTTGTGATCCTGAAGGTTACCGATCTCCCTGGTAACCGCCTGGTGTTTGCCTCCACTGGCCCGGTGAACCGCGACTACGATGACGTCAGGCGCTTCAGTGATGCAGCGGTCAACGGCATCAAACGGTCAGTTGACGGTGGCTGATTAGTGTCTCCTACTGCTGGTTTCCCTTCAGGTTTCTAAGCTGCCTCGCTCACCTGTGTGTCCTTTCAGGGCCTTGAAAGCAGGCATGCAGCGGCCCCTGCTGGTCTGCCCTCCACATAAGGACTACAAGGAAAGCAGTGTGGTGGCTGCACTCGGAGCCCTTCATGCTCTCTACATGGTGAGAAAAGACATTTTAGTAGGAGCTAAATCACATTTCTGGATTCAGTCTCCACTAAAAGGCTGTAGCCATTTTTTGCTTAGATTTCAAACCTTGATTTTCCCTATAAAGTACGAGCAAGGTACATTATTTTTATTTCAGCTCTCTTGTATGCTGAAATGCACTTTGGCTTCGTGACATGAACACAAACAGCCATGTTATACAATGAATTAACAAGTTCATTTGACTTTTAAAGAATTCACAAAACTGAAGACGCTTTAGAGCCGCTGCAGCAACCATGAACATTTATAAGAAGTCTTTGAAATCAAACACAGTAACATATCTAAATTTGTAAATATCATCAACACTTTAACCATTATTCTGCTCTGAACCTGCTAATATTCCATAAAATGTATACACCCAGTAAAGAGACTCCTTTGTCATAATCCCTTTTCCTCCAAAAGCCCCTGGAGGTGAGGGAGGCGCACATAAGTTCCTCCAAGTACAAGGTGTGTGCTCTGGGGCTGTGGGCAGCAGAGGAGGCAGAGGGACAGAGGCTGGTGAAACTAGCCGATGCTCTGGAGAGTGGGAGGTGGGTCAACTGCTTCACCTCATCCCCCTGGTAAGATTTCTCATGCTGTGTTGTGTTCACTCGCTAACCAGCGTTGTCTGTCTCTCCTCCTCAGAGTGGCGTGTCGTGATATCGGTGGCTCAGACCCTGAGCGTATGGCTGCCCCTCTTGTGGCTGAATACGTCCAGAAAATCTTCACGGACACCTGTGTGACGGTAGCGCCAAATAACATCCTCTTCCTGTTAACAGTCATCTGGCGTTCAGTCAGAATCAGGAAGAAAAAAAACAATTTTGTGGGTGTTTTGGTTCCCCCAAACATCATTAACACATTTCTGTGTTTATTAACCTCTAGGTCGAGGTGGTGAGTGACCTCAAGGTCCTGGAGAAAGAGTATCCCTGTCTGGCTGCAGTCAACCGCTGTGCCAACAGTAGGAGAACTTATTTTGTTATCACTTATGAATGTGGCCCTGGACAGAGACTTTAAACAATATAAAAGGTATATATACTTTTGAAAAAATGTCTCCACATTTACTCATAGTTTCCTCCTCATACAGGCGTCCCTCGTCACCAGGCCAGAGTTATCAAGCTGCAGTACTGTGGAGACGGACCGATCGAAAAGACACTCCTGTTGGTGGGAAAGGTGAGAGGAGACTCTGAGACTTCTGTCCTTGAACCACTATAACATTAAAGGAAAACTTTCTTTAAGTCTTCATAATGCCCAGGAACAAACAGATGAAACATGCATAACTTTTAAGGAAGCCTGCAATGATTTATCGGACGACAGAAAATCCATCAGCAACTATTTTGATTGTCAAATAAGTGCTTTTGTCAGTCTGCTATACAGAAATGATATACTGTAGATGTTACTTGCAGCCTTTCTCTTTAAGTTAATGGGGCAGAAATGTAAGGAGGGAACACTTTGTGTAACTAGTTAAGAGTTGGCCAAGAAATTGCATGTATTATATGACTGACTGCTTGATAAATGGAGGTTGGTTCTGGTGGTGTTTCCAGGGCATCACCTACGACACCGGCGGAGCAGACATCAAGGCTGGTGGTGTCATGGCTGGGATGCACAGGGACAAGTGTGGAGCTGCTGCTGTGGCTGGCTTCTTCCAGGTTAGCAAGCCCTTATTTAATACTCTGATTCATGCTTTCGAAATAGGGAGTTAGTTATTTGACATTGATGGTAAAACCTGTAGTTTTATGTGCTTCTTTTAAGTTCGCAGCACTGCTCACTACCTAATCCTCACCTTGCTCTAAGATTTTAGCCAAGCTGAAGCCCAAACACCTGAAAGTTATCGGCTCCATGGCCATGGTGAGGAACAGTGTCGGTGCAGGTCGGTGTAATCCACTCTTTTTTTCTTTTTTTTTTTTTACATCTCTCTCAGTTGGATCTGGGTTACACAAAGTTGCTTGAGATGATGTGCTGAATCTGTGTGTTTTCTCAGACTGCTATGTGGCTGATGAGCTGGTGGTTTCCCGTGCACACCGCAGAGTGAGAGTGGGAAACACCGATGCTGAGGGACGTATGGTGATGGTCGACCTGCTCTGTGAGATGAAGGAGAAGGTGACAGCATCCCATCTTAAATACTTCTTATTTGTACATCCAGTAGATTTCCTCAGACGGCAACTGCAAATCGGGTGCAAACAAACTACAGTGGCGGTAATGCAAATCCTTTTTGGTGACTGTCCAAGTCAACTAGAGGCAATTGTTTTTGCCACTTAGATTGTTCTTCTAAGTGTCTGACAACATTATGGAAAGGATCCCTACAGAGATGAACCTGTGAAATGTTTTTTTGTTCAACCAGAAACGGCCGTTATATCTCTTTGTTTGAAGATGCCAGACTCCATTGACAAAAACACAAACATGTCATTTTAGCCTGCAGAAAACAAGATTTTCTGGTCCACCGCTTCCTCAAATGGATAGTTTGCTTTTTAAACAGTTCTTTGGGATCCAAACATGTTAAAATGCCACAGTCATAGCAACTAAACTCCCCTGTGAAGTTAAAATTCTGTTCAGGTCGGTTTGATTGAGCAGTGCAATGGCTGTTTCTGGTAAAACAAAAAAGAGACAATCTGAACCTGTTAGTGGTAAAAACTAGAACTTTTAGTGGACGTACTGTGACAGGTAAGGTTGCCCCTAAGGACTACTTTACCGCTATTGTAACCTGTTTGTGGTTCTCTGCTGAGATCTACTGGACTAATTCCAAAATGTTTTGTACCTCCCAGTCATTTCACTGGAGTTAGCCTGTAACTCATTAGTACTTTATAAGGCCTTTGCTGTACATCTGTCCCTTCTCATTCTGATCATCTGTGTCTGCAGGCAGTGACTGAGACTTCTCCTCAGCTCTTTACTATTGCTACTCTGACTGGTCACGCCATCAGAGCCATGGGACCAAACTACTCTGTGAGTACTGTTAAAACACAGACAAAACTGTGACTTACTGAGAGATGTCAATATTTCAAAAGTTAAAATTCAAATAGTCCACCGCTGTAGAAACCATTGTGTTTTCTTTGTAGATCATCATGGATAACGGACCGGCCCATCGCAACAACAACGCTGCCCAGTGGCAGAAAGGTGAGAAAACTACGCTGATAAATTTGGCCATGAAAGTTTATTTTTTGATCTCAGGAACATCAATTTGAAAAAATATTCTTCAGTTCCACTTCAGGGGTTTTTGTAGAGCTTTCAACCGCATCTCACACCTTCATCAGCAGATGGAGCTGTGATCATGTGACGTATGACAACTGACCACTGTCAAACTGTATTGGAAAAAGTCACAAAGCATCACATGAATTACACACAAGCTAATTGATAATTAAATTAATTAATTGCTTTGTTGATTGTCAGCAGATTTATTCAGATTAATATTTGTATTATGACAAAAATATGATTACCAAATATTTGTTCATTCTTAACTAATGCAGAGTTTTGTGCTTTTGTCTGTTAAACATCATTAGAAACTAAATATGTTTTGAAACGGTTTCATGTTCTCTCTGGCAGCCGGAGAGATGCTGGGCGATGTGTTTGAGGTGTCCACTATCAGACGAGAGGACTACGAGTTCCACAAGGGAAAGTCTGAGTACGAGGATATTCTGCAGTGCAACAACCTGCCGTCTTCCGCTACACCTCGAGGACATCAGACCCCTTCAGCTTTCCTCATCATGACCTCAGGGCTCGACAAGGTGCACACATTAGAGACTACATTATTAATTATCTGCAAGTATGAAAATTATTAATGGAAGAAATGTGATGATTAACTTTTTCATTCATTTCCAACGCAGCACGGTGTGGATTCTGTCAAACCTCTGCCGTACTCCCACATTGACATCGCTGGGTCCAGCGGTCCTTTCCCTGGTGTTCCAACAGGAGCCCCCATCGTTGCCATGGCAGCCCACTACATCCTGTCTCAAGAGAAACCCCGACTGTAAAATGACTGCAGTCTCTGCACTCAACCCCTACACAATTTTGCAACCGTCCAAAAATAAATGAAATCCCTGCTACAACAACACGCAAAATGGGACATTTTCCCGACATTCCTTAACATCTCTGATTGCTTTTCTGCATAAATGATCTTTGCTCTGTTTTCTAAGATCTTGTGACATGTGTCGCGTCTGCACCAAGTGTCAAATGACCCTGTTAAGGGGCCTGAATCAATACATACTCAGGGGGTAAATGACAATACAAAAATACAAACCTTTTTATATGTGTGTCTGTATGCATGCGACAACTGGGGGACATGGGTGTGTGATGAAGTACGCTTTGTGAGTCAAGCCAAGCACTCTTCATTGATCAATAAAACTAATTGGAATCTAAAAGATTAATGTGTTCTTTCTGTGGAGTTATTTTTGCTCAGGATTGCATGTTGCGCATCAGAGGGGAAAGAAAGAAGAAATGTTCTACAGATGCATGGAATACATTCAGATAAGATAAGATAAGATCAACTTTATTGATCCTGAAGGAAATTATTTATATACAAACATACAGTCTCATACACAAGTTCATTCATGCCTCCCCAGATATACTTCTGTAGCTGTACACACACTCACACAGTTTATAAATTGTATGTGTGCATATCTACACAAAGTAATCCTACAATATTTTATGTTGGGCTGCAATGGCAGACAGGACAAAACTGTTTTAGTAGTAGGAAGTTTGTAAATTAATAGATTTTGTGGTATGTTAACTATTTTTGGGGGGGGTTGCAAAGGAAATGTGGGAAGGTTATATACAGTTAGGCCCAGAAATATTTGGACAGTGACACAAGTTTTGTTATTTTAGCTGTTTACGAAAACATATTCAGGATACAATTATATAATCAATATGGGCTTAAAGTGCAGACTCTCAGCTGTAATTTGAGAGTATTCACATCCAAATTGGAGCAAGGGTTTAGGAATTACAGCTCTTTAATACGTAGCCGCCTCTTTTTCAAGGGACCAAAAGTAATTGGACAATTGACTCAGAAGGCTGCAAAAAAAAAAAACAAGGCTGCATGGGCTCTTCCCTCATTAACCTGTCATCAATTAAGCAGTTAAAAGGTCTGGAGTTGATTCCAGGTGTGGAAGACAACAGTGGTGGATGATCGTAGAATCCTTTCCATGGTGAAGAAAAACCCCTTCACAACATCCACTCAAGTGA
Organism: Pempheris klunzingeri; assembly: GCF_042242105.1. Taxonomy (NCBI): domain Eukaryota; kingdom Metazoa; phylum Chordata; class Actinopteri; order Acropomatiformes; family Pempheridae; genus Pempheris; species Pempheris klunzingeri. The sequence continues at coordinate 10,427,943 of NC_092018.1, forward strand.
AGAACACTCTCCAGGAAGTAGGTGTATCAGTATCTAAGTCTACCATGAAGAGAAGACTTCATGAGAGTAATCAGAA